>NW_020897700.1:11390439-11905870 GCF_003984885.1 Neopelma chrysocephalum | reverse complement strand
TGAATTGAGTTCATTTTGCCTTGCTGGTTAACTTTTAAACCAGTACACAAATTAACACTGTAACTTCAATAAAATACAGAATATGAGGTAGATATCCAGAACTAAATGGCATTATACCAGTAGATATGACACCTTTTTTGTTTTACATTCAAAGAAGAAAAATTTACATATGAGATATTTATAAATATCCATACTAGTTTTGTTTATCTTGGCCCAAGTAGGTAATGCTTCTGATGAGAGAGGAACAGATTGTTAAGTGAAAACATTGGAAGAGGTATCTGTACGTGCTTGAGAAGATTTTTTTACAGGCACTGTTATAGCTTGCAACGTAAAACAATGCAACTTTTCCAGAGAAAGTATTAACTAAAATGATATATGTATATACATGCAAGAATGTACACACATCTTTGAAAGAAACTACAAACAGAAACAAATACTTATATTTGGGATATTGATGATTATTTCGATGTACAGAAAACTGTGTTGTGACTAGCTGTTATAGAGTCTTCAGTACATTAGGTTTATTGCTGTTTAATGAGACAAATCTTAATCTAGCAGTTAATAAGTATTAAAGTTACTGACACAGAGCAGTCGCTGCCTGAAATACAAATCAGTCAGGCATAACACAGTCAATCTTTGTAATCTTAAAAAAACCTTCTGGCTGATTTAGCACAGACAACATTTGTCAGCTTCAAAATCATTCTAAAGCTAAAGGGACAGGAATGAAACAAACTAGCTGCACAAACATGATAGAAATAATGAAGAAGTGGGTCAATTAATTCAAACAGTTTGTCCATTACATGTATTTTTTATATATCATGTATCTTAGATTTGCACATTAAATAAATGTGCATTATTGTTAATAAATAGGTTATAAAAATGTTATATGTATCAATAATGCATAGATGATGATTGGAACAATTATAAATGTTTCTGGTTTGATCTGATTGAAAACAATAACATTTTGTAAGAACATTAATTCCATGCAACATTTAGTATACACTCATTATAAAGTGAATGACAAGGCTATGGATCATAAAACTAGAAAATAAGTATCCTTTTCATCTCTCTCATCTAGATTTCATGGAATCAATTCCTCAATTCTTTTCCTCAGCCTTGAAAAGAGCTATTTCTCCCAATTGGAAAGCTACTATGAAGTATGTACTGAAATGTAATTCTGCACTAATTTTTTCTCATTCACTGAGTCCCACTGGGCTTTAAACCACATCTTTTTTCTTTCATTTTCCAAATCTTACAAACACAGAAAACATTGGACAATGAATTTTCTGTGCACTCATCTGTTTAAACAGAATTATTTACAAACCTCTTATATATTTAATAGGTATTTTTGGTTTTAAACATCTCCAATTTAGAGAAGGTAGCATCCTCCTTTTTTTTTTCAGGTGGTGTAAAAGAGGAACAAACAGGTTATTTGCCAAGTGACTTTTCGGTTTGGCACTCAGAATAAGATTAATATGACTTCTCAGAGTACTTACACATATAAAGCTCTTTATATAATGAAAGCACATTTTGCTGTTGACATTTCCAATTCTCTGTGCTTAAAACTCAGAAATAACAAAAATACAATTAAAGGTAAGTTGTAAATACCTTAATCTCAGGAAATTTTCCAGCAGCTGTGCAGGGTATAGTGGCCAGAAGCATATGAATAAAGTACCAAATATTCAGCTGCCTTAAATGATCTTTTTTACCTTACAAATCTTTTCTCTTCTGAAGCAGACAGGGGGTGTAGGTTGTACAGTTATTAGCTGATAGCAGTGGATTTCTAGAACTCAAAAAGCCTGGACTTTTGGATACAGTAGCAATTAAAATTTTCATTTACTTGGCATTATATAGCCCTTTCTCTTTATTCTACATCATATGCAACTTCTGATTCTACGTCCTCATATCACTTTTATCTCGGAAGTTTCTCTTTGCTTTATCTGCTCCCTTTACCCTCTGGCTGTCTTCACCTTGGCTACTCCTATTCCCTTGAACACCTATTTGTCTAAGAAACAATCAGAGCTGATAATCTTGCTAATGTTCTTCAAAGCTGGAAGACAGAAAGCTCATCTGCTCTGTGGAATGTGCAGCTGGAACAGAGTTTCCCACTTCTCTCCCCACTCTTGTTTTAGCTATCTAATTCCACCACCCCTCTCCAAGGCACTGAGATATTCCTCAGTGAAACAGACATGCACAAGTTGTCATATTTACTACTCAAAAGGGTAGAATAACTCCAACTAAAGTAACAGAAAAAAGAATTATAGAAAGCCTCAGTCTGAAATTTTGAATTTTTCTGGAAAGAAAATTTTTTAATAGAAGCACCATATGGCTGTCATTCTTACACCTCAGAAAGGAAAAATATTAAGAAATAGATGGGGTAGATAGCCATTATCCTTCAGGACATGACCAGTTAGGTGGAAGACTGCTCCATGAAACTAATTAATGCCATTGTACATATTTTTCAAAAAATATATGTGAATGTGTATAACACTTTAAAATGTACTATTTGAACTGCTCTACATAGTAATTAACAGTTTAATCTCATTTAAACCCAAAAACTTATGAAACTATCAGTAAGCAGTTTTCAGACATAAATAAAACACAAACATAAGTCTTTGCCAGTGAATTTAGAATAAAAAATCTACTGTTATCATTTAATCAGTGCAAATTTACGTATTCTTTATTTTTATTGATAGCAACTTTAAAGACACAGGTCATAAGCAAAGTCTCTGTGGACCAGTGTGTTACATAATTTCTTAAGTCTACAACTAATAATCTTAGTGATATCAAACAGAAAGGTTTTTACTGGAACCGAGTAATTAAGTTTCATCCTACCAAGATCTCAGGTTAAGTAATGTATTTCTTGTGAACAGAAACATCTGCAACCAACTTCTATTGGCTTCAAATAGACCATATATGTAAAACCTAAGCTATCTCCCACTGGAGTTAAACAGCCTTTATTATTGACTCCAGCAGGAACAGAAGTCTTAACAAGTATTTAATGTCATGACAATTTTTAAAGTAAAGGAATGAATAACCGTATTGAGGAAAATGACTCTCAACCAAACAGATTAGAACCTAGTGAAAGATCAATATGCTTTAAGCATGAATTTCATTTTCACTCTTGATGTATAATGGAAAAAGCATTTATACTTTTGTATCGAAATACTAAAAGATATTTACAGCTAATACATGGGAAACAGACAAGAATATTTCATTTCAAGAACAGACTCTGAAATAATATTTCATATTACTCTTACTTATCTGCTCTTTTTCCATGAAAACTACTTTCTTGTTTCACAAAGGTTCTTTTGTAAGATACTTAGATACAATTATTCTCATTAAAGTTTATAGTTTAGTCAAAACTCGATAGGATGCTGAAAGTCACTAATAAATTTTAATATATTTTCAAGTTAGACATGCTGTAGCTTTCCCCTTTTGTAGTTCTTTTTGCCCCTAAGTCTTTCTTCAACGAAAAAAAATAATTTTTTTGAAAGGATGCAAAAAGTAGAATGTTCTACTGATTCCGTGCTTTCTTGAACCTGTTGATCTTATTTTCTTAGCTAAGAATAAACTGAAGAATGAGAAGGTAATATAAAACACTGCAAAGAGTTCTTCAAGAGCAAAGAACGTGAAATATAATTATTATGCATCAGAAACATTTTTTCCCTCACAGAAACCTAAGGTAAGGGAACATTTTTAAGACAGGCACACAAAAGAGCAAGAAAAAATCTGTAAAAGAGCAAAGACAATGAAAATTGGGAAATATGCTAAAAAATAAAAATGAAGTTTCCATTTAATATTTTTATCCTAATGGTGACAGACTAATCACTTTTTAACCACTGATTATGAGTCCAAGCAGGGCCAACCTAAACCTTACACCAAATGGTGTTAAGACCGTAACTTAGAGTTAAATAGTTTTCTTTCTAAAGTTTCTAAATTTCTTTTTAGAAAGAAATCAAGTATTAATTTATGGATTTCAGATAATGTATAATGAAATATATCTACACTTGATTTGCTCAAAATGTGGGACTACAAGACTGCATGAAATTCAGCAGTACACTGACAGTCTGAATAGATACAGATATCATCTGATATTTATATACCAGTTGAACCTTCCTATGTCCTTACCTAACTTTAAAACAGGAAATGCCTGCAGTTTTTATGTATGGTTTATGTTGGCTTTAGAATGTTTTGTTATTACAAATGTTGGTTTTTTCCTAAACTTCAAATACTAAGGCAATGAAAGATTTTACATGAAATGGAAAAAAAGATAGGCCAATCCTGAAATAAGAAAGCATTTTCCAGCAGCCATGATACAGGGTGACTGGCTCTCATTTCTCACATATCTCCTGTTCTGCTGGCTTGCTCTACAGACAGAGAGCTCTGTAGTTCTTCACAGTTACACCAGTGTGATGGGATGCTCTCTACTCTCACATTTCACAGCAAGCAATATCTACCTTCCAGTATATTATTTCACTGAAGCAGTTCCAAAAAGAGAAATCAAAGCAAACCTCAAGAAGACAATATAACATATTTGGAAAGAAAGCATAGATATAAAAATATAAGTTCAAAAGAATATTTAATAAAAGGATTAATACTTTGGTAGTGAAAAAAGTCTTTCAAATTATATTTATAGTATGAAAGATTTATATTGGATTTTCTTTACGTAAAAGATTTGTAGTTATTTTATTATGGTTAAACACAGAAAATTTCCAGAGAATGTATTAGTCTGTTTTTGAGACACAAATGATTTGTCCCATACTCTCAAAAGTTTAGAGCTTAAAAGCTTTCTAATGTAACATATTATCTTATAAAATATGCTGGTGCTTTAAGGCAAGGTCACTACAGAAAGGGAACAACAGATACTTTAGGATCACATAGCTTTTATTACCATACAAATAAAAGGCATTTGTCTTTTACAGCAGTGATCTTTACCTAAGATTGCTATTATAAGTCCTGTGTTGAATATGGTCAAATTTGGTGAATATTAAATTTGTTTTCATTTTATTATGTTCAATTTAAAAGTCTACTTACTCATTCAATAAACATGAGCTGAATAGCATTAACACCTGTTTGATAAAGCAGTTTAATGTTATGTATAACTTTGTTAAAAAAACCTTTTTTTTTAAGAAATGAAAACATGTAAACTTTTACACTAAAATTAAAGACACAATAACTGTAAACCACTATTTTTTTAAAGCTTGAAACTGTCAAAATTAATCCATTGCATCCTTTCTGCACTAATTTAATTACAATAGCACAGCTATCTCTAGAAGTAAGCCATTTAGTATTTAAAAAAGGTCACAGTCTCAGGAAGTCTTATTGAGCTCCTGTACAGTCTCTTCATTGTATCACTATGCTAAGAGCAATATATGTTACTCCTGGGAAATGAAAAAAATATAGAAGTGAAAAGGTCAGCAGGCAGAAAGGTTTGAGATTAAAAAAAATAAATTAAAACAAAGATAAGCACATTTGAAGAAAAATAATTTGCTAAGATATGGATCTATGTGTACCCATAACACACTTACCCATAAGTATTTATACAAGTTAATTTAGGTTAAACTCTGCAGTTTTTTGAAAAGCAACTGGAGAATGTGTCTTTTCTACTGTATAAATTTGTATGTTCATGGCAATTATATCTAGGATTGGGAATGCAAAAATAAAAAATTCTGCCTGGGATTTCCAGTATGCCTTTGCAGTGCCATTATTCCAGGCACACACCTTCACCTACATTTACACGGGAAACTCATCACTTGTATATGAGAACAAAGCTGTGTTGTACTCAAAAGCTGTTACAGTGTGATAACAGGACACTGTCAGGCTACTTACAATGGGAATATAAACAAAATTTTTAAAATGGAAGAATCAGACACGTTTGCGATCTAATATAATCCATACAAACTACAAGTAGACAATTTTTTTTTTGACTGCCACTACACTTCTTTTCGAGGTAGTGAAGGAGCTGCACAGAGCTGTACAGACTGGCAAAAGAGTTTTGACTACGTTAAGAGGTATTTTGAGCAATGTTTTCACCCACCCTCCCCAACGATTCCAGAACATATTATTCCTTTAAACTAATCTGTTGGAAGACAAATTATGATTTTCACAGATTTTTCAAAGGTTTGGTTTTTTAAAAATGTTTTAGCATTTTCAAATGCATGTTTAAATTTAAGTTAATTTTCTTTTTTAACTGTTTTTATATTGAAGATTTGAATAAAGTCAAAATTAAAAAAACAGTTTTTGATAAAGCCAAGTGATTTCTCTGAGTTAACAACTAATAAAAGAAACTGAGATTTCACAACTTTAGCTGTTTCAGGATAGAAAAGTTGTATACAGAATGCACAACTGATGCTCCTTGTATTTTAAGACTTTGAGGAAACAAGACAGGGAAAAGCTTTGGTTCACTATATAATTATCTATTTCTGGTTTTTTTTTCCAATGAATTCTAAACAAAGTATTAATACAAACTTCCTACTTTGCCTCTTGCATTACTTGTTCTGCGTGGAGGTACTTGAAGAGTTCTGAACTTTTCCTTTGTAATAACTTGTATTAGCTGCATCCTATACAAGCTTATTCTGATTCACTTGCCAAGCACATGGACTATGTCTTCTCTGAACATGCAACACAGGAAAAAAACTGAGAGCAATAAACATCGTATGGAGAGATACTTAAGGATTTGGAAGAGAGCTGTTTTGCAGACCAAATCCTCAATGTATGTGAAACAAAATAGACTAAAATACTGAATTTTAAGTGAACTCCAGCTATTCTGATCAGATGTCAACACCACTGAAAGCATACGAACAAGCTGAATATTAACTATGCATAAGAAAAAAAAGCAAGTTAATGGCATTCACATTTTGATAAAAGTTTGCAACCAGATGGCATAGATGACAGCAGAAACCAGGATACTAGTTTACTATTTAATTTATTGAAACACTCTTGATTTGAGAATTTCTATTTTATGAACAGGATATTATCCAACATGGAAAGTTACAATATTCTCTGTTTGCTAAGACATACAAAGCATGAGCAAACTGCAAACAACTCATGCATAAAATGTTATAAAAATGTTTGAATTACACATACTTTGCCAATAACATTGACACAATGTTGGTACGGATTTATAATGCTGTTTTTTCAGTTTAATAAAGACAAATCCTTTAGACTTTTTCATTACACACAGTCCAATCTAACAGCGCCTGAGTGCAGAAGAATGCACAAGAGTTCTCTCCAAAGTCAATGATCTCCTCTCTACATATAGATTTTGGAGCTGTGCATGCTGCAGGCAAACATCATTAGGGAGCATTAAAAAGAGTGTTCTAACTGCTATTGTAACAACTATAATTGACTCTAATTCTACATGCTGCAGATAAATATCATGGGAAATTTCCAAAATTATGCTCAGATCACTGTTAGTCACTCCACTGCATTCTTATAAAAAAATCAGAATCTTACATTCCATTCTATCTTAATCCAAGGAGCATATAGGTATGTTACATGGGTTTTGCCAATCACTTTTCAATCATGGATTAATAGTAACCAAGCTAGGTTACAGACACTAGCACAAGAATAAGAATTCATTTGCCTCCAGGGATTTCATCTGCTTCCTGGACTAGTAGAAATCATTCAAGGAGATGGTGGAAAAAAAATCAATTTGCAGTAAATGATTCCCTTGTGTAGCTCACAAAAATCACTGAACACTGTGAGCACAGTTGCTTTTTGAATATTTAGACAATTCCTGATGGGCAAATCTCAGCATGGATGCAGGACGCATGGTCAGGGAGGCAAATGTGCACTTACTGAGGATATCAAAGAGTAAACATTTAGAGTTACAGCAATGCTACAAGATTACCTTACATGTAATACCACGAAGGCTCCAAATAGACATTACAGATTAGCTTCCATATTGAGAATGTAGACACTATATATAGAAGCTGAGGCGACATCTTCCTTTTTATGTTACATAATTTCTTGTATGCCTTTCCTTATCCTTATTCAACATTACACACCAAGAGAGGGTTTACATAGCCAAAGATATATATTGCCAAAAAAAAAAAAAATTGTTGAGTTGTTTTCTGGTTTGGTTTTGGGTTTTTTTAATGGAAAACACTATCAAAATCTGTTCACCAAACTTGGCAAACTGAAAATTCAGGCCACTACCAGTGGACTCAGCTTTACAGACTATTGAAGATTCTGAGTGAGGTCAAAATCTCAAAATGTTTACATATACCTTTATATAGAATTTTAGTACCCAAAGCAGAAACTGAAGGAGTCCATAAATTACCAAAAAACAGGTAATATGAGATCCAAAGAAATGCAGATGAAAATGGACACTACTTTTTTCTTCTTTTTTGAGGCATCATCTGCTAATAGTACTTGAAAGTACAAATGCTTCTCTTACAATAAAATAAATAAATTTAGAAACACTTTAAAAGCAGTGAATTGAGGATATAAAAATAAGGATGATGTGTACAAAAGAAGAAATAATCCCATTCCTGAAATTAGATAATTACATTCAATATCAATGAGATACTAAAAGAAAGGAGCCCAATGACCTTCTGAATAAAATATAGTAAACACTACCTACAATGACACAAAGTGGCCTCCTGAAACCCATCCTTAGAATTAGTAGACTAAAGCTGGATTTTTTTTGGAAGTTGGCTTGTGTTTGGACTCTGAGTCATGGAAGAATGGCACACGTATAGTACAAAGCAATTCATATGATACGAGTCACCATATAGTTTTATGCAAATGAATTTCCATTAAAGGGTAGCTCTCAGAGAGAAAAGCAAAGAAAAAAGTTCCATTTTCCATAAATTGTCAAACATAACAACCAAAAACTTGCATTTGCTGTCAGTATAGAAGATTCACACTTCCTTCTAAACATTTGATTCTAAAGTAAGACAGGTTATTCTGCTTACATTTGCAAATAAATATAAATTTCATACACCTAAAATGCTGACAAGAAGGGCCAGAAAAACAGGGCCAAAACAGCATGATTTTCATTAGATCGTCAAACCAAACAAACTTTTCTATAGGTTAAGGGAGCACAAAAACATGACGGTTGGCAATACAGTTTGCCAACAAGTTCCAGTGAGCTCAGTAAAAAAATCCTAATGAATCTGAAAGTATACGTCCTCTAATGAAAGAACACTGCTCATTTCCACAAAGCACAAATGGCAATATGTTTATATGAGCTCATCTAAATGACCTTAAAAGACTTTCTTCTGTTTTCTCGAATAGTACCCTCTGAGGAAAATCACTCTAAAAGACATGAAAAGGTCGATATAATACTTTAGAGGACTACAAGGAACCTAAGGATTCTTCTAAGACTTGGGCATACTTTCAGACAGAAAGTATACACTTCAGATCCACTCAACTAATAAGAAGTCAAAGACTGCAGAAAGTATCTAATGTGGAAGGGCAAGGACAACAAAGGAAAACTGCAAAACACACGGCAGGGAGCATCTTTAACCACACATACTGCATTCTAGTAAAAATCCTTTCTTTTGGAGACCAGATGGTATTTCAGCATGGAACAATTTGCAGCTCTGCCGATGGAAGGTTTTTTGTAGAGGTTTTTTTTGTTTTGGCCTTTTTTATTTTAAACCTTACTACAGCTTGAAAGACTCCTACGAACAGGCTTTTGAAGAACTATGCTGGCTCAACGGGCTCCAAAATTGCACTAAAAAAAGAAGACAGTTCATTTTCTAGATGGTGCCCGTGCCCACACACCTAAAGTTAGGATAGTTAAGTATCACCAAGATGTTGTTCACGTTCTGCTTCACGTGCAATTTTTGTCAGAGTAAACAGCCAGTACATTGCCTGGGAGCCTGGTGAAACATTTATTTGTCATGCAGTGTTAAGGTACCCTGTCACACATACAGTTTCCCAGCCTGAAAGGCTATTCCTGGTCATCATACTGGTATCCAATGCCAGATGAGTCTCAGGAACCACTGAACACATCCCAGTTAATTTATTCACACACTTTCTTGCAAAGAGGGGGATTATAATTTCTTATTAGAAAGACAGACTAAAGCTTTAGTCTTCTGGTCACACAAACACACCAAAAAAAAAAAAGGGCTAATGGATATTATTTCTGGTTGTGTTCTCAAGATGTCTAGGAATGGCTTTTCTGAGGGATAAAGATCTCCCTGACAACTGCCCAGTAAAAGCTGAATATTTTAAAGGTCAATAGCAGTACACTACAGGTCCTCATGAGAAGAGTATTTCTGCAGTCATCAGTGTACTAGTATTACAGGGACAAGACAAATATAAAAGCAGAAATAATAAGATCAGTAGCACAATGAACCAACTGGAACAAAGAGAAAGCTAACCTGTCTTAAGTCACAAGTTAAAGTAGAAGAGTGTTGAAATTGCAGAACCGTTATTACTATTATTACTGCGACCTCTGTTACATAGGAAAAATTTTTAAGAATCTTCTAGCAAAAACCATGCAACATCTTTGTCTCAGTAAATAAAAAATAAACTTACAGTGACATTGGCCACAAAATATGAACTTACTGCTTGTCAAAATCAGTTAAAATGTTAGAAGCTACTTCTATTGTGCAGTTTGCATTTCCAAGTCTATATTCTTGTCTTTCACTGTTCTGTGTTTTAGCTGTAGGCATTTGTGTGACAACTGTAGGTAAAAAGGGGATTTACAGTACTGAAAGTCTCTAGGAGCTGTATAATCTAGAAGATTCGTTTTTAAGTCTTTAGGAATAGTTTTATTCTGAAACTTTAGTACTTTAAACAGCTGTAGGAACACACTTGCAGATAAGATTACCTTAAAGAAGATCTTAAGAGAGAAACACAGGCTCGATAGGTCACTATGATTTTCTCTATTAAAATGCAAATACACACATATGTATTCATGATGCTATGAAAAACACTTTATCACCAGAACCAGGATTATATGTCAATACTTCTGCTGCTTGCAGAAGAATAAAGATAGCAATACTGCTCTTTGACTGATCATAGGCATCTGTCAGCGTATGGGTACTCTGCAGTTTACTTCCTCCTAACCCCAGATGTTTCCCAACTGGGATCCCTTCTTTCCTCTCTAAAGGCCTCATAACTAGATTTACAATGTCCAGTTTCTCCAATACCTGTGGTTATCTTCCCCAGCTACACAAGTGTTTTCCATGGATTATGTATATCCTGAGCAAATGTACTACAGAATGAAAGTAAAAGAGCTGTTAAGAGAGCAAGGGGCAGCCAGTGATGGAGGGAAAAACAACTGCACTTACATGAGAGGGGGATATTTACTGGACAAAACCAAGACAATGTAAGTTAAATTTTATGAAACTTCTTTTGTCAGTTTTTTTCATTAAAACCTGTTCTTAAAACCCCATGAAGTTGTTTATGTTGCTTTAGACTTCCTTTCGGGAAGGATAAAAGTCTTAAAAGAAAGACAGAGCACAGGAAAAAAGCATAGGAAGAAAGACTCAGAACAGATATTCCCAATACTAAGGAGGGTATATACTTTTTATATGCTGTGTACAAAATTATTTAGAATATTTCAAACATAATTTCATATTCTTCTCTGAAACATGTTTGTGCCAAGATCACTAGTGAAATTTAATTAGGTTGAGATACCAAATAGAAATCCTTTAGTCTTCTATTATTTCAAAGTATAATTTCATATTTTGAGTACTTTAAATTATGGGGGTTTTTTCACAATATTCCTTCCCCTGCATTGCCCCATGCACACCTTTATGCTGTGATACCAATGTGTTCTGGAATTCTTTTTCTTTCTAATTATGCAAAATCAACCTACAGCAAGCTACAACAAATTAAGTCAGTCCAAAATACATAATAACTTAGTTTCTTTTTCTACTGCTTTGCAGATGAAAAAGGATTCCAGAATGTAGGAGAAAAAGTATGTCACTGTGATATCAGTGTTAGCATGACACTGATAACCGTAACTACACATTTTTGTCTTGAACTGCTAAAGAAAAGTTTACAAGCTTGCTGATAATCTGAAAATAAATGGTTTTTTTCTTCAAAAAGGTTTGGGCTGTTCAGTAGTAGTTTTGCTTAAAAAAGTCATTGCAAAGAGGCTAGTTCAATGGGAATAAAATATTTTGCAGGAACATATCTGTTTTGATAAATTTCTTTTGCCATTTCTGGACTGAAACATCTGTTCAAAAGTACAGCAGAAAGACAAAGACCTGCCTTGTGCTTACATTCAAAGGTAAGATGTAAATCTATTTTAGAAGGTAGATATTTTCTTGCTTTGGTGAACTTTAGTTTTATTTTGACAAAAAATGTCTGGAGTTCCAAATCCTGAAAACTGGAAAGTACGTTCTCTGTTCAGATCTTGTAGAAAAGTTGTCTTTAAGCACATCCCAAATAGTAGATCTACTAAAGCATTTACAGCTCAAGTTCACTGTTGGAAATTACTGTATCCCAGTAAATTTCTGTAATTACTGTACCACAGTAATTTCTGGAATTCTAAATCGTACAGATATACACTGCAGTAAGCTCAGGTATCTTCATCAGAGCAGTTGTGTTATCACATAGCAACACAAGCTCCATAATCCACCTGAGAAATCCACTTGGTTGTTGGTCTACATTCTTTCCAGTGTACACTGATAGGAATGCCAAAGCGGTTTTTTATGCATGAAGGAAGATCAGAGATGTCTCCAAGAGCTGCAGTCATATTTTAGCTTCTTATTTCTTCCTCCCTTTAAAAGCACCGTCATTTTACAATAGGTCCTCTGGACACGTTCTTGTATCATTGTGATAAGAAGATTCTGGATCATCACAGAGCAGGTGAGTAAGCTAGGTGGCTCTAATTGAATTTTATTTTATGTACACACTCTATAGCTTTTATAGTAAGCTTCTTTTCTCTCTCAGCAGGCTTAATAAGCTACAAATGTTATTTTTCTGGCCTAAGTCTGATAAACAGCTTTCAAAAATTTATAGCGATCATTAGATAAATAAAGACATGCATAAGACAAATGTTTTTTGTGGTTGGTTTAATTTGACATGGCCTATGCAAAGGCAAAGGAATAATTTAAGGATAAAATGCAACTACTATTTTCTAAGCAAGCAAACAGAGGTAGTGGTAATCAAAGTAAATGGAAAATAAAGTTTACTACAGTATGAAACTCATATTTATGAAACAAATATTTACCTCCCTCAAGTGTACAATATCCATGGGACTGCACAGGCTGAAAATGTTTTCCCTATTAGTTTGGGAGGTTTAGCACACATTCATTTCTCAAGCACAGTTTTACTATCAAATCCCATGCATGTGTTTTGCACTAATGACAAATTTTGATAGTTTACAATATGTGTAATTAAAACAACATTGATAAATTCAAGATATTAAAAGTAAAATAAAAGAAGAAAGATAATAAGATTTATTTTAACAAAGAATAAAACTATTGCAATTAAAATATATTCAGTGTTGCTAAGGATGGAAGAATGGATGCAAAGGGACTTTTGCAATACTGTAAGATTCCCATCCAGAAAATTGTCATATTCCAATGAAAAGTGTGGAATCCACACAAATTAATGTGATAATATGTTCTGGTAAAACTCACCACTTTTTCCTATACCTAATCAGCTACTTCACCACTTCACACTCTTCTTCCTCTTTCTGGATTTTCTACTACAAGCTCCAAGTGTTAAGATTTATTTCTATGGAGCTGGATCAATGAGCTCTTTTGCACTAGTTCTGAATTTTATCTCATCTGCCAAGGTTGCAGAATGATGTGGAATAAACGAACACCTGCTCTTGAAAAGGAAGCTATCTGAAACACCAGGCTTTGGCAAGATCAGTATAGAATATGCATATCACCCAGAAAATCTGTTACGATGGCCAGCTGCCAAGGCATTTGTTCCCAGTGAAGCACAGGTTAAAACTGCTGTCAATAATTTGTCTTAAGACAAAGAACGCAGCCAAAGGGGGAAAAACCCACAACGTTCATAAAGCATACACTTGAAAAAAATTTGCAAATAAATAGATTTGAGTTCCTTCTTTCCTACTACTTCTAAACAGCTAGAAATATCTCATTGATACACTGAGTAATGATTCAGTCAGAACTGAGTCATAAGTTCATTATTCTCCTCAGGGGGGAAAAATTGTTCAACATACTTTGTAACAAACTGAATTTGATGGCAAAAATGTGGTACAAAACCTCCCTTAAGCTCCTGTATTTTGTAGTGAAGTAAAGAATATTGAAATTTGTATCCAAAGAAGTTTGACTATTTAAATTAATTTTTGTGTGTTCTGGTGATGAGACATACAGGAAAAGAAAGAAAAAAAGAGAAAAAGTGAAATTCAGTATCAGAAGAAATAGAGACAGATGAAATTCAGAAGAATTTTATTTCCAGTCTCAAAATGCTTAAAGAAAGAAAAGAAAAACAAATTTGTTTGGGAGAGAGTTACTTATGACAGAACAACACATACATATCCCGTCACAAAATCACTGCAAATAAATTCATGCAGGTTGAATTTCATTCTCTCAAGGAACTGTAAGCTACAAATAATATAAGTTTAGTCCAACATTTTTGTTTCCTGTGATTTTCAATACACAATGAATTGACTAATCCTAAATTATCACCTTTAAGTAAAGCATTCAGACAAAAAGAATTCTTCTGCATGGTCATTTCCTGATAAAGCACTGATAAATATCTTCAGAAGTCTTAAGAATTATATATGCTAAAATTCAAAAACTATTTCTGCAAAAAAAATAGTGGCCTAATAAGTTTCATGAGAATGATACTACTAAATTATGGGTTTGACTGTCAGCAGGCCATACTAACAGCATCTGCTACTTCCGTAACAATTATGTTCTCACACAATTTACGAAATTTCTTCTGGCTTGGTAATTGTTTAAAAACAGAGTCTCCTCTGTCAGCATCTTTCAGAAATGCAACTGTCTTTGATAGAGTCTTAAATTTTGATTTTAATATTTTGAAAAGATAGGAATCATTTTTTTCTGTTTATAAAGGAAACTATTAAATAAAACAGTAGCTTTCTTCTAAAGATACCATCAAATTCTCCTTTTCCTTACTTGAACATAGAAGACTGTTAAGGGTTGTTTTCTTTCTTCATGACAGCATTTGGCATATTCAAG
Source organism: Neopelma chrysocephalum (assembly GCF_003984885.1). Lineage (NCBI taxonomy): Eukaryota > Metazoa > Chordata > Aves > Passeriformes > Pipridae > Neopelma > Neopelma chrysocephalum. The sequence goes on along the minus strand of NW_020897700.1, from coordinate 11,890,772 downwards.
ACTAAAGCATGTGCTTGCTCAGCTGACCATTATTTTGTCTTCAACCAACGGTCAGATATTAAAGCTTCAGCAAAATTCCACCGCATTTTCTCTGTTCTCTTCATATTGTCTCTGTGTATTGGTTTGAGACTGAGACAACTGCTTACAAGATTTTTACTGATTTCTTCAACAAAATATCTGTGTTCTTGATGACTGCAAAGTCAGATCATTGCAGAGTTCAGTTGAGTGTAAGATGCAACTTTGGCATGTAAATCCGGAAAAGCTTGCACCTGATTTTTAAAGAGAGCACAAAGTCTTGTACAAGTTAATAAGAAAGCAATCTAGATGAGTCTGTATTTCCATAACTTTAGGGTAGGGTAGTTTTTTTTCTCCTACAAATAAAGAGGTTAACAAGAATTTTTGTTCTTGATAAGACTCATCTGCCTTATTGATTATTAAGTTATTTGCATTATTTGCATGTCAAATGTCAGAGCCCTGAGGTGAAGCTAAAAGTGGGACTGACTCCCCAGCCAAAGAGAAAGCTCTCAGAGACAACTTTACAGAATATCCTGCTCTGCCCTCCAAAGACATGGTGCTCTTAAAAACCAGTATAGGGTTTGAAGGAGATTTAATGATATTCTTGACAAATTTGGCAAGGAAATGCCAGAGGGTTTCTTGATCTTAAGTAAAGGCTTCCTCTAGTCTGGTTAACATACTATTTGGTTTTGGGCAATTAATTACACATGTTCTCCACTACAGAAGTAGAACACTAAATTCTCAGTAACTATGTGAGATCAGTAGAGCAGATGTCGATTTTAAAGATAATGGCCTAAAGATATTTTAGTGTTTACCATTGAACAATTAGCTCAAATTTCAACTTGTATGGATTTCTAGTTGCAGCAACCTTGCCCCTCCCTAGCAAAGCTGATTTCACTTTAGTCTTTACAGCACCATTTTATGAAACTGAAGGTTTGAAGACTTTTTTCTTTAATTTTCTGCTTCTTTTCCAAAGGATTTAATGTTCAAAGCAGTTCTATTGGTCATAACATGGCCTACACAGCTCTAGCTCCTAGAGGGTCCTGGAACTTCATGAACTGTGAAAAGTAGATTTTGTTCTAACATATTCATTCTTTTTATGATACTAAAAAAAACTCATAATGACTTATCAAGCTCACAGAGTGTATGGGTAATTTCCAGTCCTAGCTTACTGATGACACTAAGTTGTAGTGTTCTACTAGATGACATGAGGCCAGTATAGGAGTTACATATGCTGAATTCTCCCCTCTCCCTCTTTATTCTTTTGTTCATTTGTTTTAACCCAGAAAGGTAGATCAGAGTTTTCTGGAACTTCTATATGGACAAGAGTATAGTATGTAAATATTTTAATTTCTATCATATGTAGTGGGGTTTTGTGGCTGTGTTTTGGTAGCGGGGAGGGGGGCTACAGGGGTGGCTTCTGTTAGAAGCTGGTAGAAGCTTCCCCTGTCCCGTGGAGCCAATGCCAGCTGGCTCCAGGATGGACTTCCTGCTGCTGGCCAAGGCCAAGCCAATCAGGAGTGATGGTAACGCCTTTGGGATGGCATATTTAAGAAAAGAAGGTTGTGGCGCAGAAAGAATTCCAGCCAGGGAAGAGCGGAGTGAGACTATGGGAATAACAACATAGACACCAAGGTCAGTGCAGAAGGAGGGGCAGGAGGTGCTCCAGGCACTGGAGCTGAGGCCCCTGCAGCCCGTGGTGCAGAACACGGTGGAGCAGCTGTGCCTCTGCAGCCCATGGGGGACCATTGGGGTGCAGAGACCCACCTGCAGCCCATGGAGGAGCCCGTGCTGGAGCAGGTGGATACATGAAAGAAGCTGTGACCCCGTGGGAGGCCCAGGATGGAGCGGGGTCCTGCCGGAGACCTGTGGCCCATGGAGAGGGAAGCCCACGCTGGAGCAGGTTTTTCCCGGGTAGGACTTGTAGCCCCTGTGGGGGACCCACGTCGGTACAGCTCATTCATGAAGGACTGCACCCCATGGAAGAGGGACCCATGGGACAGCAGTTTGGGAAGAGCTGCTGCCCAAGGGGTGGACTCATGCTGGAGAGGTCCATCAAGGACTGTCTCCTGTGGGAGGGACCCCACGGGAGTAGGGGAAGGACTCCTCTCTGAACAGTGGCAGAAACAACAACTGACCGTAACCCCCATTCCCTGTCCCTCTGCATTGCTGGGGGGGAGGAGGGAGAACATGGAAGGAGGCGTGGGGGAAGGTGTTTTTACTTTGAGTCTGTTTTCCCGGTGAAGGTAATCAGTAAGTGACCTCTCCCAGCTGTTATCTCAATTCATGTATCCTTAGCTGCTTTTTTTTTCTCTCTCCTCTGTCCAGATGTGGAGGGAGAGTGAGAGAGCAGCTTTAGTGGGTACCTGGTATCTGGCCAGGGTCAACCCACCACAAATATGAAAAAGTAGAGGCCTCAAAGAGCTGTCTAGGCCATTTCCTACTACCATATAGAAACCAATCATAGCCAATGTCCTTATATCAACTTTCTAGTATGCTGACCAGAAAACTTCTTGCCAATAGATATTCTATATACTTCCTTTTAAACAGATTTGTTTGGATTAGCTTTTCCATACACCTAACAGCCATCATTCTTGTCTATTCATGTAGCAGTTAACAAAGGTATGTCGTCTCTTCTTATTTCAAATTCAAGAAGATAAAAGAATAGAGGAAAATTCTTTAAAGGTAGAAAAGGTTCTAGAAATAAACCAGGAATACTTGTGGAAAACAGATCTTCAAGGAAAAAAAAAAGTCAAGAGAAATGAAGATCCAAGCATTACATTTGTCCACAAGTATAGTTTAGGTCAATCATCATACTATAAATAATACGTTATATTATTTATTATAATTTCTTTCTTGTTAAATATGAAAATTACTTAAATATATGGATATTAATATAATTTCATGAGATATGAAATTTAAGACATATCTGACATACTATGTAGTAAATTAAAATATGAAACTCTTGTATAGTGAAAAATGTATCGAAGACAAAAGCAAAGCTAGGGAGACAACACATAACTTGTTCTCATACTTTATATGACATCATTTAATCACTAACTGTTTATGAAGAGGAAATGAATCACTAAAAAAGTTTTCAGGCCTAAGACATTTCTGTAAGCATGCAAATATTTTCCGTTGCCAGTATTTTTACACCCACGAATTGAGGACTTTTCTGGTACAAAAAAATGTATGCCCAAGGTCTTACAAATAAAAAAATTCCCACAATATTTGGGTTAACTACCCTAAAAAAACCCATATTCCTTGAAATTTCAGAAAATATTTTCATATTAATAATTTCATATTTACTTGGATGCTTATATTCACAGCCAGAGCAGTCAAATAACTAATTCAGCACAGTTGAACATAATGGCAATATGTCTTCCTTGATTTTAAAATGGTAAAGAATATTCTGTAGGAACAGAATTTCTTCTCATTTAAGGAAGAATTACGCTATTGCTTGAAAGACCATTTTCTTCCATTATTTACTGATAAGTCATTGCTACAATAAAACAAAACAAAACAGATTTTCCTTCAAGTTTTTCCTACAATTACTGCAGAATGGTATTTGGGGTGCCAAAAGGTTCTGTCACATGGCTGGTACAAAATATCTGAAAACCTTGACCTTAACTTGAAAAGAATCAGAGTGGAAAGCTCTTCTCTTTTTCATATCTGAAGTGTTATAAATAAACAACTTCCTGAAACCTGTTTCTTGGTGAGTCAAATATCTCCTTCTGCATCAGTTTAAGAGAAGATCAGAAGTATAAACCAAAAGAGAGAAGAAAGCATCCATTTTGCTTCCAAACGGTATGCTGCTATTTCTGTAGGCATTAATATCGGTATTAATCTAGTGTATTCAATGAGGTAACATGGATAAAAACCAGGTCGTTTTCTGATCTTATTGGTAAATTTAGTTTATTCTAATCTCTAAATCTTATCAATAACTTGACCTGTCAGAACTGAGAGAGACAACTCCTCATAATGGTCTTCTAAGTGTGTAGACCTGGTGTAAAAAAAAAAGTTAAAAAAACCCAAAACATCACTATTTTAAAGTCTCAAGGTAGGCAGATTCTAACAGAGGATATGAAGTAACAAATGAAACTTTAGCAGTATCTTTGCTTATAAAAATACACATTAAATGCAAGGTGGGATCTGGAACCTACAATAATTTCCAGAGGAATTTTCAGAAGGTCTCATATTGCAGACAATTTCACTTGGACTGTCCAAGGAAATGTTCCAATGGAAGAACTGCCTTATTAAGCTCTCTCTACAGCTGCAATTTAGAAAAAGGCTTCAATAAAAAGGAGAATTTTTTCAGCTGTACTCCCATTTTTACTGGGAAATCTACTGGCAGAATAATGCAAAATGATGTTGAAAAATGCTGAATAAAGAGAAAACCTTAGCATCTCTTGTTTTAATACAAGAGGAAGAATCTTTCAAGAGGAAGGAAAAGCATGGGCTGGGTTTTTGGAGTTGGTAATAGACATAGGTGAGGAATCCACCGAGCTCTCTAGGATGTTTAGAACTCTGTCAAAACCACAAATCCATAAACAGTATGGATTTGTACAGGCTGATTTGCACTTCAGGTTATTAAAAGAACTTCTTTAGCAGGAATGAATACTTGGTAGAAGTAAGTTATCATATGTACATTTCTTGAGGCTGAAGACTTCAGGCTTCACTCTGCAAAATATAATAAACCACAATACTACCTTCTCTACAGCAAATACACAGTAGGACTTAAGAAACCAGCTCCTGAACATTCAGAAAAACCGCTAAAAATTTCCTTAGCTGTAGCAACACCATAATATTTCGGACTATTTTAGCCTGAGGATTTTGAAATATTTTTTTCTCCAAAAACCATCTAGTTAGTGTCAAATTCCTGCATTTACTGCTTCATTCATTTCTACATAAACTCATATCACACAGATAGGAGTTACGACAGTCAATTTTACTTGAATCTTTTTATTCCCATTAAATACCTGGTGAATGCCAAAATGCCCCTTCCATTAGTTGAAAAACAGAGCTATGGGAAAGAACTTCATCTTACACACTTATGACACAAGGCCATTGTCTTCCAGAAATTTTTCAGGTTCTAAAGGAAGCTTAGGGTAACAATGGGGTTAAACTCTCTCTAAATATTGAGGAAGAATGAATTGAGTCCAATAAAACCAGAATATTTTGCTACTTGATGCTTGTTGTTTCAGTTTCATTCACAGCATTAATTCTTCATATATTTGTCATCATTATATTTCTGGAACAAATATTTTTTAATGGAAATACAGCTTCAGAGAATATCAGGCGATAATCCCAGATGCTACCAACACTACAAGTTTCCCTGAGTATGCTTGTTACCCAGTTGTGCCTTTCTGACATGTGGCATATCATGCAAGGAAATCTGCAGGTATTCAAAACAAAACAAAATCTCTCACACCAAAATAAACCTTCCAAGGATTTTATAAATATTTGTCTTTGTTATGGACCTACACAAATGGCATTTGGGGATATGGTTTAGGGGTGATTATGCTGTTGCTAGGTTGATGCTTGGACTAGATGAAAGTCTCTTTCAACTTTGATGATTCTGTGATCCTGTGATTCTGTGAAACAGTGTCAATAAGAAAGAAAAAAATTGTAATCAGCAAACTTGGGGATTATTTTGAGTTTTATTTTGCATTCATGAATTTGTCTAGTAATAGTAGTTGCTTTATTGACCCACATAAACAGATGTGAACAGTCATGATGCTTATAGAAATTACTCATGGTCATATTCATTTAACTTCAATTGCTAAATGGCAAACTATGATGTAAACTCTGAAAATATAGACTCTTTTATATCTAACATTAATGAAGAGAAGGAAACATCAGAAACATATTTCTGTACTATGCTTATTTTAGCAACTAATTTATTAAATAGAAATTCCATGTAAAAATATTTAAGATTTTTACTCATATCACAGAATCACAGAGTATGCTGAGTTGGAAGGGACTCAAAAGGATCATCGAGTCCAACTCCTAGCCCTGCACAGGACTATCAATGTAGGTAGAAGCCAACATAAGTTAAACATCAGCCTTTCAGTCAGTGAACACCAGCCTAGGCATAACTTGGACAAATTCTGGATCATTGTTAAAATAAATACACTGTGACTCATTTTTATGCTTATTTATTCAAATATATAATCTTCTAATGCTTGATATATAAAAATTCAGAAGTAGTAGTTCCTACCATTTATCTACAATTTCTTAGTGACTAAATCCATAGACAAGCTACAACTAGCACAGCTTTATGCCTGAAATCGTTTCACTGGATTCACTTCAGCTGTCACTGTGGATATGGCCAGAATACAAATTCTCTTTAACACAAACTCCTTGAATGAGCTTTTCCTATAAGACTATCTTTACTTGAAATTTAGAATTCAGAATGTGTGATAGTACAGTGGTTAAAACAAACAAACAAACAAACAGTTTATGAAGAAATAGATTTCGAATGAAATACTGACTGCCAGAAATACTGGCAAAGAATTTGTATACTCACTTGATTTTGATGTGGGCTCTTCTGTATATTTCTTCAGTGATCTTTCTAATGCACCAAAGTATTTATAAAGGCACTTTATAAATGCACATTGTCAAAAAAAAAGCATGTGCAGTTATAGAAGTCACAAAGGATGTCTGTACCATATAAAGACTGCATCTGAGATAAATGAAGACTGCTTACTCTAAGTCAGTGAAAACCATTAAAGTACAACCAGTGTTCTATTAAATTTTTTATTTATCACATAGTAAGAGAACCCTCAACATTTAAATTACAAGCACATTTTTGTATTAATAAGAAACCAGAAAAAAATGTTTCAGGCATTTTGATTATTCTTGCAAAACATGCAAAACTTTCCTTGCTTCGTCAACTCTGGCTTAGCATGGTGAAAAAAAGATTTGAAATTATAGTTTGATAATACTGTGAACTATCTTAGCTGTACTTCCCAGGCCAGAGGTGTGTGAATGTTTGTATTTCTTCACTAAAGTGTTTCAGAGCTTCAACATAAGACAGTTACACAATGTTATCGATGAGATTATTGATGGGAATTATTTTCTGTGTAGTCCAATAATGAGGGCAAAAATTTTCTTAATCTTTCTTATGCAGTTATTGAAAGTCTGATGTCATCACCTACCTTCAAAACAATACTACAGCTCTAGGGTGAAGCTCAAAGGAACTTTGGAAAGTCTTCCCCTCTACTGACCCCACACACCACCCAGCTCTAGGGAAGGGCAGAGATGCAGCAAACAGCATGGGACTGGGTCAATCTGCAGGACATTCAACTGCAGATATTTTAAGTGTATCAGCACCTGTCATAGACAAAAAAAAAAAATCTTCCATCTTAAACTGAGAACATTAACAGGTGCAAGATAATTGGGGGTGTGTGTATAGGAGAGTTGAATGCCAAAAATTCGGGTTTTGAACTTTCAAGTAGAAGTTTGCTATTTCCCAGCTGCAAGTGCAGTCTAATTGTAAATTTTTCTAACATCTGTATGCAAGTGACATGTCCTACATATTCCAATTTTTAGAAACATAAGACAGAAACACAAATTAGGATGCTGATCACACACTGTGCTTAAATTGAAAGGCCTGGGGGCTTGGGAATGAGGAAAGAAAAGTAGGAACAAAATGAAGGGACCTGGAGAGAAAGTGGTGAAGATCCTGGCTGGAGGAAAGATTCTGGAAGTGAGAGGAGATACAGGAGATCAGGCAGCTGGATGGAGATGAATGTTATGGCCACCCAAGGTCCTTGGCTAAAAATGCCCAAGATGAGTAAGTACAAGCAGCACAGGAACCAGTACAACCTTCTGCCCAGCCATCCTGGAACAGCAACAATTTCTGTGCAGGGAAATTGTGATCTACTGAACACATCTCTGTTGTGGATCTTTCTTGGGGAGACAGAGGTGAATGGGGCAATATGAGTGAGAGAAGCAAGTGGAGGAAAAGCTCTAGTCTGGTTGGTTCCTAAATAAATCAACAAATCAACTATGGGTTATTTACAGCATCTCGCTCGCGAGACCACCTAAAAACTTAGGTATCATATATATTTTATAATTACAGTATCAGTACTATATCTGTATATCACTTTCAAGTAAAATGAATGGATTTTTTTTTAAATGCAAGTAATTTCAACCACACAAAGCATGTACTCTGATGTGAATTACAAATGGACATAATGAAAATTTTTAAATGATGGAGAAAAATGCCCTAAGGTTTTTCTGCCTTACAGACCAAAGAATTCTACAAAGTAAATACTGAATTGTATTTTAGTCACATACTGCGGTAACAATTTTCTACTTATCAGTTTTTCCTCTGTGTACACATTTCAACATGATACAAGACATCAACAACAGAATTCTGGGGGAAAATTCAATTCTCAGTCTTATCAGGATTCTGCTGAAGTACAATGATTGTCGCTCTGCCCTCCTGCTCCTGATTTGCAGATTTTCACAGCTGCAGGAGCTTAGAAGAGCATAGGAATCTGCAATGTATTGCCAGAATATACTGAGAGCCTTCTGGAAAGAACTGGCTTCCTGAGATCATGATTAGAAAAGACATTTTTATTTCCGGTGTTTCTGCCTACTCGGAGGGTAGGACTGTCCACCTTCTGCCACAACAATCAACAGTCATCACTTCCAAGGCTGTCAATTACAGGAATTAAAAAAACCCTCTGGCTTAATGACTCCTGCTTCTTCATGATCTTCAGACAGTGACATCTGCATCTCAGATCTCCACTTTCTCTTGCTGCTGCATCCCTACAGGCACTTCAAAAACTCTCCAAATAGAAGAAACAGAGAAACTCATACTTATCTACTTCTTTTGGGGAAGTAGATTTTTTAGATTTCATCCATTTTTACTGGATGAACCTGAGGAAGAAAGTATGCCAGCTGAGAGACCTGGTAGATACCAGTCTCTTCATTTCACCTTTTCTTATGATCAGTTACCTCACTCCCCTCAAACAGCAGCAAATTCAATGAGACATGACCACAGATCAATCAGGTGTCTCACATGATGGGTTTGCTCTGCCCCATGTGCAAAAGACTACCTACCCACCTGTAGATGCTTGCATAACTGAGCCTTGCGTTCCTTCAAAATAAAGTGCTGCTTGTAAAATGTAACAAATATCACATCCAAAACCACAGAGAAAAACAGGTATTGTTAAAATATAGAACTTAAAGAACAAAGACAAAAGATTTAAATACAGTTCCGAAGTTGCATCATGGATAACACCATATAAACTTTCAGTCACAAGGACCTCATTTCAGTCCTAAAAAAGGATTTTACTTTCATTGCATATCACAATTTGTGAAATCCAGGTTATATTGAATTTGTAATAAAATTTGAAGGACCCTCTCACTGTAATTAAAGGAGCTTTCTAATAGCTTCTAGAAAGAAGATTAATTGTCTTTTAAATTTAGTTTTAGATAGGGCGAACATCCCATTTAAGATTATGAGAAGACTGTGAACATCATCTAAGCATACTGATAGGGATTTGGCAATAATCCAGTTTATATACCCTGACCTTAAATCCTGGACCCACATTAACTTTCCTTAGGTTTACCTGCATACACCAAAAACAAAGCCTTTGAAAAATTCTTCCATGCTGTGGACCTCTGCCAAAATGCACAAACTAGTTGCCCTACTCATTGTGAGTGAATTTGCCTCACTGAACGCAAGGCAGATTTTCAGACACAAAGATTTCACTTCTGGGACTCACATTGAGGTTCAGTCCAATCAATAAGGTGATATGGGGAATTGTATCTGCCAAACCTATTCAAGAAAACAGTTGTGTTTAGTATGTACCTCTGAGGCTGGCACTTGGTTTCCATCTCATTCTGGGTAAGCTCAGACTTACTACAAATCTGCTGGTTGATATCCCAAACATTTTGGGAAGTATTCAGGGAATCATTTTCTAAATGTCAACCCTATGAGGCTGGTACATAAATTTCCCATATGTATCTGCATGGTGGAGAATGCACCTAATCCAGTAAAAACAGGTCTTCCAGAGAGAAGTTTCAATCAAGTTACCAGAAAGCAAATTCTGCATGTATTTTCAGATATTCCAGAAAGACAGCTACTTCATCCTTAAGGCTTCCCTGATGATGTCTCTGCATGAGAAGTGTATGCCAACTAAGGGAGAGTGTTGATGCATCCAGAAGAAATCACACTGTGCTGCAACTCCATGTTCTTGACAGATGACCACCACATACTTAAGAGAGCCCACAGTGATGCATCACGTGGTTGGAACAAACTGGAAATTCATTCTGCTTTACATAAAGCTTATATAAATACAAATTAGCTTTTTTTTTTCCTAGAAGACCACTTGAAACCATTAGCAGTCTGCAGCAGCATTTCAGCATAACAAAATTTTAAGCTATTAGGTACACACATGCCAAATCCACATCAGGTTTCCTTCATTATCTATACACAGCTAACTTAGACTTGGATTTGTTTCTATCAAATTACTTCACGACAAGTCATTGGAACCAGATGGAAATTCAGCTCACCTTTAAGGCCTGCAGTATGTAACATGCAAAACATTAATGGAGTGCCAGGAATATACTGGCATTTTTGACTCCCCATTCAGTGATTAATTGCTCTCAAACATAAATTGTTTTCTATAAAAATGAATTTACAAAAGAGGGGGAAAAAAAGGACAAATATTCATAAATTATGTCATAATCTTTGTACAGTTACAAGATAAGCAAGAAAGTAAGGTAAAGAGGTAGCTATGATGATGAAATATAAGTATTTGTTTAGACCACATTTCCCTTACTATTGAGTAATCCAGAAAGAAACAACAGGGATGTGTGACATTTCTATTTATACCAGCTAAACTCCTTCTCTGACACTTTTAATCAGTACAATTAGCAATCTATAAATGAATATTTCTTTACATATCTGAGAGGCAATATTTAGCCTTGTGAAGTGATGCTTACAAAGGCTACTGCCAAAAATTCTTCTAGAACCTAAAATATGTACCAGAAAGGAAGTTACCAAAACTACATGTCTATTTTATATCACTAGTTGAGCAGGAAGACAAGGTTCTGAGCCTCTGGAAAATGTGGTCCATTAAGGGGAAGAAAGAGATAACATATACATGAGGAAGCAGTGTAAAGACCATCAGCAGGATGTCTCACTGAGTTCTAATGATCTTTCCAAATGAATATTAATATGTTTAATCCCTTGCATGTCATCTTGTATTATATGTCCCACATTTTATAATTATTATTTTATTAATATTAAAATAAAAAATGTATGTGTTCATACTATCCATCTGTGCCTAAAGCCAAAATCTTACCTACCACATAATACAATGCACAGCCATGTATTCAGGCACCAGGATTTTCTTCTATCCAGCAAGACCACGGACCAATGATTTTGGGCACCCAGCCAGCTATGCACAGCATTCACACATGACTTGTGTGCCCTCAGCAATATAAAGACTGCTGGTGCAGTATGGAGACTTACCAAAATAGGGAGGATGAACAGCACCAAGAAATAAGTATGAGGGACTTTGAAAATTTCCTACTACGACAATGCTACTGGCACAGTAAATTTTCACTAAATATGGGTAGTTTTCACCAAAGGAAGAATCTGGGGAATGCCAATCAAACTTGTTGTCATGCCAAATGACAGTTGTCACCCACTGAATGAAACAAATGAAGGAATTTCAAGAAAAAAGATTAAACCTGAGAAGACCTGAAAGAGTGGACTGGCAATAAAAGCAAAACACAAAATGAAAAGGCATGAAAAAATGCTGATATTATTGCTATCATTTGGTCAAGAAGGAAACAAATTCAGATGAAGAAAAGAGAGGAAGAGCTGTATCATGATACAGCTCCATGAATATGTAAGAGCATTTTTTGTTATGATTCTTTACCTAAGCATTTAATAATAATTTGTAACCATAATGCCTGATTTAAGTGTTATAAATAATTTCTTATACTTGCAGTTTTCATCCATTTAGTTCAAGTAAAATATTATTTCAGGGAATGGATAACGTCAAGGAATTCCTCACAAAAAGCGCATGGAGAGTTTACAGTTTTTAAGGCCTTAGGTCTCCTCAACTATATCCCCAGCACATCCTCCATGGTATCAAACAGGTAACAAAAGTGGGACCTCACTGGAGCTGCACAGGAGAAGATAAAATCTGGGATCAGCAGCAGGGATCCAGAGAAGTAAAAGTGTCTTGAGTAAGGCTTGAGACACTCTGGAACTCAGTAAAATGTTGAATACCTCCTTCAATCCCAGTGCTATGGAACTGAATGTAGGTACTGAAACAGCAAGGAGTCCACAAACCAATGCGGGGTGTTAAACTACACAAGGTGACTACGACTATTAGAGAACATATGCTTGGTCTTTTGGAGGTCTTCATGTCATATTCAGATTGAGAAAAAGCATATTATAAATTAATTATAAAACAAAAACCAACAAGAAGACTAACTTTGTGCAGATTGTATGTCTAAAAGACCTACCCATTTTCTGTTTCTACTGGTTTCCAGTGATTTGGAACTGGAAAGTGAATATTTGCATATAAGCAGAAAAACATGGCAATTTCTCACATTCATAACAAAGAAAAAAATTTCTACCCTGTGAAGCTAAGGTAAGGTATCACATAAGTTATGAAAAGCTAATCCTGAGCTCTTGCATGGCATCAAAATTTTAGAGCCACTTACCCAAACAATATCTTACGAAATAAGCTGTAGAAAATGAAATCCATTCTCTTCCACAATAAAAGCAAGAAAGCAAATCTTCTGCCTCACATGTGAAAGTATTTTTTTCTTTCTTTTTTTTTTTTAAACTTTTATGAGCTATAATTTCTGTGGGATTTTGTGGAGAAAAGAGAGAAAGGGGAAAATCAAGGCCAACTTTTGTTTCAAATTTCTAAAAGAAAATATAATTAAAAAATCAACTGATTAAATCTTAGTATTTGGGACTAAGTTTTTCTTCTTAAAGAAAGAATAATTCATTTAACCTACCTTTCCTAATATAGTTTTATTTTCTTTTTATGCTTTCATACTGTTCCAAAAGCTTTTCATAGATCCTCTAACCTTTTTTATGAAAATGAATTAATTTTCCTTTTGTGCTCTCCTTATTTTCTTCATTTCCAGTTTAACTAATGCTGACATATTACTTTGTTGCTTTCCTTTTCTTTTGGTAGCTACTTTTTTTTCATCATTACATCTTTAACTGCATCATGAAGGCACATGGCTTTTTTTCTGTTTCTTTCATTCTGTTCACTTGAAGATGTGATCAGTCATGCCTTAACCAGTGTACTTTTTAAGACTGCTCAGCTGTGTTCCATTTTCGCAGAATTTTCTTACATATTTTTCACTTTACTAACTAAATTTCTCAGTTCCTTTAAAATTTGCTGTTCCAAATTCTAAAATTTCTGTGTGGATATATGCTATTAGAGCTATTGCATCCAGTCTGAATCCAACACTGGTATTAAATGTCCTAATTTCATACAATTTCTGGAAAGAGTTTATTTTCTGTTAATTTTTTCGTAATTGACTCTTCCAATGGCATTTAAACCCCCCAGAGTATTGTACCTTAGGAAAAACAAATGCTCAGTCATACTACAAATACTCAATCATAGTACATATGTTGAAAACACACTAATAATGTCATGCAAATGCATTGTGACAAAAAAACCCATTAAATAAATATGCAAATAAAGAAAAGCATAATATATATTTTTGATTAACAAATTGGAATTTAATTTCTCATTCACAAATTATTTTTTCAGTTTTTGTGTTACTATTCAGATAATACCATTATTATGCTTGGCACTTTACAGATGTCTCCAAAAATGAGGTCACTGCCTTGAAGAGCTTATAATTAACCCCCCTGTGAATTATATACACAGTAAGTGAGGATAGTGTATCTATCTGCCCATGAGCTATATAGGCAACATTATTCAGGGTTACATATTACATATTTATGTTACTTTGGGTTCCAGTTTCTGTGTTATCTGACATGAAAATAAAAACAAGTGAATGGTGGAAGATTTAAGAAACAATTCTAGCCAGATTACTGTTTTCTCATTTGCTTTTTCATAGATGTAAGCAAAGTGAATGGGTTACCAAGACAACCATTTCATAAAATCAGATTGTCAAAATCTGTTAGGAAACAAGTAGTCTATAATATGAGCCTTTGGCTAAATGAAGTAATCTGATATGATATAACTATAAATTACCGCATTTTCAATTAAAACAAGTTGCACTCATTTGGTCTCTGAATGTTGACCACTATCATAGTCTGCAATTCTCATTCTCCAAATAAATAGTAAAAATCTAGGGAACAGATCCAGTAAGCCTTTCCCCTTCTGTATTCTTCAATACTCATTTTCATTGTGCTGAACACCGTAACTGAAAGCATATTTTTACAGAGCTAGCATAAAAAGGTTAACATTTTCCCAGCCAAAAAGCTGAACTGAGGAGAGTGTTTAGTATTCACAGTATCACTTCTATCCTTCCTTGCCCTGTCTAGGCACTAGGGAGTTAGATCCTGTGTATATAAACCAAAGAGAATAGCATGAGAAGAATAAAGGCTTTGCAATTTCCACTTATTTTTGTCACTCCATTTTCACTTCTCTTTTTGAAGTTCTCACATCTAAAAGAAGCATAAATTTTTCACTTGCCAATAATATGAACTTGCAATCTGTATTACTATCAAATTAATGATGTACTATGAACATCACAAGCAATCTCCCATGGAGTGTATATCCTCTTTGTGACACTAGTCTTATGTACTGACCTCTTTACAACTGAGAGAAAAAATAATTATAATAATAATAATAACAATAATAATAATAAAAGTGCTAAAGTTTATTTCTCTTTGTTTATATATGGAATATATGCATTTTACATGCATGTAAAGAGCATTTTGTATATTAAAACACATAAATACACACACAGTTCTTTAAAATGACGTGCTGCTTATTTCACATTGTTTTTCCTATAAAAAATATTTAAGCTTAACTAAGCTTCTGAAATGTTCTGATTTTTCTTTTGGTAGATTTCTAGAATCTCTGGAAAACACTAAGAGCTCCAGATGGAAGAATTTTTTGAAAAGCTTGATTCAAGAGACTTCTGAATTTTGGCAGATAAATGCTGCATATGTTGTGTGGAGGTGATCTCCTGTGGGGAACAGGAAGATGATCTCTTAATGCACACCAACTGTCATAAGGCTGAAAAGAATATGCATGTATTGTGCAAAGATACTTATCAAAATTTCAAACCCCTGTTTTCCACGGCAAAAACTAAAATAAATCTTAAAAGTGAACTGTCATGTTCTTCAGGGGATGAATTAAACATGCTGTTAAGAGTATACACCATTGGGAAAAAAAGTGGTCCTTTTTAACCCATATTTATATAACTCTCTTTAAAAATACACACTTCCAAAACCATGTTTTATTGAGAGGAAAAAAAGAAACCCTGAGCATGTCAGCATCACATACAATAATCCAGCTGATATTTTCAGCCTAAGTGAATGTACAATTCTAAACCAAAATAACCAGACTAAACAAAATAATTGACTAGGACAAAAAATTAATTCCGTTTAAACAGTGGCAGTACACTAACCTCTTCACTTAAAAGGTTTACTGATTTAGATATCTGTAATGCTTTCATTTCAGATTTTCAGATCTGTGGCCTAAATATGCAAAAAAATCACAGAAAGAAAGTGAATTCATCATTTCCTGTCAGACTTTTCTACTGCAAAAACCCTCAGAGCTTCCACTGGGACAAAAACAGGTTTAGAACTAATTCAGTTCTACCACTTGTTGACAATATACATAAAGTTCCCTCTTCATCCAATAGGTCAAATCTTTATACCAGGCTGCAGTGGCATAGCACGTAAGACTGTTTCGGAGAATATTAATAAGAGTGTTTTTCTTAGTAACCAAGGAATACTCTTACAGGATGCAGGAGAAGTAGGATCCCTATTGCAAATGGGGATCTCAGTGCTCACAAGGAAATATTAGTCCCCAGAGGGCCACTAACTCTTTCTACTCTTCTGTAAACTCTTTTAGTACAATCACCGAGTTCTTCCCTGTTCTGCAGAGCCACACACAAGATTGGCAAATAGCTTTTAAAATGCTAAAATCATTAACATATTACAGAGAAAACCCACCACACAAAAGGCCTTAAAAACATGGCTTATATCCCACAAGGAGATCAAACACACCTCCCTCAGGCCATTAGGTGAAGCCTGTACCATACCATTCTTTCTTAGTAAGATGAATTATACTTACAACACAGAACCCAAAAATACAAAAGTTGGATTGTTCTTATAAAGCAACCAAGGTCCCATGAACGATTTCATAGGACATAGAAACTCATTAGGCAAACAGCCTCCATATTTTCTTTGCATATCGCAATTTTGTGGAATGGAAAGCTGGCAGCAAAAGCTTTCACATCAATTTATTTTCTTAAAGAATGTATTCAAAACTTCTAGATTACAAATAATCTAAATAATTCTTGATAAACAGACATGATTCATGCATATACTGTATCACCTTTGAATGTGAAGGGCATAGAAAATGGAAAAATAGGTACCCATTGGAAAAACTGCCCCTACGTCTGTTTGAAGTTAGTGTAAGGAGGAAGTCTCATGGGGGAGGTTCCTTATTGTACACATTGAAAATTAGTTATTCAAGTTTTAGACGATGCCTGAGATTACTTTTCACACATAAAAAAGAAAAGATTATTGTTGTAATAGTAAATGGAATTATTTAACAAAATATTCCCCAAATTTAGAATAAACATTTTTTCAGAAACTAATTTTATATCGAGAAACAATAGAGAGTGCCTTGATGAAAGTAGTTGAGGTTTAGTAGTTTTAGCACCTTTGATCTCACATTAAAACTCATTATGAAATAAGTCTGGTCAGTATGTTTTAATGAGGAAACATGAAACACATCAGGTTTTGAAAGAAGAAAGTGCCCATAACTGGCAATTATACTAGAATTATGAGGTTATGGGGGAGATCCAATGGAAGAGCTGAGCCATTTACTCCAGAACAGATCTAAAAGCTATACACATGTAAAAACTTCCAAGCAGCTTTAAAAAATATAATGTAAAACAGGTCCAGCTGTTGTCTTGGTTCCCAAGATGGCCAGGACAGCTCAGGGAGATCTATTATGGGCCATAACCTATGACTGGTGAAAAAAACATGTCCCAAAAGACAAGGCTTGGGAAATACTTCTCTAATGGATGCAAGGCAGTATATAACCATACAATAACGAGCTGTGCTGCCCCAAAGGTTTTACTAGAAATCTTAACATCCTAGTCTTCTATTCCCTAGTATGGGAAAAGGGCTTGCTATGAGGGACGCTGCTCATATAGGAAGGGTAAAATAAACTGGAAAATATAGTTCAACAAAAAATTATGTCTTCCACAAACTCATTTCAGTATCTACAAGGAAAAAGATTTATCACCAAATAAATTTTTAAAAATAAAAATAATTAAAAAGCTTTTACATAAAATCTTTTGACAACTAGGTATATTTGACAACTTTATTAAATAGATCAGAACTGGCATTTTTCATTGAATCTTACCTACATGAGTACCAAGGCATGGTATTTAAGTACATTAACCCAATTTAGCTACAGCTCAAATGATATTTTCTAAGTGGGAATCGTCTATTTTAAAATATTCAAAGGAAATTAATGTAATTTCCTTAAAAAATGCCAAGATTATTTTTGAAGAGGCAAAAGCCTCTTGTTAAATCATTTAGCAATAAAATTTTGTTGCTATGCAGTTAATTTCTAAAGCATTTTGAGCCTTTAATACAATTTTTAATAAACATTAATTGGATCCCAATTACAGATTATTTTAAAATTAGGAAAAAAAGAAACTGAAATAAAATACTTTCACTCAGAAGCCATTTGTTTAGCCCATCCACATATTTTTAAGCACAAAAATCTGGATTATTTACTCCAAAATCAAAGCAAGCAAACATTCTATTTATTCAAAATTGTTTTTTATCAAATTGATATCTAATAACATACATATCTAATGTAATACTTTGGAGACAATTTTTAACTGAGGTTGAGTAAAAAACTCCTTGTACCCAATTTATGACTTTTTTGATGGTCCCAAAATTTTGCAAGTTGTACTTCCGGAAACACTGGAAAATAAGACTCACAAACATATGCACTAGTACTTTTATCCCTGGTTATATGGGAATCTTATATTAACATGATTGTCTTGAGAATATTTTAGCTTGCTATACAGAGCATTGAAACATCCAGTAGAGGGATGCTCTTTTACTCAGAAGAAAAAAGAAATCAGTCTGAAAGCCAGACAAAATTTGATTTATTCCTTCAAAATAAGGCATAAAACTACCACATATTGGATACTATTCATCTGCTAAGTTCTGGCAAAACTTAATTTTTCAATAATGATGACATTTTAGTTCAGAAAGAAACTGTTCCACATGAGTTGAAAACACAACCTTCATTAGGCAATTCTCACATCCTTAGGCTCCTGGCATGTTATCCAGCAATGATCTTTTTTTTTTTTTTTTTTACTTAGAAGACAATGATTTAGTGATATAAGACATCCATAGATTCATAGGATAGCCTGGGTTGAAAGAGACCTTAAAGATCATCTAGTTCCAAACACTCTGCCATGGGCAGGGACACCTTCCACTAGACCTGGTTACTCAAAGACCCATACAACCTGGACTTCAACACTTCCAGGGATGGGGCATCCACAACTTCTCTGGACAACTTGTTCCAGTGCCTCACCACCCTCACAGTAAATATTTTTTTCCTAATATCTAATGTAAACCTACTGTCTTTCAGTTTGAATTCATTCCCCCTTGCCCTGTCACTACATGCACTTATAAAAAGTCTTCTCTGGCTTTCTTGTGGGTTCTTTTCAGGTACTGGAAAGCCACAATTAGGTCACACTGAAGCCTTCTCTTCTCTAGGCTGAACAACTCCAAGTTGCTCCATCCCTCTAATCATTACAGTGGGTCTCCTCTGGACTTGCTCCAACACCTCCATGTCCTTCTTGTGTTGAAGAACTCAGAGCTGGATACAATTCTCCAAGTGGGATCTCACCAGAGTGGAGCAGAAGGGAGTAGAAGGAGAGTATCATCTCCTCAACCTGCTGGCCACGCTGCTTTTGATGCAGACCAGGATACAATTGGCTTTCTGGGCTGCGAGCCCACATTGCTGGCTCATGTCCAATCTCTCATCCACTAGTACCCCCAAGTCCTTCTCAGCAGGGCTGCTCTCAATATGTTCATCCCTCAGCCTGGATTGACACTGGGGGCTGCCCTTGTGCAGCACCTTGCACTTGGTCTCGTTAAACCTCATGAGATTCCCATAGAACCACTTCTCAAGCTTATCAAAGTCTCTCTGGATGGCATTCCATCCTTCAGGTGTACCAACCACACCACTCAGTTTGGTGTCATCTGCAAATTTGCTAAGGGTGCACTCGATTCCTTTGTCTATGTCATTAACTAAGACATTAAATATTGGTCCCAGTACGGACCCTTGAGTGACCACTTGTCACTGATGTACATCAGGACTCTGAGTCATTGACCACTACCATCTGGATGTGACCTTCCAACCAACTCCTTATCCACCTAACAGTCCACCAATTAAATCCTTCTCTCTCCAACTAAGAGAGAAGGAAGTTGGGGTGACAAACAAAGGCTTCACAGAAATCCAGATAAATGACATCTGTAGCCCTTCCCTTGTCCACTGATGTACTCACTCCATCACAGAATACCAGTAGGTTGGTCAAGCAGGACTTGCCCTTGGTGAAGCTGTGCTGTCTGTCCCAAATCACCTCCCTGTCATCCATGTGCCTTGGCATAGCTTCTAGGAGGATCTATTCCATGGTCTTCCCAAGCACAGAGGTGAGGCTGACAGGTTGGTATTTCCCAGAGTCCTCTTTTCTACCCTTTTGAAAGGTAAGTAGAATATTTCACTTTTCCCAGTCATCTGAGGCTTTACCTGACTGCCATGACTTTTCAAATATCATGGAGAGTGGCTTGGCAACCACGTCAGCCAATTCTCTCAGGGCTCTGGGATGCATCTCATCAGGTCCCATAGACTATATGTTCAGGTTCTTCAGGTGGTCATGAACCAGACCTTTATTTACAATGGGAAGCACTTTTCTCCCCCAGTCCCCATCCTTCTGTCCATCCACTTGAAAGGTGTGGGAAGAGAGGTTGCTATTGAAGACAGAGGCAAAAAATTTGTTGAGTACCTCAGCTTTCTCCTCAATATGAGCAAGTTTTGCCATTTGTACACTATAAACTGAATCCAGGGAAAGACACAGACGGCGTTGCCTTCTGATACTCCAACAAGCACTGAAATTCTAAATCACCTACTATTGTGTATTTTAGGAACAATTTACATACTTATAAGACGTAAAAACAAAGTTTCTCATTCAAGAGGGGATACTTAAGCTTCAATAAAGCACTGAACTTGCAAAATTCAAGCTTAAAATTATTAAAAAGCTAACCTTAAAAGTAACAAAAAAGTGTAATTAAGGCTTTGTTTCGAAATATTCAAAAGATTTTAAGGTTATATGTAAGTCTTAGAACAGAAATATAAATCTGGGCATCTTTTTGTATAACTTGGTGCATTCCTGTGTATTTACCAAAAGCATGATCATACTCTTTTTATTCTCTATGTTTTTTTACTTTCTGTGGCCAAATATTTGTCTTAAGTAATACAACACAAGAATTTTTTTTTTAATTAGTTACACCATATCGTGCAAGTTAATATGCAAAAGTGAGAAAATCATATCACATCTTTTTCATGTAACTCATACAAAACCAGGTATTTATGATAACACTTGGCATACAAAACAGTGACTCGGCTCATTAGGAACACAAAGGAGGGAAATTCAGGCGGGGTTGGAAAACCAGAATGATTTAGACTAATTAGCACAGTTCAGAAAACTGAACCAATTTGAATTGGTTCCAAAAGAAGACAAACATTTCTGCAATGCCTTAGCTTAGTTTGTGTATAACTTACTCAGGTACAGATGTGGGAAACATTACAAGTATAGGCTTTAAAAAGTGATAAAGAACTGTCTTTGAATAAATAATCTTCTCTGTTATACTACAGACAAACTTTCCTTCAAGGCTGAAATATTGTTACCTTTTCTCCCTCACGTGTTTCCCTCTGGAAACCTCTGAAATGGACATCATGGTAGTACCACTAGAAGAGTACTACTAGATGAGAAGTACTACTGTTCAGTTGCAGTTTGGTGTTTTCACGTTCAGATACGAGTTATACGTGCTATAACATCTAGAGTCCTAATATGCTATGAAAACCACAGATGAGTTAGTTACTGAAATGTACAGCTCTCATCTGGAAAGTTAAATGTAGACTTTTATCCTCCTCACAATATATTTAGACCTATGTTTTCCACATACAAACAAGTAATTATAGGGGTGGGGACTTTACGCTACACTTCATTCTAACCACTCAGTTACCACTGCCACACCATCCAACCAGGATACAGCTGTGTTTTGCTAATAAAAGACTTACAAAATCACAGAATCATATCAAAGCTGATTCTAACAAATAACTGCCAGTGAGTACTGTATTTTTAAGAAGCAGCACTCAGTTGACCGAAAATGTTGCTTAAAACTGTTTTCGAATGTGTCTAAAAGAGCTGTTCAAGCTCACAATAAAAAAATAACCAAGACTAGAGTTGTACAGCACCTTGTAGAGACAAGTAATCTCTTTGGGTCTCAGAAGTATCACTGTAATGATTATTGACATGAAGAGAATGTGAAGAGGTAGCTCTTAAAGAATAAGCCATAAATGCAAATTAGTTTTGTCTTGAATGAGCTGCTGCCCAAATGAAGCTGAAATGTGTGCAAAGTAGTAGTTTTATGACATGCTAACGCAGACAGAACACCAGACATGCTAATGCATAAGACCTGACTAGTACTTGACTTTACAGTTCAAATAAAATAGACAGGATTTAAGTAGATTATATCACAAGTACTCTGTACATAGGGAATGCCTTCAAAACCTTCCTAGTGTGAAGCCACTTTCAGATAAAAAATATTCCATTTTACTAGCAAGCCCTGAAAAGTCAAACCAGATAAATATATTCAATAATTTATCATGCCAAGCATTTCAAATATCAACAAATTTAGCATGCACATACTGAGAAGCTTTGTGTTAGTACTGAAGTTTTTAATAAGGGCAAAGTCATATACATACAAATGTAACATAAAGCAGTCGAAAGTGAAAAGTACATCACTGTCTAACATAAATTACTACATATATACTAACCCACAACTCATATAAAACCAAAACACCTGAAATACATACCTAACAATAGTATACATACACTGAATATCTGATTAATTGTGATTAAAAAGGCATGCTGATAGGCCTACCACCAAATGTTTCACAACACTGTATTACCTAGAATATTTCTAGAAGGAAGACAGTGAATAAGCAGGGTTAGGTACCTGTAACAGTAGTGTTTCATAAACATTATTTTGCACCTATGAATCTCTTCTGCCTCACATCCAGCATATGTGCATTCTTTGCCTTCATCATCAAATTATTTCCTCCAACTGAATCGTAAGATGAACATTCATTTTTTCTGTGATTGTAATGCTTGATAGACCTGCTAAGCGGAGGAGTGATGACTGGCTACATGCAGCAGAGCATGGTACAGTCAAGGCTACCATGGTCTCAGATACAATTGTGTGTCTGGTTAGACAGCTTCCTGACACCTCAAGGCTCAGAGATCTATACTCTTCCTCAGTATACGCAAATTACTAAATGAAAATAAGGCTGAGAGATTCTTTAAATCTTACATGCCTAGACTGTTTATTTTAGCTTTCACATTTAAAATTATGGCAGAATGTAACTGAGCAGGTGGGAGGGATGCTTAGAGGAGGCATACCCTCCAGAAATTTACGTTTCTAGTACAGAATGAAGGAGTGTGCTCACACTAAATGTGGCTTAAGAAACTTAAGTAAAATTTAAGTAGCCAGCTATCTTACTGAAAATTGTTGGCCATGGCCCAAAAAGAATAGCAGTTTTGAACTAGAAGAAACCACTAACAGTTAAATAATTGTACAGGCATGACAAAAATGCATGGTATAGAACACTGTTAGTGGAGAAGATTGTATCAACAGAAAAAGCAACTTAAACAACTGCATTTGATTCTTCCTCTGAGTAAGTACAAATCAGCAGTGTCGCCATCATATGCAGCAGTTTTCTACTGATTATCAGTGGTCAGAGAGACAATCCAAACTTCTTAGAAAAAAAATCAAATGTGAAAGTCAGTATGACTATCAATCACCATGCAACCATGTCCATTTAGATGTCAATACATCTATCACAACTCTGTACTGCAAGTGCATTTACAGAAATTTAAATTTGATCATATACAATGAAAAGAACAGAAAATCAAATATTAAAAAAAATCAATACAAAGAAAGAATAAATCAGTCTGAGAAAGAACTCCAGGTTCAGATTTCAGAAGGACAACCAGTTGGAGCAAAGTATTTTTGGGAAGAAAACTGGTTTTTACTATTTCTGACTGTACAAGACAAATTAAAAGTTAATGGATTTGTCTTTGGTCTTGCATTGCTATTGCATAGACAAAAACAAGTGGAAACAAAATGCTCTTTTGTCATATTTTTGTTTCACAATTTAGAAAAAAAATGAAAAGCAAAAGACTTCATTAAGCCACAGATTTTTGTCTAAACTCTTCAAACAAATCAGTTGCCAATGTCTCTATTAGCCTGCATCAGAGTGATTTAAGTCTTTGTCCACAGCTTCGTAATATGGCAAAAATTAAGGTTACTTGGCTGCTGGCTTTTTTAAGTCAATAAAGACAGGGGTCAATCAAGGACCCCTCATGGCATATTTCTCATCAGAGTAATAGACTGGGTTAATGAACAGGTTGGAGCCTTGTATGCTCTGATGGAGCAGAGATTAATTCAGTTAGGAAAGTGCAAGATGGACTCAAGAGGAAGTATGTTTTTCTGCATTGCTTCTCCTATCAGTTAACACATTGAAGCAGTGCTATGCTGCAATAACCAAGGGCAAGAAAAGAAAACTCAAATTCATTTCAAATTAACAAAAAAACCCCCAAACTCCAAACCCTAGCCCCTGTCCTAAGTTCCCAAAAAATTTCGTTCTCTCAGTTCTGCTTAATAAAAAAGTAGGAGAGTAAGCAAAACATCACTGCAATACTAAAGCTACAATACTAAAGCTGCAATACAAACTTAGCAGTAAAGAGGTTAAAATTACCAGTTACACAGCAGTTTCTGTAAAGCTGTCTCGGCCTTTCCTCATAGGAAAGTAGATCCAGCCCTCTGATAACTTAATGGTCCTTCTCTGGACTTGTTCCAACAGGTCCATATTTTTCTTGTGTTAGGGGTGCCAGAGCTGGACAGTTTTCCAGATGAGGTCTCATGATAGAAGAGCATACTTCTTTTGATGTAGTCTAGGATGTAGTTAGCTTTCTGGGCTGCATGTGCACATTGCCAAGACATGTCAAGCTTCTCATCCACGAATCATTTGCCTTCAATACATTAAGTCATTGTACTCTTGGAAAATTTTTTTCTGCGCCATCTTAATCATATATTTTTTACTAGCAAACTAGGCATCTTCAGTTTAATTAACTTGGATGCTTCTTCATATTTTCTGGACACTGAGAGTAAAAGGAAGGCATATTTTAAATATTAATAGGTCAAATAATATTTTAGTTGATCAGTGTAGCTGAAGTACTCTAGTCAGGCAGAAGATTAATTCTGACCGCCAGGGATGGGGCAACCCTGGATTTGCCTATAGACTGGGTAATGAGAGGTTGGAGAGCAGCACTCTGAAAAGGGACGTGGGGGTCCTGGTTGACTGCAAGTTGAATATGAGTCAGCAGTGCCCTGGCAGCCAGGAGGTCCAACACTGTCCTGAGGAGCATCAGGCAAAGCATTGCCAGCTGGTCAAAGGTGATTGTCCCGCTCTGCTCTGCACTAATGCAGCCTCACTTTGAGTTCTCTGTGCAGTTTTGAGGGGAGACCTCATCATAATCTACAGCTTCCTCATGAGGGGAAGCAGAAGGGCAGGCATTGTTTTCTTCTCTGTGGTGACCACCGATAGAACCTGAGGGAACAGCATGAAGCTGTGTCAAGTGAGGTTTAGGTTGGATACTAGGAAAAGGTTCTTCAGTCACAGTGTGTTTGGGTACTGGAACAGGCTCTCCAGGGAAGTGGTCACAGCACCAAACCTGACAGAGTTTGAGAACAGTTTGAACAATGCTCTCAGGCACGTGGTGGGATTCTTGGGGCTGGTCCTGGGCAGGACCAGGAATTGGACTTCAACGATCCTTGTGGGTCCCTTTCAACTCAGCATGTTCTGTGATTCTATGAAAAGTCATACGCAGTGGTATGAACCCAGGTGGACAGAATTATACCAGAATAAAATAGGTAAATGAATATCTCCCATCAGAAAGCTATTAAGTGTAGTTGCAATAATACAAAATAGACATTTAAGATATTCATCCTCTTTCACATTGGTTTAGTTTTTTTGTAAGCTCAGTATGAGTTACAGTTGCTAACTAATCCATTTTCTTCAGGATTTCTTCCCTGTCCTATTCAATACCAGTTACCAGAAATGCATCAGAAGGTGATTTGGATCACTTTTTTTTATAGTTTTTTTACGCACTCATAAAAAAATGAGATGGACAATGAGACAACAGATTAGAACAATTTAAAATTTATACAACTTTCTTACTTTATCACATTTCACAGAATTATTCAAGCCTTTTTTAATGAATACTTCATTTACTAATGACATATAAATAAAACAACTTCAAACATGGAAGACATCAGAACAAAGCATTTCACTGTTTCCTTTGTGATGTCTCACTCATTATATAAGCTTCATTTTCCCCCCAGCACATTTATCCTAAATCATTTTCCATTAACTATTATGAGCTAGTACTTTTATTTTTCTTTCAAATATCTCAAAGGAAAAAAAATATAAAATTTTAAGACACCTAATATTTACATAGGTCTGTGTCAGCTACATGCTTTATTTTCATCTTTCACACTTCATTTGCCATAATATTTAAGATTTAATGTTTTCAGGAAAAAGGCTCCTTTTTCATATATTTGGCTAGAATCTAATAGATTGTAAGGGCTTTATTAACAGATAAAAAAATGTACCCATTAAGATCTTGAATTTAGTGTCCCATGTATGCTAATGCTGTAGAACAGACTGAAAACAAGTGTGTACACTAAACTGAAACACTCTTTGAAGATTCAAAAGGACCAATAGCACTGGAATCAACTGTATTTTTAGAGGACTTTGCATTAAATTTATTGTTTCCAACTATTGGGACATAAGAAGGATAGGGACCTGTTGGAGCACACCCAGAGGAAAGCCATGAAGATGAAGATGTCTTCTCCTGTGAAGACAGGCTGAGAGAGTTGGGTTTGTTTAGCCTGGAGAAGAAAAGGCTCTGAGGAGACCTTTTAGATGCCTTCCAGTACCTAAAAGGGGCTGACAAGAAAGGCAGAGAGGGACTTTCTATTAGGACTTGTAGTGATAGGACAAAAGGGAAGGCTTTAAACTGACAGTGGGAAGGTTTAGATTAGATGTTAGGAAGAAATTCGTTACTTTGAGGGTGGTGAGAGACATACAACCAGTTCCAAACAGGTTGCCCAGACAAGCTGTGGATGCCCCACCTCTGGAAGTGTTGAAGGCCAGGTTGGATGGGGCTTTGAGCAACCTGGTCTAGAGGAAGGTTGATGGTTGGAAATGGATCATCTTTAAAGGTCCCTTCCAAATCGAACCATTCTATGACTTAAAAAAAAAATAAATAAGGACACCTTTATTATGGTACATAGTGGTTATTGTTCCTATATTAAGACTAGAGGTTTTTTTCATTCAGGTATCAAGACTTACACAAACTAAGTTAGAAGTCCAAAATGACCTTGGCATCATATCTTTTTTGCAGTATGTGACATTTTTTTGTAAGATGCACTTTCCCTAGTTAGGGTAAGGGCAAGAATTAAAAGAAAGTAAACTGTGATAGTCCAGCGCAATAAGCAAACTTATTTCAAATTCTTATTTCAATAATTTATTTAGTGACATCTAATTTAAAATATGCATGCAAATGCTAGTCTTCATCATCATGTTCTATCTAATGTTCCTTTTTTTCTTTTCTTTTCTTCCTCTCTGTATTCTACTGAATCTATATTTTCAGTAAAACCCAACGGTTTCAGTAGAGCTGGAATGGCCCCCATTTCAACCTGACATACAGCTCAATTGTTAGAATATGTTTAGGGACATAGGAAATGTGGGTGAGAAGGAAATTGATCCCAAGCGTATGCTGTATCCATTAACTTAGCACTCTCTGATGCATTTTCAGATCACACTTCTCAAGATGAAACCTGTAAGTGAGCACAGGCAAAGCTACACTCTGCACGTAGGTGAACTGCACAAAGATGTGAAACCACTAAGCTCGTTACTGGCAGCTCCACATGCAGTATGTCTCCAACAACTTAAGATATTTTGGTACATAAACATTTTAGAAGACACCAGGATTAGGCAAAACATCATGAGGTTTAGTGAGGACCAGATTAAAATGCACATACCAAAACTCTAACTAACTTTTGGATGAGTCCTAAGTCTTCTACTCCTTTTATACGGACAACTGCAAGAGATTCAGGCTGGGAACCTGAAAATCTAGCACTGCTGTCCATCACAGCCTACATGAAACTACTGCCACAGGAAGCCTCCCTTCCAGATCCAATCCAAAACTGCGGAGGTTCTCTGGGGACAAGCACTTGGGAAACTTTAGAGGAGGAGGAAGGGGGAAAAATAAAAGCCCACAAAAAAACAAACCATGAAGCCAAACACCATGATCAGAAGCTTTTAGATCTTCCTGTTGGTACTAAATAGTTTTTATTCCCACAATTTCTTTTGCAAGGAGTAGAGCTAGCTTTTCATTATTTTAAAATGCAGATATGCTTTAAGGCAAGCTTCTTTGGAAGTTCATGACGTAAACACTTGATACAAAGCCTTGAGGAGGACTGTTGAATATTTTGTGGCAGAAAATGTCCAAAGCCAACATATCTGTGGCTTCAGGTTGCATACCTGTTGAAATAGAGTAAAGGCATTCATATTTTCTTCTGCATATGAACTCTGACAAAATTATTGTCAGGTCCCAACATTTCTACCGCAGAAAGATATCACAATAAGAGTTGTGTTTCCTTCCATTCCATTCAAGTAATTTTATTTAGTTATGCAATAAATCGCTTGTCAAAAATCAAAGTGATAGCATTTTTAGGCTTATTTCATTTGGGGGACCTGGGCATTTTTGGTTCAGGAGAAAGTTATTTTTCCTTAACCTCTTGAAGATATCCTTATCCCAGACACACTTTGCTGTTTGAAAGTTGGCACCAGCTTCCTGTACGCTCACTGCAGTCCATCTGTTAAAACAGACATCCAGTGAGAATTTAGGATATGCTTTGCTACAGCTACTAGCTCTCTCCAAATATATGGTCTAAGGAAGGAAAGGACATTACTGGAGGTGAACAAAATTAATTCCCAAGTATTTTGACAATCAAAAGTTAATTTTGGAAAATATGCAACACATTGAAAATAACAGTGAGATAAATGGGAATAAAGGGGAAATAAAAGCAGAGAAAGCTGTGAGATTTAAGACTGTGCCATATGTCCTCCACTGTCTTGTGCACCCACTTGAAAATAAACTTCTCAAGCGCAGTCTCTAGAAATCTGAGTCCTCCCTACTAATGGCTGGAGTTGTGGCCATTTTATTTACTGTCCCTGGTTTTTTCTGCAGCTCCGTCTCTCACATTCTTTAACATATTACAATGAAATATGATATTTTTATTCATAAACCTGGAGAGATTTAAAGCACTGCAGAGGTGAATAATTTAAGATCTGACTATACATAAGTGAATTCTGTGCAGTTTTACCAATTTCTGTAAAAGTAGAACAAAAAGACTTCGAATCACAGGACTACTGGGGTCAAACTGAACAGTAGTGTGTCTACCTATTTTGCTCAGAAGAGAAACAAACAGCAAGACAGTATTAAAGAAATAGACTACAAGAAACTGAAAAATTCCTATAGAAAGTAAAACACAATTCTTTTATAAAAATAGTAGCAAAAAGTTGAAAAATTTTTTACACAAGATTACTTCCAATTTATCAAGGAACAAGCAATGTTTTCAAAAGCCATGGAGTTTCTCCAAACTTGAATTGAAAATGAATGAAAAGGAAAATTTTTCTCTTCTCTTTCAATGAAGAACAAAATATAGACTTGCTACTATATGTATCCCAGCCTTTAAAAATGCTTTTGAGTGGTTGGCTTTATTTTACTTCCTTACTAAAAACATACCTTTAATTGTCTAGGTGATAAAACAATAAAAGTGAAAGGTTAAAACAGTCAACTATAGAAACTATAATAACATTTTAAAAAAATCAAAACCTCCTGTACTTCTCCCTTTTCTTTTCTGTATTATTAGTAATAGAATAATTAACTAATTTTTAGTTCTTCTATTCAAAGGTTGGTTTAGTTAAACTATACAAGGCAAGAATTAAGTCAGACAAGGAAAGAAAAGAAAGATAAGCTACAAAGAATATTGTGAGGACCAAGAGTTTTTAGCTCCACATTTTTTTTCCCTTTTGTTTAAAATATATACAGAGCATAACATGGCATTGCACCAGATCATGACTCAGTGTTCATCTAGTCTCAGTTTTAAACTTTAATAATTTTTATAACTCATTTGCCCACTTTCTGTTTTCAGCTATTTTGAACTGGAGTCTACGTACTTCTTATTGGTTCAGTGTGCCATTGTTCATTAGCGCATTTACTTAGAAATACTTTTATTACCCTTCTGATATCCCCAAGTAGTTTGAATTTTTGTTTGTATATAACAAGGTTTCCAAACTGTATTTTTGGTACTTCTAAAACACCTGCAGGCCCAAAACATGAAGTATGAAATATTGCATTTGATGCAATGTGAGTTTACTCTTCAGCAGAAGTAATAACTATTGATTAGCTGATGAGGATGAAAAGCATATGAGTTGTGAAGGTGACGAAAGCTACGTGCCATATCAGGTCCAGATATGCAGCATTATAACATTGGCACTCTTAGGGTTTTTTTTTAGTAGCTGAGACCTGTGTGAAACATACAGCCCTGGCTTCCCATGTTATCATGAATGGCAAAACAGAGCTGGCTGTTGCTACTGTTGCTAGCTGCATGGTTGCAGTCATGAGAAATTCCTACCCAAATAAAATTCTTTTAAAAAGCTTTGTCACTAGAGAACATTACATGCCCTGAGCTCTGTACAATGCTTCTATTTCACAAAAATAGATGTTTTTACCAACACCCATATCTCTTCCAGTCATCAGCTACTCAAATGAAGCAAATGAACACATAGTCCATGGAGCATTGTCACTAACAAAGCTGTTGCCCCTAGATGCAGGACTTTCATTGATGTTGTGACATGGTCAGTGGGAAAGATTTTAATCTCTCTGCAATTAAAAATTCCTTCCTTTTCCCTTCACATCCTCTCTCTTGCAATTTTAGTGGTAACTTACTGATGGTCAGTGTTAACTGTAGAAATCAACATTAGATCAACAGTTATTACTATGAGCTTGTGGATGTTCAGATTCAAGTTTTCTCTGTGCACAGACTACTTTTCAGAAACTGTTATGAATTTAATTATCACTGATGTTTTTTGAATGTTAGCATACATAAGAATTCCAACATGTGGAATTCTGCTTCTTTATAGATTCATGTAATATAGCACTTTATCAGTTGCTCTTCTGCACAGTGTTGTGGAAGAGGGGGCGGAGAGAATAACAAACCATTGCAAGATCTAAAGCAGTTATGAAATATTTATCTTTCTTCTCTCATACATTAGAACAACTAGGTCCAACTGATGTATAATGTATTCAGTCCCTCCAAACTGAAATAATATCCAAAGACTTGAGAACAAAGCAAAAATAGAGTCAATTGCTGTGCATTGCTTCATTTTATTTGTAAATTTGCATCTCTGTCCCTCCCACCGCCACTGATGGACATATTAAAAAAAACAAGGAAGAATCCGTTAGTTGTCTGTTTCAGCATCCAAGGGATTTTTCCTCCTTGTTATCCACTGAGACCCTGTGAGAGCAGCAGTCCAGGAGCCTGCTCTGCGCATGATTCCTGGACCACTGCTGTTGCCTTGCCAACGCGAAGGGAGAACTCGGGGCTTACATCGGGCATTTCAATGCAGTGACCCACTTACTGTCTGTCAACAAATTCACTGGGACAATAGTGAGCGTAACACATTATAGAGATTAAATCTCAGAGACTGAACTACAAAGATGTCTGGAAAAAATCTTTGTCAGTTTGAAAGGCTAGAAGACTATAAACAGAGTTATCTGTAATATGTTTTAATCCTCCAATGTATTTGTTGCATTAAAGAAGACATTTCTACCATAATAATCTGTATTCATTATACGTGTATTTATTTTTTTAACTAGGTTCACAAAACTAAGTCAATATTGCCATAAGAATAATGGGAATTAAATAGCTTTTCTATATTGCATTTTTGGCTAGAGCTGAGGAGAATTAAGACATAAAAACCTTCTTTCAAGCTCTAAGAATCTAATGGTTAATTTAGAATATATTTGTACAGATGGCCATCGTAGGAGCAAATCTTTAAAAAAACCCCCACAGTGATTTCTGCAAGACAGTTAGATCATGCACATATATTTAAAAATTAAATACGTGCGGGCTAGTTACAGGTTCTCCATTCCATTCTGCCCCTTCACGAATATATTACTGCAGGCATGGTCAAAAATCTTCCCCCTCCCTTCATTTCCCAGTTTCCTTCTGTTCTTTTTATTCTCCACAAACAGATTATTCAAACACAAATAATTTGCTTGAAGACACTGGCAAATACCAAGAGAAATATTCATTATGGCATATTACCAAATGCAAAAAAATATATATTTAATATATGTTTACCTACATTATTCAATTTCTTAGCAATAATACTCTGTCACTTTAAATGAAAGTCAGCATTTTTTTTTAAAGGCATGTGTCACCAGTTACCAAATGGAATTATCTGAGGAACCATGCAGTGAGCAAAAAATAGCTGCAGCCTTCTGCATTATCTGTAGAAAACACTTTTTTTTAATCCACAGAGGGCTTATTTATATGTTTATTCCTAATGTTTTATATATTTGCATTAGTTGCCTGGCTATAAGTACCCATAATGTAGCAATTTGATATTAACAAAATTCTTGTTTTGAACTGTTTCTCCACCACCTACATCCAGCAGAAATACTTTTCTGATTAACACCTAAGAGTGGGTATTGCTTCACATCTTGAAACTGATGGTTCCAAACCTAGGGTGGCTTGCAGACACCCATAGTTCTTCTATAACACTTTTTATTTTTTTGTAAATTATTGTCAGGAGGTGGGGAGGCAATGCAAATGTTCCTTATGCCTACCCAAGACCACTGATATCAGACAAACTTAAAGATGAAAACTTTATTCTAGAAAATTCAGCATAAGTGAGTGGTAAATAGATTATACATAATATCCCTGCAGCATTGTCTAATAGTTCAGCTAGCTTAGAGATATGGTGAACCACACACCACCCTTTTACTTCCAGACACCTTTTCCATGCACATTCTTTATATTCCACACTACTGAGCACTTGGTCCTTCCTCTGGGCTCTTCCAGTTTTATTTCTTTTCACAAAATTAAATCCTAAATCTGTCATATCTTCAAAGGGTTCCTTAGGCCCATGCTACTATTTCATGCAAAAGTAACATAGGGGCTCTCCTTTCTATCTCCCAGGAGGGTTATCTTTGTTTATAATCTTGCCTGGTTCCCTACACAGTGAATTCATGTCTCCGTTTGCTGTTCAAAATATCAGAATACTCTAAAACCATGTAAGTTAAATGCACAATACATATTTTATCACATCCATAAGCTCTCATTCTTTACAGATATTACATACCAGTAATACAGATATTCAGCTTAGTTGATTTCCTCTTTCTGCTCTTTCCCCCTCTTCCTTACCCTCAACTTCTCTCAAATGTTGGGACTTGCATCATTATGCCAATATTTTCCAAAGTGAAACACTGTTTTTATTTACTAATTTTTCAAAATCAATTATTAAGGATGCAATTGGCTATGCATGGTGTCCCTCTAGGCTGCAATCTCTAAAGTTACAGCCAAAAAGCCTCCCACTATTCCAAAGAGCGAAGTTAAAGAAAAACATATTAATTTGTCCTCAGGGGTGGGAAATCTAGCAAGCTTTTCTTTGAACAATTTCATGATTTACAACTCTAGGATTTACAGGAGGGACTTGAAAATGGCAGTGGGATAGGCAAAATCTCAGAGGTGCAATCTTCGAAACATTCCTAAAAATTCCCTCAGACTTGTTCCTTGAAATTAGTGATACACACACACTCAGAGGTATGCTGTGTCTGTGGAACGACTGCTGTCAGGAAAGCAGTCCATGTCAGCTGGGGTACTGTGCAGCATCTCCTGCATCTCTGCAAAACAGGACATCAGAAGAATCATCCTGAACTGACTGCATCATATGGAAAGCCTATGGTGCCCTTATGAAGAGAGAGTATCTGGTGGTTTACCAAATGCTCACCATGATTTCCAGTTCTTGGTGACTCTGTAAGAATTAGTACAGCCCCATCTGCTGTTCTTGATTGTAGGACATACAAGGTTTCCAGTTCCCCTCCGCTCCCCACCCCAAGTCATCTGCTTTGCATCTACCAATGACTAAGAGATGCCTAGGTTTCTCCTCAACACATCCTTAAGTGAGAATCTTTGTGAGAAAATGATTTCAGAATTTTTGCCCCCATGGAAGTGGAGCTTTCCAAATGCCAACAATGCCAAATTGGAAGGAAAGTACTACTTCAGTTTTCTCTCCACTTTTCAAACCACATCTCCATGAGAAACAGCAACAAAATACTTTAAATAGTAACAAATGCCTCTTGATACTATGCTGCATTTCCCAAAGCCAAAGACTGAGGGCAGTAAAAATGAGAAAATTCACACTTTTGTAGTAGAGGAACATTTTATGATTAATTGCACATACTGCACTCAGCTTTTGGGAAGTAGCACCAAAGAACAACTTTAGCAGTGGATTATGCTGAAGTTGCTGCTCAAAGCAAAGCAATGTTTTTGTAAAAATTAATATGCACGTCCTATGCAGCACTGCAAGCTAGCTAATGATACTAGATACCTGGAAGACCATGACTGTGAGAATGACCAACTTCCAGATGACCCTGAAATTGTGTGGGATCTGCTGCTCCAGCTGGATCGCTACAAAACTATGGGGTGTGATGGGATTCAACCCAGAATCCTCAGAGAGCTGGCTGATGTCATCAAAAAATCTCGACCAATGATTTTTGAGCAGTCTTGGGAATCCAGAGAGGTTCCAGCTGACTGGAAGCTGGCGAATGTTGTCCCGATTTTCAAGAAGGGCAAGAAGGATGACCCTGGAAACTACAGGTCTGTCAGTCTCACTTCAGTGCCTGGTAGAGTTATGGAGAAGGTTATTCTGCGAGGTATTGAAAAACACCTGAAAGACATTGGTCAAAGCCAGTATAGCTTCATGAGAGGAAAGTCCTTCTTATCAAACCTGATTTCCTTTTCTGACAAGATAATCCACCTAATAGATCAAGGGCAGCCAGTTGTTGTAATCTTTTTGAGTTTCAGTAAAGCTTTTGATACTGTCTCTCACAAGATCCTTCTGGACAAACAGCTGGATCAACACATCATGTGGTGGGTGAGCAATTGGCTCATGGGTCGAGCACAGATATTAACAGTGAATGGGGTAACATCAGACTGGTGACCTGTCACTAGTGGCGTTCCACAGAGCTCTTAGGCCCAGAGCTCTTCATATCTTCATAAATTAATTGGATGTAGGTCTGGAAGGGATATTAAGCAAGTTTGCAGATGACACAAAACTGGGAGGATCTGTCGACTCCCTTGAAGGCAGGGAGGCCCTGCAGAGAGACCTCAACAAATTAGAGGACTGGGCCAATCATATGAAATTCAACAAGGGAAAGTGCTGGATTCTGCACCTGGAATGGGGTAACCCCAGATGTTCATACAGACTAGGGAATGAGATGCTGGAAAGCAGTGCTGTGGAAAGAGATCTGGAGGTCCTGGTCTATGGTAAGTTGAGTATGAGTCAGCAGTGCCCCGGCAGCCAGGAGGGCCAATCATGTTCTGGGGGCCATCAGTTAAAGCATCGCCAGCCGGTCGAGGGAGGGGATTGTCCTGCTCTGCTCTGCACTGGGGTGGCCTCGCCTTGAATATTTTGTGCAGTTTTGGGCACCACAATATAAGAAACATATTGAGCTTTTAGACTGTCCAAAGGAGGGCAAGGAAGATGGTGAAGGGCCTTGAGGGGAAGCTGTATGAGGAGCGGCTGAGGTTACTTGGTCTGCTCAGCCTGGAGAAGAGAAGACTGAGGGGAGACCTCATTGCAGTTTACAACTTCCTCATGAGGGGAAGAAGAGGGAGGGATGGCAGACACTGATCTCTTCTCTGTTGTGACCACTAATAAGACTCAATCACACAGCCTGAAGCTGTGTCGGGGAGGTTTAGGTTGGATATTAGAAAAAGATTCTTCACCCAGATGGTGGTTGGGCACTGAACAGCCTCCCCAGGCAAGTGGTCACAGCACCAAGCCTGCCTTTCAGAGTTCAAAAAGCATTTGGACAATGTTATCAGGCACATAGTGTGATTTTTGGGGTGTCCTGTGCAGGGCCAGGAGCTGGACTCAATGATCTTTATGGGTCCCTTCCAACTCAGCATGTTCTGTGATTCTGTGATACAGGGCTAAAAGTTCATGGGAACTCTGCAGCTAGGAGCAGACATAGCATTTTCTGTCTGTCTTCTGCTGTTGCCTGGGGGAATTGCTACAGTCCTTGAAACTTCCTATCTGGCTAAAGTCTGAGTATCAATGTAGCCCCGAACAGCTTTGCACAGATCCAATATAACTGCTACAGAAACACCTTCTGGCTGAAAAGTGATTTTGGTTTTCTTCTCTCAGCTTCTTGCTTCAATAGCAAGTAGCAGAAGTAAAATATCATGTAGACATCATATCACATTCCCTAGACGCAGAATAAAAGATGGAGACTCTCCTGTCCTAACAAATCCCTCTCTACATTAAAAAACTACTAAACTATATAGTTACCTAATTTGCCAGCCACTGGCAATTGCAGCAGCTATCCACCCTCTGACTCCATGTAAGACCACACAGCCCAAAAGTCTCTGACCCATCAGACATGCTCCACTATACAGCTCCTGCAAGTGTAGATCTTCACTGAATAGTGATCTAACACTACACACTGTCTCTATCCCCCCACTGCATTTTACGACATCCCTAGATACAGAGCCTCCAACTATATGTCCTCAGTAGCCCTGTTATTTCCAGAGCCAGAAAATCAATTATTAAAATGAAAGGACCTGCTAAAGGACAGCTTTTACTCAAGCAGCAGCTTCAGGGAGTCACAAGCCTTACTATCATAAAATAGTTAACTGTTTAAGAGTACATCAATTGTCATCAACTGTAAGCAACTTTAAACTAGTTTGGGGTCTTCTTGTTTTGCCTTTGTGTGTGTGTTTGTATTTTGTTTGTTTGCTTGTTTTGTTTGTTTTCTAAAGGGTCTTCTATTCTTTCACTCATTTTCTGGTTCCTGAGCCTTAAGAATGCATCCATTTCACACTTTCAAGATGTGTCAATTTTTTATTAAGACTGATATTTTCA
The DNA here is from genome assembly GCF_003984885.1 of Neopelma chrysocephalum. NCBI lineage: Eukaryota > Metazoa > Chordata > Aves > Passeriformes > Pipridae > Neopelma > Neopelma chrysocephalum. The sequence continues at coordinate 11,853,927 of NW_020897700.1, read as the reverse complement.
TTTAATCCTTATTACTTAGTCCTTGGAAATTTTGCAAATATAAGTACACATGACATACAACTTCAGGCAGCAGCCATCTTACGTACTGCATAGATGTTCAAAATTCCCTCCTGATGAAAGTCCTCTTCACTCTTTTGTTGTTCTTTCATTTTCTGGTGGTAATGAATAGCCGTAATCATTTGTTTCTTCCAGACCAGTTCACCCTCAGATCTACTTGGTTTTGCTGAACACTGGAGCATGAGAAACCTGCAATCACTTTCTATTTTCCTCTTTACTAATTTCACTTGGTGAGGGATACCAACATACAACTGTGCTCTACCCCTGCTGCTAGCACAGGAAGCCTTATTGGCCTGTTTTATTTCATGACTCTGAAATATTATGGCTTAAAGTTTGATTCATAATAAAGGCAGATATTCTACAAAATGCATTTTTTGTCTCAAAATATACTCTTGAAGCTCTGTTCATCATAATTTATAATTTGTTCATCATAATTTGTTCCATAGAACTGAGAAAACTAAACTGTTTAGCAAAATGTTATATACTCTGCTTTTCTAGCAGATACAGTATAGTTATATTCAGAAAATAAAATAGTAATTGCATAGCTAGTACAACCCACTATGGATTATAGCCCAAGATTGCAAGCTCACGTTACATTCTTTTTCTAAGCATCATTTGATATTACTTCACCTGTCTCTAGACAGGACTCAGAAAAGCACTGCTTCATGACTAAACCAATCCATTTTCTGTTTACTACCTCTTCCACCAGTATATCTCTCTCCCACAAATAGCTGTGTTTACTTATGGTCAAATAGTTTTCTATGTGTGTGGGCTGGTTTTGGGCTGTAGTAAAGATAATTTTCTTCACAGTGGCTGCTATGGGGCTATGTTTTGGATTTGTGCTGGACACACTGATGACAATATAGAGATGTCTTTGTTATTGCTGAGCAGTGCTTACACAGAGCCAAGACCTTTTCTGCTTTCCATGCTGCCACACTGGTAAAGAGGTTGGAAGTGCACAAGAAGATGGGAGGAGACACGATCAGGATAGGTAACTTCAGATGACTAAAGGGATATTCCATACCATCACACTCAGTATATAAACTGGGGGGAAGAAGGAAGAAGGGGGGGACATTTCAAGTGCTGGCATTTGTCTTCCCAAGTAACCATTACGTGTGATGGGGCCCTGTTCTCCCAGGGATGGCTGAACACCTGACTGCCCATGGGAAGCAGTAAATTAATTCCTTGTTTTGTTTTGCTTGTGCATGTGACTTTGACTTTTCCTATACAACTGTTTTTATCTCAACCCATGAATTTTCCAGCTTTTACCCTCCCAGTTCTCTCCTCCATCCTGCTGATGGGGGAGTGAGTGAGCCACTGAGTGGGACTTGGCTGATGGCTGGAGTTAAACCACGACAGCATGTCTCAATACAAAGAAAGCACTGCACTTATGTATGGGGAAAATAATCAAGCAGAAACCCCTTTCAGGCTTCCCAAGAAATTTCTTTAAGATTGGATAGAATTTTGAAGACAAAAATCTTTTTGAATAAATAAATGGAATTTCATAGGTTAGTATCAAATCTGTATATATTAATGCAGATCTTTCTTTTTAATACTTTTTCTTGAAAAAAGATTGGAAATAATTGGAAATATGCTTCAGTGGACTGACTTAGCATTATCATTAATCCTCTCTAGCAAGCTTACCCTGCTACTACAATTTCTGACAATGTTGAATATGAAGGTCCATCCACTTTTCCTCAGCCCAGATACTACAAGAAAACCTCAGAAAAATTTATGTTCTACACTTCATCTGTTTAAACTGTAATAAGTCCTTCCTGCCTACTTTTATATCTAGAGAAGTTTGTAATAGTTTATAATTGCTTTCAGTCATTCTAATTGCAACATTTATTGTCTGAGGACAGAACTGCTCTTCAGTGTTACTCAGTAAATTAGTGGCAAACACTAGATCCATCATGTGCTTTGACATTAAAACTAAAATACCAAGAGCTGAGGGCTACTCTTATTTGTCACAGAAAAAAAAGAAAAAGCAACAAAAAAGGGAAAAAAAACCCAAGACCAACATATTTCAAATTATTTAGAACTATGCAAACAAAAACAAGAATAGGCCCATGCGTGCTGAAAGTGTCACCAGCACTGTCAGGGCCTCCATACATTCCATATTCTAATAATATAATATATTATATATGTAATTTTAAGGATAACTTTTTTATTGAAGCCATGAAGGCCAGAAATTTGCTTTTGTAATGAAACTGCCGAGATTTTGTTCATATCTAGTGATTTCTGGAGCTGCTATATATGAGGACTTCAAACTTGCAACAAAGCAAGGGGCATGCAGGAAGCTGCCGGTTTCAACAACTAATCTAATCGTACATCTAGTTAGCAGACAGCAGTGTTAAAGAAAGATCTATAAACAACATTTAAACAAGATAGCCTAAATAGCACAAATAAATCTTGCTGTAACAGTGCAGAGGTCACCACAGTGCACTCTTTCCACTAAGATAAATTAGATGGTGGTGCTTACAGTTTCGGAAAGAGACTGGATGCACTCTGACATGATGGGACCACATCCCACGCACCACAGGAGAAGATGCTCAGAGACTCTCTTTGCATGGGCAGTACACCAAATTTATTTAAAGAAAGCAGATACATTTAAGAAACAGTCTTTTGAGCATATTTCTATTAAGATTTAGATCTGTTAATTTTCAGTCTGAAATTTTCTTCATATTCAGGGTTATACTCTATCATATGCTGATATAACAGTCTGTTTTTCTGCTGCTGAAGACAGAACAAATTTTGTCATCATTTCAATAGCTGAGAAAATATTACAGTTGCTTTCCTAAGGAAAAATAGCCATTCATCTGAGAAAAATGTATATTTTTAAAAACAAATAAGCAAACGCAGACTAATTTTTCACTGTTGGGTATCACTTCTATAAAATGAGTAAAAAAGGCACTAATCCCTAGTAGAACAATAGCTGTCCTGACCTTTCCATTCCACATGTCTATTATCGCTAAGAAATTCAGTTCTTTTGAAGGGGATGAAGTTAACAACTTTCTGAACTGTTCCTTCCTTTGGCATGCTGTACAGACATTCACCATATGTATATCACAGCATTCTGCCTTAGATTACGTCACTGCTAAAAATCAAAGGTCTCCCACTCCTCATTTTAACAACACATATGCCATATGCATAATGAATGCAACTCCTTTAGTTTTGCTCATTTTAATAAAATATTTGGTTAGAAATTAGGGTGGGACAGACAAGTATCTTCAATTACCCTGTATTTCACCTTTAATAGAAAAGAACATTTAATGCCTGTGATTTGTTTATGTATTTACAAATCAGTAAGTATGCCCTGGCATAATTCATCTTGCTTTAGTATCTAGAGGCCTCAGCTACGATTTCCATAGTAGAAATATAAAGACTACCACCTATTAAAGTGATAAACAAATCATAGAATGAGTGGAGGAAATGAAAGCTTATTTATGTCCTATATGGCTTTTCACAGATGGGAAATCAAGACGCAGTGTGTTCCAGTAAGATTTTTCAAGGGCACAGATAATCTGTTCCAGATATTTCATATCTCAATTCAGAATCTTAAATGATGTCCCAATAATTTTAGAAAACATTACCTCTAAAATAGTAACTTATAAATTACTGACTGAAAGAAGAGCTTACTTTTTAATCCAATAACATAACTTTTGATAACTTCACTATTTCATTACAATTTCATTCCTCAGAATCACCAAGTATGATGGAAATTATTGCTGTGACATATTTCCTTTTTATAACTGTGTACACTTAGAATCTTAGAATCATAGAATATCCAGAGTTGGAAGGGACACACAAGGATCATCGAAGTCCAGCTCCTGGCCCTGCACAGGACCAAGCCTAAAAATCACACCATGTACCTGAGAGTATTGTCCAAACGCTTCTTGAACTCTGTCAGGCTTGGTGCTGTGACCACTTGCCTGGGGAGCCTGTTCCAGTGCCCAACCACCCTTTGGGTGAAGAACCTTTTTCTAATATCCAACCCAAACCTCCTCTGACACAGAGAAAACATGCAATGTTTGTACTTACTGAAGCTCACATTACTGAAACTATCTTAAGGCCTTTGATCGGATTTTTGTTTGGTTTTTTTTTCACTTTACCTAATTTGTTGTAAGGCAGTTGTTGGTATTTTGTAAAACTAGTACACTAAAGCAGTTGTTTTTACAACAAGTTTATCCAAGTAATTGTTCTGCCTCAAGAAGCCTGGGGTATGGCTTTTGTTCATTAAGAAATTTATTTCATTTTCCCTAGAGATTTGCTTTCAACCACATTAACATTTTTATGTTTCTGTTGCAGGAATTTCATAACTAAGTTTCACAAACTGAAAACCATCACCTCAGTACTGCTTTCTTTAAGTGTTAAAATAAATTAAGATGAGCTGGGAGAGCTCACTAACATAATCTTATTAATTTTGGCTGCATATTCCATCTCTCATTTACAGAAAGTGAGACAGTCTCCCAAGTATGCATTGAATACAAATGATCCAACTTCTTGCTTTCAGTGTCCATTACCATTACAGCTGCAAATGTTCTTGCTAACTACCCACCTTATTAGGTCAAATATAACAAAAAACTGAACAAAAGCTGTAAGGAATACAGCTGAATGATCTAATTTTTTCCCTTCTATATCCTTTTGAAAAACTCTTGAAAACACTTTTAATTGTGTGATTTTTTTGAGTTTATTTTCTCCCAAATCCAATTACAAAGCTCAAAAATTTCACAGAATTGTTGCTTACCTTACACCACCATTACCAGTATTTAAGTTGTAAGTTAGCAATTAGAAGATTTTGCCAGAGGTTTTTTGTATCAATAGATACTGAAGGACTGTGTACTAAACACAAAATCTTTAAAATATACAGTACTCCTGGTTTTCTCTATCTTGATAACATATTATTTGTTTGTGAATTGGACTTAGCATTTAGTGTTTTGATGGCCACAAACTACACAGATAAACTAAATCAGCTGTGGTCCTCGGTGCACTAACTGTACCAAAAAGGAAGATAAGTTTATTATAAACTAGGGAGAAGGAAAATAAAGAGCAACTAAGCAAGCAGAATGATGCTCTGGAAAAAGAAGCTGAGCTGATAAACCTGAACCAATGTCAGAAGCACAGAGACTATGGGGTACATCATTGGCATTCTGGACTACACGATCCTTTCCTTCTACAGAGAAGCAGGGTGGATTTCATTCATTTCTCAGCTGTGCAGTTCACCAACACAGAAACATAAGAGTGGAACAGAGATAACAAGCCAAAAGACAGTATTTCACTAGCTGATAGCTCAGAATAAATGAAAGCATAACTGATAGCAACAAAATAAAAAAACCATACACTTCTGCCCTACTCTGATATTGAGGAATCTGTGAAGTTTCTTTGAAGTTCTTTTTCCTATATATTTGTCCTGAAGTAAGAACAGTATCGAAATAGCAGAAAACAATATTTTAAAGTTTAAAGAAACTGTCCTTGGGCATTATATTTTTACAGTATGGAAAACCTCCAGAACTACCAACTGTTGAGAGGTTTTCCTTAAAATATGGTTTTATTACTTTGAATATTCACACCTATTTTTCAACTTCCCTGAACTGCTAATAAGTAGGATCTGCGGAATATATCTGTAGGCTGAGTAACTGAGATACAGAGCACTTATTACACCACTGCTACTGAGGATGTAAAAAGACTGAACTGATACCAGTATAAATACATACTACAGAGCCAGCTCCATAAGCTGCTTTAAAAAAAAATTCTAAAATGTCAGACATTAGAGCATATATCCTCTACATATACATAAAAGATCAATTCTGCCCCTACTGAATACTTCAGATTTACAATAGCTTTGTTGGAGTGTACAAGAAATACAGGAATGAATAACAGAAATGTGGATATTTTATTAGCTATCATAAGAAAATCATATACAGGCACGAGTATTTGTCAGCCATTATGTCATACAGAAACCTAGTTTCAGTTTTAAAGCAAACGATTGCATATTATGAAATGAGAGCACACTGAATGAGTCATTTCCATTAAAACTATGAAGTAGAGTTGCCTAGCAACCAAGAAAATTAATTCAGAGATTAAAATAAACACTGTGACACTGACAGAGCAACTGCTATTCTACCCCAACAGTCATAAAGACACTTCAAAAAGAGGTGTTTTCTTAATTCTTCTTGACAAAGGTAAAACAAACAATTTCATAAAATGAGTGATAATGCACAAAGCATAAAAACAAACAAAGCAACGGCATCAAGCAAATTCAAATAATTACCCTCTTTTACATAACATCATTAAACCAAAAAATATTGAAAGTTTTTCATATTCTGACAATAGCAAACAGATTGCTGTGGAAGTTTCTAACATGTTTTCCCACATACACAGAGAAAATTTGTTTCATTATATTCATTCTATGTAAATATTCTATATTTTACTACTTACAAGTTTAATTTATTATAGAATTTATGACCATGCCTACCTGGAAGAATTCTGTATCATTATGACCCACTACTACCCCTACTCTTAATCACACTTCTGTCGGGAAGCTTTTAAATTATACAGTTTATCACACTGAGGTTATGGAAAAAAAACGTTAACAGATTAAGCACAGTAAGGATGACTGCAATAATTTAGTTTAATGGCTGCTACGTTATATTGCTTGTTACATCTGGACCATTGTGTAATTCATTGTCCCTGAAGGATCACAAAAAGCCTAGTAAAATTATCGCTTTAGAAATAAAAAAACCACATTCTGTAGCAACATTGAAGTCTATGACCTTGTCAGGATATTAGATTAGAGGAATGATTACAGATCAGCAATTCTGGAGTGTCAGTACTTTCATAGCTCTAGTAGGAGACAGTCCATCTTTCTAACTTGAGGTACAGAGTTTGTACACAGTCAAAAAAAAGATCAGGAATGATGAAGTCAAGAATAACCAAAGGAGAACAATGATATCCCAGAGGATATCACAAGATTTAGCAACTGAAGCAGCTACATCAAATCCAGTTGAGTCTACACTAAAAGAAAATAACAAAAATAAAACAGTATGAGGAATAAATCAAGACAGACAAGCAGGAATAATTGTGTATTATAAGGTAAATCCCCCGGCACAGACATAGCTACTTCTATCAGGAATGAAAAGTGTATTTTAGCTCTTTGGTTGTGTATAATACTAACAAAACACACAAGCAGCTAGCTACAGGTACTTTTAAGTCTTGAAATCTGCATATTAAAATCTCTAGATCCAGTTCAGAGGTATCTGGACTGGACTTTAGAAGTCAATACTGTCAATAAATATGTAATAAAGTATGTGTATACATCTTCTAGAAGGGGATATGACAGGTAATAAAGGAAGGATATCTACTGGAAGCACAGACAATACAGATGATATAGACATGTAATAGATCAAATGAAAAAAATATTAATACCAAAAGTCCCCTATGTGCAAAAACATCCATAAAGCAAATAAAAAAGCTCAAATGTCCTTAAGAGGTTCCCCTGTGTCTTAAATATTTGATGACTGTACCAGATGGGAAGGGGGGAAAAAAATGTCTTGTCTGAACCACTAGCATAAACAAGGCTGACCTAAAAGACCTACTCACCACTGGGTTATAATTATTCCAGTGTTTTCACTAGTGAATAGCGTCCATAAATCTAGAATAATTTTTGAGAGATTGACAGATAACATCTTTGAGAAATGGTAGTCTCCGTATGCTGTCCAGAACCTTCTAATAACAGAAAGCCTTGTAATAGATCCTCAGTTCAGAAGGATTTATTACATTTACTCCACCTATTCCAAAAAACACAGGCAAATAACCAACATGCTGCTCCAAACCTGCATTCAAAGACCAAAAGTCTTATCTATAGTTTGTTACAAGAGGACAGCACAAAGGATAACACCAGTGTTAGCCCTTGCACTACCAGCAGACATTTAATAAAAGTAAACTCCCAGATAATCTTAGAAAGCAGATCATGACGATGTTGCAGAAAAAGAAAGGTAAAAAGAGGGTCACTAGTAGCCTGCCTTGGGAAAAATTCCATCTGCACAGAAAATTTGATGATCATCATCGCTTAAGTATGTGAACAAGACACACTACCAAAATTGTTCAATACCACTACAAGGTCCAGTATACCCTGCCCAGGAGTAAATCCAAATTCTACTAATTCAAAGGAAAACCACAAACAAAAACCATTAAAAAATAAAGCATTTAAGAAGAAAAAAAAATAATTTTGAAACCTGAAGACAGCCACAGGAGACCTCAAAGCATATTAATCACTGCAATACAACACAAAACATACAAAAAAACCCCTCAGCTCATAAACAAACTCCATTCAATTTTCCTTCTAGTTTCCTCTCAGGCCCTACTAAATTGCATCATCATATCCTCTCACAGATTTCCTGCCAAAACCCTGACAGCTACATGCAAATTACTCCATGGCATTGTTTGGTCTTAATCTTAGAGACTAGATGTGCTTCCTTTTTGCTTACATTGGTATAAAACCAATGGGATTACTCACAGTGCAGGACATCAAAGATATGTATTTAAGACTTTGTAGGATCAGATCCTTGGTCATTGATTTTTCAGATTTTTAAGTTACTAATATGTATAATTTTGGAAGTAATCAAGGGCAATATATGCACTTACAAGCAAATCCTAGTCATTGCCCAAGATTGGTGGGCAGTGTAAATAAAACAGGGTCCTTCATGTTCTACCAGGACTATGAATTTTCCAGCAAAAGGTAAGCATTATGTAGCAAATATAGTCAAGACTAAATAGTAGAGATGTTTTACAGCTGGAGTAGATCTCAAGCTGATTATGAACATTTGGAAAACAGGATACCATTTCATTTCAATCTAGTTCAGCCACCTCGTTAAGTATCATGCCAATACCATACTTCACTAGCATGAGAACTGCAAAGAGAATCTGCAGATGTTTACAGGGAACTGCAACCTACAACTAAGAGGAAAGGTGTGGGAAATCATGGTAATGTTTTTTTATAACGTCAAACATGTATGTTGGTCAGAAGTAGTGGTCAACCTCTCAGTAAGAAATTAGAAGGCTGAGAAAGTCTCTGAAGATTATTGCACTGCTATATTGAAGCACCACAACAATTAGGAAAGCATTTTATTTATCTAACATACACTGTTACATGATAAAGTAAATCACTGTATTTATGTCATTCAGCTAGAAATGTAAGTTCCTTTTCTATACAGGAGTAGTTTATCAACAAGTCATGAACACCGGCAAACTCTGTTAAGTGGGAAGCATTTCACACTAAAGCTACTCAGTTTAAAAATCAATAATACAACATTCAATAATATAATTGAATACCTTTATGACCAGCACAGTGGTTAGTAGTCAATGGTCCTTTTCTCAAGGCAATTTCAGACAGTTACTTTCATCCTCGGTTATGCATATTGTGTTACTATTTACAATGACTTATCAACCTACTAACCCCGAGTTCAAGTCTTTAGTGGTATATAACCTTTTTGGAAAACACTATCCTTCTAAAGTTTATAAGTTCGTTCATACCATATGCAGAATTGAGAATATTATTTATTGTACCATTATAATTATCAGTAAAAATAAAAATCTGTTTACAGATTAAGGTTTTTCATAATGCATTAATCCAGCAGGCAAAGAATTTGGGCTCATTGCATCCAGTGGTAGCTACTGCACCCTCTTTCTTCTACTACAGCTACCTGACTTGTTTAACATTGCACTAAGGCAGGGCACAGAAGAATTTGTCTGCTCCAAGTGACAGCAGCACCTTCAGCTCAGTAGTTCCCCTCCTCCTCCATCGAAAAGGGAGCATATAAAATGTAAGCATCCCACAGACCAGATCCCAACTCCAAGTTGCACCATGAACATGGCAAATAAATTATTTCCAACTACAAAACATAGTTGGAAATAACTGCTCATCATAGAGGTCACAGAACAAGCAGGCCAGTAAAGAGCAAGGAGTTGCTGAATATAAATCACCTAGTACATATGATGTGAGGAAACATTATGGTATTTAACTGGCAAAAGCAAGGATTAATTTTATCTAAAGGTTAAGGTAATTTTACCTTGTCTATTGGCATTCACTGACAAGGAAAGGAATCCTCAACTGAATGACTTCACAGTCAGTTAGGTAACCACAAACACTCCCCAAGCATTCAAGGTACTGAGAGTAACTTTCCTTGAAACAGCGTGAAAGATCTTTTAAAGGCCGAAGGTTGTTTGGAGTGAGATGTGTCATAGAAGGGTAAAAGAGATGGGGAGCAAACAATGTGGTAGATAGAAGTAGAACATAACAGTATGTACGTATCAGCTTTCTTCTGGAGAGATGCGAATTTGAGCTTTGTACTGTCCAAACGTAGGGATGAGTACGTACTTTGGATAGGTTTTGTCATCTCACCCTGCGATACCAATAAAAACCATGGCATCAGAAACTCAGGAACTACTCCTGTATAAAAATAAGCAAGCTCAAGTTCTTAGCTATGACCAAACATGAACTCACTTGAGAGCTGCAAAGATATATGCCAAGCTCTTCCCATGGTTGTTTTCTAAAGGCTTTTAAACTGATTCAAAGTTATGCCAGATGCTTACTATTGCATATATCTTAATAGAATAAAGAAGATTTGGTAGGAAATCAGGGGGTGGGAGGTTTTGACGAACTACATAAAGAAAGCTAAGCTGATTCACCAGTAGTAGAGGGTGTCACTACACTGTGGAGCTTCCCACACTGGCTACATCACCTTGCTAAGCAAGGGTATAAAGTACCAGCTTCCTTCACCAGAGAAAGTAGGCCAACAGGTCAACTATGATAAATCTTTTTCATGAATGTGAAGTGATATACTTTCCTTTTCCAACTAAAAGAATCTTTCCTAACTCTCATCACTTAAAGATAAAACCAGACTTGCTCCCCCTCTTTCCCTCACCTCTAACTTCAAATAGCTAGGAACTGCCCACAGTTACAATATTGCCATAGTAATATTACAATATTATCATAGTAGCCATGAACATGTCTGCTGTTTTACTTGGTGGGAAAAAATGTTCCTAAAATTATATATTCACTATTTTAAAAAGATAACTCAAATTTATGCCCCTAATAACTTCTTATAAAACTTGTCAAATATTCCTTTAACTCTAATATTGTCTTCCACCATGGTTTAGTGGTGGAGTGCTGGGCTTATGGTTGGACCCGATGATTTCAGAGGACTGTTCCAACGTAAAAAATTCTATGATTCCCCTATTTCCCTATCAGTTTCAAACTTCAGAAGCCCTGCGAAAGTCTTTCAAATTATATTGCTTACTACTTCCTTATTTTCGTCTCATTACCTCTCTTGGACGTCTATCAGCACAATCATCAGTCATCTCTACTTTTTTCCCATTGTGTCTCAATGCAGAGCAATCCCTGCAAATCCCTGCAATCACTGTGCTGCTATACTGTCTTCCTTCAAATTCCTCCTTAATGTCTAATTTTACCTGTATAAAGTCATTGTGCTGCAATCTGAGAAGTAGGATGTAACCAGCTATGACTTAATTAATAAACATGCAGCACTTGTCATCTTATATTACATGTTCCCAGAAGAAATTGAAAAATGTTGCAGAATTTAATTTCCAAGCCTTCCAGGTGCTAAAAAGAAAGTGCTTCCATAGAAAATTGAAGAGCAGGATAGAAATCAATCACAAAAAGCTTTTTTTTTCAGGAAGAGGAATAAAAATAAAACACACTCTTGGGGTAAAAATGGGAAGATACTGACAAGCGAGGGAAGAAAAATAGTATATTTTCCTCCTAGTTTGTTTACATTCTGGCAGTAGCACCTCTCCTCAAAGCTCATATACCAGAAGTGCAGCAAATGCATCTTTTGCTGAAGTCTAGTTTTATACCAGAACTGCAGCAAATTAACTGCTCCTCTCATGCCAGTATTAAAAAGACAAAGTTTTGTTCAAATTTATACGAAATTTATTGTGATATTCCTTTGATGTACAGTTTTATTGTTATCACTACTGGGAAAAAAATGAAACTTTCACTATGTGAATCAAATAAAAAATCTTCAGAATCTGTCCAAGTGCAAATATCAGGTGTATTATAACTGTAAAGAGAAGAATAAAGCTTGCCTTGAGTAGCAGTTGTATTTTAGAAACTGTTATTTGAAAAAAATGTTGTCCCATATGGCTGCAGTACAAATTTTGGGAGGAGTACTGGACTCCTACGTGATAACTAGTACGAAGGAGATTAAAGTTTTAGAGGAAAAAAAGAATATAAAATTTAGCCTTCTTGAGACAGTGCATTGAAGCATAAGAGTTGTTATGGACAAGCTAAGAGAATACTTGAGTAATTTTTTTTGTGTCAGTGCTGTTCCTTCATAAGGCCCTAGAGCACGTGTACAGAAAAATTCACAGTTTTGTTAATTCCTATTTGATGTATATCTCTGACCTTCACAATTTTGATGCTCTGAGTTTGATCTCTCTCCAAGTGAGAAAACAACAAGACTTATTCCTTGTTCCTTATGCAGTGGAACTGAAGCCTCTATAACTCCCCACTCCCCAAGCAAAAGATTTGTGACAACACATCAGTTTGAGACTTGCTGTCCTGTCTCAGAGATCAGCCATGTGATAAGATATCAACAGGAACTATGCATTTTAGTTGCTTGAATTTGCTGAAAATTATTCTGAAAAGAATTGTTCAAACAGAATATGAACTGAAAAAATGTTTGAAATAAGATCGATATTCCCCTTTGCCTTTTTACATTCTGATTTTCAAAGGCTATCAGATGCTTATATTCTTTATAGGTTTTATAAAATCTGAGGCAGGATGGACCAAAAATGTGTATTTTTTTCTCTTTGTATTTTCTACTTAATCCACTGTATAAAACCACTAGGAGGAAAAAGCATATTATCACCTGCCTATATAGGGAGAATTAATAGTTAAAAACTATTGTATCAAGAAAACAAACATCATCGTTATGTGAGGCCAGCAGCATTCCATCCATTCTTCCATGTTGAATTTTAATGCAGTGGTAGGCAACGCATAACAGGTTACAAAGTCACACTGCTAAATTTTTTAGAGTACTTATCAGAAATTAATTCACAGTCACAATCTAAAATTAATAGTTTTCAGATACTAGGTATAACAGTCCCTCAATCATTCTCCATAAGGAGCCTAAGCTCTAAGCTGAATCAAATTTAATTTTGTTGAATATACAGTATTGTATTGTCCTTACTAAAAAAATGCTTATTTCTTCAGAGTAATAAGAAAACCAGAGTAGCCCTTTTTCCCCAAAGGTGAGCCTTTACTTTCACAAAGGGTAGAAAAAGTTTTTTATAAATTCATATTGCTATGTTGATACAGTATATTTTCAAAAATTATCATTAATTTAAAATACATTCAACACTTTTTTTCCTGGGATATTACATCTCTTATAAAAAATCTTTTTGATATAGCTTATTTATGAAATTGACATCCAAGTCTCAAAATTACCATGAAGACTTAAATTTTCACACATTGAATTGAGGATTCCATCTGCCTTAGGGCAGTTGGAATACTTTCTGCCCTGTAAGAGTGTATATAAAATTTCAATTAGGTCCTATTAATGCTGGATTTTCATGCCTAGGACTAGTATAATGTTAAGCCTGTAAGAAATACAAAGTTTTCTAGCGTTAACAGAGACACTTTAATGTTAAAGATTAAATAAGCAAGCAAGACTAAATTTATTTACATCATTATCTATGAATAAAAGCCTAATGTATTGAATAATAACATATTCAAATTCCAGCTCTCCAACTCACTGTTCCTAATGTAAGAATATTAAGTAAGGTAGCCTGTAGTTACTACATAAAGGAGAATAACTCTTACAGTATTAAAACAATTAAGTTCAAATTCATATTGAATGTTATTGCATTTTTCTTTAATAATCCATATTGATTAACTACTAAGGAGTATTAAGCAGGAAATACAGGGAGATACTTCGCCAGATGCTAAAATTTACTTCCATATTTAACATTGATTAAGAAGGAAAATTATTTACTCTGTTAGGGACTTAGTAATTAAGTGAGTGAATATTTTATCTGATGCTCTCATAACTCACTCTTTAGAACAGGCAACAATAAACGTGATGAAAGTTAAGATCATTCTACTCTCCAGCAACTTGCAAAAATCCAGTCTGACCACAAGCCTAGGAACTAAACCTACAGTTGAAAATATATTCCCAAAGTAAATAAAGATTGACATCTGCCCACCATGTTTTCTTTAAGAATCAAGCATTACAAATCCATGTTTTGTATGAAGAATATCAGCCAGCAAATGTCTGCAACTTCCGACTTAAAAGGCCAAATTTAAAAACCATTTCCAAATTGCTCATGAAACTGATTGCACTTCAGAGGTCCTACAAGACTAGACATAATACTAACAATATAAAAGGATCTTACTAAAGATAACATAAAAAAGATCTAACTGAAGATACAAGCATGGCCTACATTTAGTGTGATATTTACATTAAAGAATGAAAAATAACTTCTCTGCTTTATTTACAAGTATAGTCACCAAACAAAATCGAAGTGCAAAATATTGATATTTTCTCATTTTTATTTTAACCAACTTTGTGGCAACAGTCAAAAGAGAAACTGGACAACTCTTCTCTCTTAGAAGTAAATAAAAATATTTAGAAGACTAACTTACAAAGGATGCCAGCAGTGTTTTGACTATTTGGTTGTTGGTTTATTTCTTAATATGAAATAAAACACATCACTTTCATCTAGTCTATAGAATCCTACTAGTCAGTCTGCCATTTTCCAAAAAGTAAGAGGAAACAATTCAACCCCTCATGGCTGAAGAAGCAGGGGCTGTGTGTACATAGTACTGATAGCATCCTAAACTCCTTATTTTCTTCCAAAACTCTGCTTAAAGCTCTCCTTTAATGGCATGCTGTGGCACAAATGAAAAAGATCTGATAACAGGCTGCAGATCCACTTAATCACTAATGCAGACTAAATACTAAGTCATTATTTATTTTCTGGCATTCAACCATTTCTTGTCACAGATAATACTACATAGTTTTTTGCTATCTATCAGTGGAACCTTGTCTGTGTTTGTTAGGTATACTACAGCCAAGAGAGCTAAAGTAAAATTAGTTTCTTCCTCATGTTTGCTGCTGTACAAACACAGATGCTCCATCCATTCCCAAGAGTTTCTTTTATAAAGGAATTCAAACTACAAAATGAAGTTATGGATGAATTATTAAAAAGGCAAATTTATTTTCAATAAAGTGGTATGACTTACTATGCTGCAGAATGTTTCTTTTTTCTGAAACAGATTAAGAGGTGAGAGTAATCCTTAACTTCTCTGTCCTTACAATTCAAAAAATTACAGTGCCTGCCCTCTGAAAAGTTCTCTGTGGGGATGAATGGATGGATAACTGGGGCTGGGAACATCATTTCAATCTTAGTGTTTTCAGAGAGGGAAGACCTGAAGTGCAGGAACTGGACCTATACCTTTTTCCACATAGCAAAGCTAACAGTTCAACATCATTGTCTTTCAAACACTGGCAGGTGAGACCTACCACTGCCACATGCAAATTTATGCATGAAGTTTTCAAAATTACCATGCATCCCTAAAGACATCAGTGAAACTTGTGCTTCTAAGTGGAGCTGATATTTTTTGAAAAATAAACCAGTCAAATTCATTGCAGGCTTTCGTTATCATGAGTTTTCCAGACAGCAAATTTGCAATCAAAAGTCTTAGTATGTTACTGGTCTAGGCATGTAGCATAATGCCAGTGTTATGGAATATTTGGAATGCGTTGATATTTCTGAGATGTTATGAATTTCTACTTCATTAGAATATATTTTAGGGTTCATATCCTTACATCTCAGCCAGATTTCCTACACACTTTCAGTTCTTGGACAGCTACAAACAGCTGTGTAGCAAATACCTTTGAAACATTCTCCCCAGCCTGTACTGGCTTCCTAGCAAAGGAAATGTGGTATCAAAGGAAAAAAAAGAGGGGGTTGGGGGGGCACAACAAGTCTTCTAACACTTTAAAACAGGAAATGTATGAATACAAAGTATTCTTGTTTGCAATGTTTACATCTTTACACATGAGAACTGCTGGACATCAGGATTATCTCAATTTACCATATTAAGGGTACTAATGCCAATATGAAAACCCACTTTCTGAGGCCAGTAGAAAGAAAATGAGGAGAGGGGAAGATGTCCATTACTTTGAACTATACAGTATCTAGTAATCAATTATTTTCAGAGAAAAAGAAAAAAGGAATATATTTCCCTGCTGACAATTTTCCAAGATACAGACATAAAGAAATCGTAATTCTTAAACATTAGAATGTTGAGAGACTGTGACGACAGAAGGTGATTATTTGGAACCACTATGGTAAGAATTATGTTTGCACTTAACAACATCTTATTGCATAAAATTCTTAAAAATAATAAGACTTCCGAATCTGCTAGAGCTATCTTGATTGTATTTATGAAATGCATCACTATGAAATTATTCATTTCCATCATGGCTGCTAGCAAGACGTAATGCTGTTCAGTGGGAGGTTCAAAGCATCTGCTACAAAAAGCACAAGAGTTGATAAGCAGTGACAATTTATACTCCCATTGATTTTGTAGAAAGCAGAGGAAAAAAAGAAACATTTCTACTCAAGATGGCAGGAGGATGAAAATCAGAATATATTAATTACAATTACAGTTGCTGAAACACTACAATTAGAAAAAATAGTCCAGATGACCTGGAACTATACTGTGGATATCCATTAAATGCATCGTAGATAGATCATGCTAAATAAAAGCAGAAAAAACAGGAACTATTAAAGAGAAGTATCGAGTCATACTAGTACTGGTCAATATTTTTCAAGTGCAAAGTGCAAAACTTAAAGAGATCCATGATTTCATAATCATCCCTATACTTCCCTATCATCCCAACATCTGCATTCAAGCACCCCCAAAAATTCAAAACTGAAAATATTTTTTAATTTCCCTCCTGAATTGCAAATTTTCTTCAAACTCTAACTCCGTTTTAAAAGTTGTCATAATCCAAAGAGGGAACATGATATCTTGACATGACAGGTTCACAGGTATGGTCACAGAAACTAAGCAGCATCCCCCTCCACACCAATAAGGAAAAATACATATGATTTGTGAGCTCTTAACATTCTCTTGCCACTGTCTGTGATGACAGCTGCATATTGCTAAAGGAAAAAAAGGTTGAACACATGGCATTGCAAATGAGGGGTGGGGGGTAAGTAGCGTTAGCTGTTGTAATCACACTATTAATCACACCATTTTGAGTGGCTATTGGTCATTCAAATGCTTATCATATGAACAATGAGGACTCAATTTATCAATAACAACATATTCTTTTAATATACAAAAGTTATTCTTTTTTTCTCTTTTTTTTTCTCTCTCTAATAAGAATTTAAGCATTTTGATTTTCTCACTGTTTCTTCAAACAACATCTTTTGGTAACAATAACGTATTTTGATCCATTGGTCTAATAGTTCAATTCACTTGTTTCTTGTTTTAAGAAGGAGAACGCATTTCAGACTTTTTAAAAAATAAGCATGTCTTTAATTCCTAAGTGTAAAACACCCTAAATAATTTGAATCATTGTAAAAGTACTGATTTTACCTTCAGGAAAAAAAAAAAACAGGAAAAGAAAACAGAAAAACTGAACTGTCTTGTACTTTCCTATTCTTTCTGTCATTTGCAAATAGTAAAATTCAACTGAGGAAACTGTTGTAATCGCCAAAGGGATACTAATCTATTTATCTATAAACATACATATATATACACACAGAGGGGGCACATATATCCTCCTTTAATGTTCTTGTCACTATCTACTGTGCATCTAGATCAAGTCAAGACCATAAACGATTCAAAGCTGCATTCTGTCTAAATGGGTCACTTATAATGAGAAAGCACGACATTTACATGTAGGAAGCAGATTGATCAGGGAGGAGAAAAACAGAATATGGCATCAGTGCAGAAAAATATGCCTTTACAGGCAATTTATATTACATTAATTGGTGAGTTCCTATATCCTCCTCAAAAGTGGAAGTGAATTCAAAATAAATGTAAAAGTATAAAAATTTAATGTGGAAAATATTCACTAGGGTTACCCTTTGTGCTTGCAGCAAAGTAAAATGAAAAAAACCTTGGTTCCTTTCACTACTGTCATGTTGCTTGCACAGAATAACACTTAAATGAAAAGACTGAAAACACTATGTATCAAAAATCCATACTTAAAAAATAGACCACAATCACTTTAAATTGCATCTTAAAGTGCTAACACATCCCATAACATTCAGTTATTTTCAACTTGACCAGAAGCTGTGGAACAGAAATGCTCTGAATATGCTGTGTACATCTTGCTAAAGCAATTTCAGCTGCAAACTGCAAAATTCCTTTCTGCAAAATGCAAATCTGTGCAATGAAAATATTAGAACTATAGCAAGGCTGCTTCAACACATTGCAAAACCAAAGTGGAAAAAAGGCAGAGGGAAATTTCAATAATGCCTAAATATGAACAAAATATACCCCATGTCTTTGTTCAGCCTAGATTCTCATTCAAGGTGTAAATACCGGTTACACTGTTAGATATCCAACTGCAACTGGCTCCAAATATTGTGTGAGTAGCTCTCTCATAGTTCACATTAGACTCCCTTGACCCAGCTAGACAAGCGTGAAAACATGAAAAAAATGAAGGTTAACAAAGACTTGTCTGAGAAGCAGGCTGCATTAAATGCCCACAACGTTATTAGTATACACGTAAAATTTGCTACTCAGATTCTTTTAATACTAGATATCAGATGATAGTCCCTATATTAAAGCTAGGTGCTATTGCAGAGAGACAAATGAAGTAAATGATATGAAAAAAATATATCTTTCCCCATCTGTCACATACGGCTATTCCCTAACCTTGCAGCATGCTGCTAAAGCAAATAAGGAACTGCAAAATAATTATCTCCATGCAAAGAAAAAGCAAATTTAACACAATACCTTTCTGTGTTTGTCCCTCTTCCATATTCTCTTCCATGGCTACCTTTCTTCGCTAGAAACAGCTACAGAGAATTATCAAAAGCTTCAGTCAGATGTAGGAAAAAGTGTGGATTTTTTTTCCCTGGGAAGCTCCAACAGCAGAGGCTTAGGCAAGTCCTCAGAGCTTAGCTAAGGCTCCCTCACTCTCCTTGTTTGCTTGGAGACAGGCTGTCAAGTGTAATTTCATTCAAATTACTCTTCCGTGAAGATTATCAATTTTTCTTCTCAAAGCTGCCCATTGTGTACCACTGTAAGCAGGTATTCAAATGAACAGTCTGTGAATTTTGGGGGGAAATTTGGTCTGAGCCCTTATGGCAATGACACTGATTCATAAGCCTCACTTTGCATATAAAATGGAGTAAAGAAATTGAGGTTTGTATTGAAATCTGTGTTTTAAATTGAAAACAGGCTGTACTGAAAACAGATGGAGGGGTGTCCTTCTAACGGGAAGCAGACCACCAACCCATTATTCCCCCTATTTGCTACTGAAGTGGGAAAGCCCAAATGCCTGTGGGTTCTTTATGCTGTATTACTTGTCTTTCTCTCTCTCTCTCTCTCTCTCTCTCTCTCTCTCTCTCTCTCTCAATCTCCCCCCACCCCCGCCTCTCCCCTCCTCCTGTATCAGCACATTTAAGAATAATATGACTCTTCATTTCCCTTCTTCTCATATATCTGTATCATCTAGAACTAGCAACAAATATTACAACTGTTACCCTTACAATATTCTAAAAAATATGATTATAACAATACCATTTTGTATGTGTGTATGTGTATACACACACACAAGCACAATTTAACATACAACATTAATCACTGCAAATTATATGCACCCTACACATTATCTGTCAATGTCACAGTAAACAGGAATTTTGAGGCAGTTCAGTGGTTTAAAACAGTACTTGCATCAATTCTTTTTCTGATTCCTAATATCTCAAATTAGCTGTACTCTTCAAATCTCTACTAAAATAACTGGATCTTGATAAAATGGTGAAGTACTACACGTGCATATGTACGTGAGGAAGGATGCACAAACACATATACTGTTAGGAATTTGTTCAGGAAAAGCATAGGTTAAACACACTGTGAGGGCATCTACTAATTTGGGGAGCTCTGCAGTCTGATTTGGAATGCAAATTGGACGCTGCAGTCTAGCAATAAATTAGCATTTTTGTACCTTAGTCTACAGAGTAATATATCATCATTTAAGGACTTTCATTATTTCACCAAAAGTGCAATTAGAACACACGTCCAATTTTCTTTACCACTTTAATTTCTCGTCCTTCTGGGGGAAGTCACTAAAACTTAAACAAAACTAAAAACTACTATGACTGAAAATTCATATTTACATATAATTGATAAATAGCTCATTCATTTACTTTATGCTATGTAAATACTTTGACTTGGTGCTGTCTTCTGAGTCAGAAAAAAAGAAAAAAGATGTTGGTTGGTTGGTGAGTTGTTCTTTTTCTCAGTTTTGGCAGATTTTTTGGTGGTGGGGGGCTTTTGTTGGTGTTGGGTTTTTTTACACTATTTGCATATAAATCCGTTCACATGCAGTTCACATAAGAATATACTTTATATATGAAGTTAAATGTATATATAAATGTGTATATATATATATATATATATACACATAAAATTAAATAACTGGATTAATATTTACAACCCAACACATTTCCTACCTTTTTTTTCCTTTTTAATTCAACTTTCTGGGGCTCCATTTTCTGGAATAACTGAAGAAAAATCATCAGTTTTTTAGTTCTCAAATCTAACTGATCATTTAAAAATCAACACATTGAGAAGGTCTATACGCATGGAAGTGCTGCAAGACCGTAGCATCTAAGTGTCTTCCATCTTTCTAGGAATTATTCTTTTAGTCAGTCTTTTTAAGAAAGGCATATTTCCTTTAAAAAAGGACATCTCCTGTGTCTCTCCTGCTATTCTTTCTTTTAAAAATATTTTCTTACATAAGTATTCATGAATCTTCATATTTTAAAAAGGGTCAGGCAAATATTTTACCTAGGGTGGCAAATTGCTTCTGGGGTGCAAAGCTGTGTTTCTTGATAGCACCAAATATTTGAGACATCCAACATCATCAACATTGATGTTTGCAACAATGGAATCTATAGGTTGCTGATGAAACCAAATGACCTTGTTTTCTGAAACAATCATATAACCTTTGTTTCGAATATAAAAAGAATCAAAAAAAGAAAAAAGGTTGGAAAGAGAAAACTGGGAGAGGTTACAACAAAGATGGTACAATCATGAGTGACATAAAACAGTTGAATAAGAAACAACTTGTTCAATAAAGGGAGAAGACTGCAAAGAAAGTAGACTCAGAAGAAAACTAGGGCATATTACACAATGTGTAGTTAAGTCATGGAAACTTGTTGCGGCACAGTGTTGTATATGGAGAAGAAACTCCAAAAGAACAGGTAGAACCTGAATCACAAAGATTCATGGATATGAAGTTGCACATCTGGATCAATCCCTGAGTTGCAAATTATTGGAGAGTAAAGGAATATTTTGTGAAAAAGTTTTAGCCATTTCTTACACTACTTCAAAGGCAGCCTGCTTCTGTGCACAAACATGAGATGTTGAGCTGAATGAATCCTTGATCTAGTTCCCACTACGGTCATTTTCACCTCAGGTTCACACACACCTTAATTTTAATGATAGGATTTTTAACTTCCTAAAATGCCTACACTCAAATGTCAGAGGTTAAGGTGAAATCACTGTAACTGATGAAGCAAAGCATAAGCATTGTCAAATAATGGCTTTAAGTTGCTCCTCCACCTCTTCAATAATCCATTTTTCTTTGTAAATATTATTGTCATGAAGGCACTAACAGCTCCTCCTGTTAAACAGCAACTCCTCCAGATCATGGAAGTGTCAAAGCTCCTTCTGAAGAGAACTCTGCTTAGTTTCAGGTGCTATTAACTGGTCATCCACAGAGCTTGTGTGAGTGTGAGCAACACAGAGAATGTGAAAGAGATTTCATGTCAGTTTCCTTCCTATTTAACTGCATTTTATTACCAAGTTAAGACTGAAACAGAAATCTGCCTCCTAGATGTTTCTTTCAAAACTGTTCCAAGGACCTTTCAAGATGAAATTATGAATAATGTTAATCCTAAACCCAAAGAATAGAAAAGTTCTGCAAGTGTTAAGCAGAGTAACAAACAAAACCAGAAAATGTCAACTTCATATGACTTTCTAAGCAGCAACCATAGAGGCTTGATTTCTTCAGCATACTAGGAAACATATTTACCACCAGTGATACATGAACTACTTTAAGGCTGTATCCAGAAACTATGCAAGCTGCTAACCTTTTCTTCCTGGGCACACTTCTAGCACAGAAGGAAGCTATCTTGGTAGGAACTACATATAACTGCCTAAAATTCCTTTTTAATGTGAGATAAGATTATTGGTGCGAGTGACCACTGGAAACCATGCCGATTGTAAATGACAAGGCAAGACAGAACATTCAACTGTATAATGAGACTAAATAAACAGTTAATCAAGAGAATAATTGGAAGCTGATGACATTAACAGATCCCCTGGTGTCCATTATGATATTATGAAATGTAGCAGAGCACTTACAATTTTATGACAAGACACATGACTTTTACTCTGAGTTTTGTATGGTCTTCAAAGTAATTTACCATTCCACCCTTCAATCCTATTGATATTTATAATGCTGTGGTGCAATGATGTCTTGATCATGAAAACATAATGATCTTGATTATGAAAACACAATTTAAAAGCACAAAATTATGTTGCTAATACTACTACCTCAAAAAGTGAGAAAGGAAAATCAAAAGCTGGCTCAGATTACTTCAACTATGTTGCCTATGACTGCAGGAAGAAGTTGTGGAGAATGAAGTAATACCTGTTCTTTGTGCTCCAAGGGAATTCACTTTGGACTAATGCCAGTCAGATCCCATGGATGGACTGCCCTTTAGGGGCTGGAGAGGTGTAAGGTGCACTTCTAGAAAGCATGTTCTGGCAGCATTATATGATAAATATAAGGAATATTTAAGAACATTTAAGAAAACTTATAAGAAAATATAAGAACTATTTATGTTCTTAGAGCATATTCTATAATGCAAATCAAAATACAGCAGGTGAGGAACACTGGTTCCTACACTTTGGAAGTTCACTTCTAAACTCACCTAAACAGTAATATAGATGCACATGTAGTAATTATTTTAGGAAAATTAGGCAGCAGATTTTGGAAATCTGGGAAACGCTCACATAAAAATTAAAATTTATGCTCAAATTTCATATTTAGACTGCTCCAAAATTAATATTTATATTCTATATTCAAAATAGAAATATAACTATAAAATAATGGCACACCATATTTCATCTTTGGAACATCCCAACAGAGGGAGGTTGGAGGATACACTTAGACGCTTTAAGATTTCAAAAATGTGTCTAATTGACTGCTCTGGGATGTGTATTTCCTATTTACAGCTACATGGGATACTTACAAAAAATAAACAACAACACATGGTCCAGAGTTTAACTCATAGACAGACATTTCCACAAGTGTCCAGGGGAATCTGGAGAGGTTCCAGCTGACTGGAAGCTGGCGAATGTTGTCCCGATTTTCAAGGGCAAGAAGGATGAAACTACAGGCCTGTCAGTCTCACTTCAGTGCCTGGTAGAGTTATGGAGAAGATTATTCTGCGAGGTATTGAAAAACACCTGAAAGACAACACAGTCATTGGTCACAGCCAGCACAGCTTCACGAGAGGAAAGTCCTTGTCGAACCCAATTTCCTTTTCTGATAAGATAACCCACCTAAAAGTTTAAGGGAAGCCAGTTGTTGTAATCTTTTTGAGTTTCAGTAAAGCTTTGATACCATCTCTCACAAGATCTTTCTGGATAAACAGTTGGATCAACACATCATGTGGTGGGTGAGCAATTGGCTCATGGGTCGAGCACAGATGGTAATAGTGAATGGGGTAACATCAGACTGTCACTAGCAGGGTTTCACAGGGCTCTATCTTAGGCCCAGAGCTCTTCATATCTTCATAAATTAATTGGATGTAGGTCTGGAAGGGATATTAAGCAAGTTTGCAGATGACACAAAACTGGGAGGATCTGTTGACTCCCTTGAAGGCAGGGAGGCCCTGCAGAGAGACCTCAACAAATTAGAGGACTGGGCAATCACCAATCATATGAAATTCAACAAGGGAAAGTGCTGGATTCTGCACCTGGAATGGGGTAACCCCAGATGTTCATACAGACTAGGGAATGAGATGCTGGAAAGCAGTGCTGTGGAAAGAGATCTGGAGGTCCTGGTCTATGGTAAGTTGAGTATGAGTCAGCAGTGCCCTGGCAGCCAGGAGGGCCAATCATGTTCTGGGGGGCATCAGGCAAAGCATCGCCAGCCGGTCGAGGGAGGGGATTGTCCCGCTCTGCTCTGCGCTGGTGCAGCCTCACCTTGAATATTGTGTGCAGTTTTGGGCACTGCAATATAAGAAAGATATTAAGCTGTTAGAGAGCATCCAAAGGAGGACAATGAAGATGGTGCAGGGCTTTGAGGGGAAGCTGTGTGAGGAGCAGCTGAGGTCACTTGGTCTATTCAGCCTGGACGAGACTGAGGGAAAACCTCATAATGATCTACAGCTTCGACATGAGGGGAAACAGAGGGGCAGGAACTGATGTCTTCTCTGTGGTGGCCAGAGACAGGATCCAAGGGAATGGCCTGAAATTGTGTCAGGGGAGGTTTAGGTTAATATTAGAAAAAGGTTCTTCACCCAGATGGTGGTTGCGCACTGGAACAGGCTCCCCAGGGATGTGGTCACAGCACCAAATCTGAGTTCAAGAAGCGTTTGAATGATATGCTTGGGCACGTGATATGACTCTTGGGGAGGATGGTCCTGGGCAGGGCTAAGGGTTGGATTCAATGATCCTTGTGGGTCCCTTCCAACTCGGCATATTCTGTGATTCTTCGATTATCAGAATTAGTGGGGAAATGGAATGTTAAGACAGAAAGGAAGAAAGTAGAAGGTAAAATGTAACATTGGCAAAATATTGTTACTTATCCCATTGATGAGATTTGTTTAGTTATTGATAGGATTTGTATAGTTCTACTAATTCCCAATAGTTATTTTTCTAAGGAAATTACATTCTTCTAGAGGAACGAAGTACCAGTTTTAAACAGGTAGCTATCAAGACATAGCAAGATGGTCACATAAGACATTTCAGAATAGGCTTTCACCTAATCCAAGTGAGTTTCTTACTACTTTTTATGCTCCAGTCTAGATGTTACTTTTGACAGAAATATAACAAATATCCTTTTCTTGATGCCCTAATTTATTCTCATTTCTTTCTGCATCCTTCTATAATCTCACACTTCTAGCAATAGGAAATTTATTGAAGAGGAGAGTGTTCAGATGACCTCCTTGCATATAGCCTCATTATGTTCTATACTGATAACTACTAACATCATTATCATGTTCAGAAAACAAACCTTTTTATGAAATTCTCATCTAGTTAAAAAAATTCCTTCACTGAGAAAATCTCTCACCAGTGCATATGATATCAAGACTTAAAACACAACAGATAAGAACCTGTTCATGTCAGGATTCAAATATATATTTCATATACGCTATATTGATCAAGAGGAGAAAGATAATAAAAAAATATTAACAGTACCTCTGACTCAGAATACTAATCTTAATATACTTCCAGACTATTATCTGTAGCTATTATAAGTATTATCTATAACTTGAAACCTTCAGTCTGACTGGATATGTTTAATGATTCTTATCAGTACAGTTTTACTTCTGAAAATAAGTAAAATTTTCCATATTAACATTAGTTGACACTGCCAGTATAATTCCTCTAAAAGTCTGAAGAACTCAATCATTTTGATAACTAATAATAAGAATATTATGTCTTTTATTAACAGGTCAAGCATGAATTAATATCTTTGTGAATGAAAGTAGTTGGGCACATTCCCGAAGGATACAGTTACTCATCCAGTAAGCTTTAACTCTGAAAAGATGCTCCTGGTTGAGCGAATAATGAAGAACAATCAGCTGAACATGAATGCCAGACAGTAAATTCAGGAAGATGTTCAATAACACATAAAGGTTTCTAAACTATATGGCTAGATTCTCTGCACGGATATTCTAGGTCTCAACAATAGGCCTATGAGAATATTTAAAGCTCAATAACAGATAGCTGCTGACATCCCCTTTCCAAACTGGAGGCTATGCCATAAGCACAGTATTGTGATCATGCAACAGAGCCTTTTTCACCCCAGATAGTGTAGGTAGTGGATATACTGAAAAATACCCATACAGATGTGTATTGGATTAAGTGGTTGAAAAAAGAACATTTCACAGCTTAGCATACTCAACACACACAGTTCTATTTGACTCTTTCATCAGGGGACTTGAACTACACTATCTTCTGAGGTCTTCCCCAAACCAAATCACCCTGTTACAGTATTCTAAGATTTTCTACTGGTGTAACTATTACTGAAATACTGTATATAGTTTTTGATGCCATCAATGCAAAGATGCTGCTGAAAAGTAGAGGTACTTCAAAAAATTACCATAGACATGCTTTCAATTTAAAAACACAAAGTGTTAGTCTGGTAAATTTAAGAAAAGAAGTAAGAGGCATTTACATTTCATCAGACTACCTACAAGAAAACAGATCTAACAGGAAGTCATTAAAGTTAAGTCAATATTGCTGGAATTTGAAACTAGACAATGGACAATAGAAATTATATTTAAATTTTATCTTCCAAAAATAGAGAAATTTTCCAAGACTGGATCCTTGAACACACACATACACAAAATTAAATCATGATCTGTGTTTTCCTAGTTATACTTTAGTTTAACTAGGTCATAGGAATTCTCTGATTAATATTTGCATTATACAGGAGTTTGAACTAGATGACCACATTAGTCCCTTTTGTTTTTAAATCACTAATTAATTAAAGCTGCAATCATATTTGCTGAGAGATTTCACATATTAATGTGCTCTGAGATTCCCTTGACTTTTGTGGTCTTTGTACACCACAGTGTTCATTCAAATAGCTTCAAAATTTTGAGGTCTGATAAACATAGGAATAAGTTACAGCCAACACTTTTGTTTTTTCTTCCCTTCCCACCAGCCTTTTGAAGCCAGCTGCTGACAAAATGTGATTAAAGATGTTATCCATCCCACATGAAACAACAGTATGTGTATTTCTCTGTCTGTCTCTGTTCCATTGGATGTGTCTGTCTATTAAAGCATTCAAGTTTCTCTTTGGCTCTGTAGAGTCTCTCTCGTGTTCAAAGTTTGAGAAATTTCTGAAAGCACCTTTTGGTGATTTCAAAGGTTGTACTTGGTTTAATCCTTTGTCTTGACAAGGACTGCACTGACCTCTAAGTTAGGAGCCGAGAAGGCAACTGGACACAGAACAATACACAACACACATGCAACATACAATTACCATAACAAGAAAAATAAACGTAACATTTTGGAAAGGAAGTAGGAGAGGGAGTAAAGATAAAAATGCACAGACAAGAACGCATCTTTGTTCAAAACTGTTCTCACTATCAGTCATTTCTTGCTTCTGCTTATCAGAGAGAAAGAGTTTGACCATTGGGACCATTTGGAAACAGCAGCTTCCCATAGGACAACTGAATTCATGATCCCTCACTTCCACCACAGTTCGCCATGTGCAAGAGTAAGAAACAAAGTTCAAGGTAGCATTAAAATACAATTATCTTTTAAATCTGACCTCAAGGTTCACTATTTGTTACCCAAACCCTGCCTACAAGGTTCAGATGAAAGAGCTGATTTACACTTAATGATTGGGCATCTCTGTAACTGATCCACTTCTGCTTTTCTCTTCAGGTTCTACTGTTACTCCACACAAATCACAACACAGAACAAATAGCCAAGTTCCTGCACATGTACAGCACATAAACCACAGAAGAGTAAGCTACCTAACAGACTATCTGCAATACCCAAGTCAGTTTATTTAAAGTATCCCTCCATTATTCTAGTTGTAGTTTAGGCATTGTCTTTGTTCACACATTATATGACACAGAACAGCCTTTGCAGTTAAAAGTTCAGGACATCACAAGATACAGAATCACAGAATATCCTGATTTGTAAGGATCATGATCCACAAGGATCATTGAAGTCCAATTCCTGGCCCTGCAGAGGACACCCTAAGTGCCACACCATGTGCCCGAGAGTATTGTCCAAACACTTCTTGAACTCTGGCAGGCTTGGTGCTGTGACTACTTCCATGGGGAGCCTGTTCCAGTACCCAGCCACCATCTGGGAGAAGAACGTTTTCCTAATATCTAACCTAAACCTCCCCTGACAAAATTTCAGGCCATTTCCTCAGGTCCTATCAATGGCCACCAGAGAGAAGAGATCAGTGCCTGCCCCTCTGTTTCCCCTCATGAGGAAGCTGTAGATCATTGTGAGGTTTTCCCTCAGTCTCCTCTTCTCCAGGCTGAACAGACCAAGTGACCTCAGCTGCTCCTCACACAGCTTCCCCTCAAAGCCCTTCACCATCTTCATTGCCCTCCTTTGGACAGTCTCTAACAGCTTAATACCTTTCCTATATTGTGGTGCCCAAAACTGCACACAATATTCAATGTGAGGCCGCCCCAGTGCAGAGCAGGGCAGGACAATCCCCTCCCTCGACTGGCTGGCGATGCTTTGCCTGATGCCCCCCTCGGACACAGTTGGCCCTCCTGGCTGCCAGGGCACTGCTGACTCATATTTGACTTGCCGTCAACCCAGATCCCCAGATCCCTTTCCGTGGTGCTGCTCTCCAGCATTCCCCAGTTTGTATGTACATCTATGGTTGACCCTTCCCAGGTGTAGAATGTGGCAGTTGCCTTCCTTGTAATCCCAATTTAGCATGATCTACAAACTATCCCTTCCAGACCTGAGTCCAAGTTGTTTATGAAGATGTTGAAGAGCTCTGGGTCTAAGATGGAGCCCTGTGGAACCCCACTAGTGACAGGTCACCAGTCTGATGTTACCCCATTCACTATTACCCTCTGTGCTCAACCTGTGAGCCAATTGCTCATCTACCTCATGATGTGTTTTTCCAATTGTGTGCTGGACATTTTGTCCAGAAGGATCTTGTGAGAGACAGTATCAAAAGCTTTACTGACATCCAAAAAGATTACATCAACTGGCTTCCCTTGATCATCTAGGTGGGATACCTTGTCATAAAAGGAAATTAAGTTTGTTAAGCAGGCTTTTCCTCTCATGAAGCCATGTTGTTTGTGACCAATGACTGTTTTTCAATAACTTCCAGAATTATCTTCTCCAGGCACTGAAGTGAAACTTAGGGAGCAGCTACAGTAGATTCTTTGCGTAGGTGCCAACTACTTTTTGCTACCACTTGCCTTTTCTCCACCTGCATCCATTTCATCCAAGCTCTGAAGGGAATAAGGAAGAGAAAACAAGCAAAAAAAGGAGTATAATGGTAGAGTGAAGAAAGAGAAATAAACAAAAGTCTGCTGGGTGGGTCCTCCCATTCATATAGAAAGTTCATGGCTAATGGAGAATTGTGATGTTGAAAAAGTCATAGATTTTTAATGGTTATTTTAATGTCAGTTTTAGTTGTCTGTTCTTATTTGTTAAAACTTGAGACATCACAAATACTCACTTTGTAAAATAATGGAAGTTAGACTCTGTTTATAACAATTTGCCAACAAGTTTTTTACTCCTTAATATGCCCTCTAACAAGCAATGCACCCCTGTCTCTAATGGCTTAAATGCAGTAAATGTAAAGAATCTAAAATAATTTTCATTCCCTTAGACAAACTGTAATGCCAAAAATAAAAAAAAAAACAAACCCCAAAATTAATTTATTACAAAGGAAAAATAGATTGCACACTTCTAACTCTGTTAGGAAAGAAGTTTTAGAGATGAAGTGCATATATATATATATATATGCATATATGTGTATATCTATATGTAGATGTATACACATAAGCATGCATATACACATATATAATCCTATGCAGTTCTGTTCAGATGCAAAGTGCACGACAAATGCGACCTTTATGCAATATGCATGTCCTGCAACAAAAGGCATGCAAATCATGTCCTAACAGAAAATACATTGAGTGTTCCACTGCATCCATCAGCTCACCTCTTCGTCATTCCACGAAAATCAGAGAAAGAGATTTAAAAACCAAAACTGAAACTGAGTGTTCAAATTACAGGCTACAAAAGAACAGTTTATAAATATCTTCCATGAGCATTTAACAATGCTGGTTCAGCGAACATCCTGTATCCTGTAATCTCTTTTTTAATCTCTGTTATATACTTAGTGCCTTTGAAAGATTTAAAGTAACATACAATATTCTTATTACAGAGCAACATTACAACAGGACAAGTTGGGGGAAATATAGATTAGCAAAACTTTTTTTTTTTTTGAAGTGGCACCTTTTGGGTGGTATTCAAGCTAAGATTCCATTACAAATTCTAATTGCAATCTCTTAATACAACATAATTAGAGGATCTTCCTAATCTGGAAAACTAAATCACATAAATGGATTACAGATCAGTTTTCAGAGGAGCAAAAGAAAAAACAAAAAAGGTTCCCACAAAGAGTAAAAGCTGTTGGTCAGTTAAAACACAGCAAACCAAAACACATTTCCAAAATTATCACCTTTACCTCTTACAGAGGTAAACTGATTTTTGTTTTAGACATCAGCCTTCTTTGCACCTATTAAAATCTAGTGTTTTAGCAAGAGAGGAACTGCACCCTACACTGTAGAAATTGTAGGAAATAAAAGTATCACAAAATATTTTTTCCACTAATCCTTGGGTAAATACAATAATTATAAGGCCAACACTTACTCTGGTAAGAGATTCTGAGGAAGTTTACTGATTTGTCTCTTAAATTAGGGTCCAAATAATGGAAAAATCTGGGCTGAATAAAATCAGGACTTTTTTAATGTTATGCTCATGACAGTCATCCTACTATTATTTTCCCATTAAGAATTCAAGTGTGGGTTACAGTAAAGTGGACACTCTTTCTGTAATTGTGCAATGCCTTTTAAACATTTTTTTAAAAGATTATTTTTGTCTTTCTGAATATCTGCTAACAGTGTAGATCATAAGAATGCATATCTACTCCAAAAACTATTTTCTAACTATTTAAAAAATATTTTGTATACTTATCATACAATATTTAAAAGAAGTAATCTCAGTTGTTCGGGTGTGAAATAACCAAGTGCACAATTTTTTGAAGGATATGTTTAATAAAGTACTAACTCACAAGTGTGTCTTTTTAACTACCCTGCACTAACAAGATGTTTTGCTCTTTTGTTAAACTTTTTGATACCTTTAATAATAATAGGCATCGAAATATTGTACCTTCAAGTGTTTTATTTTTTGAAGAGAAAGAACAATTTAGAAATATCAAAATGTAAATATAGTTTTGCCCAAGTGAAAACACCAATGAACTGAGCACATCGATACAGAAGGAAAACAATCAGTGAGACGCTTCAATGCTAGATTTCAAAATATACAGTAACACACGGAAAAGCTATGACAAGACAGAGAAAAAGAATAAAGAATATTATCAACCATTGTTTTACTAAATGGGGAACTGTGTTAAAAATAAAAGAACAGGACAGTTGAAAAAATTAAGTCCTCATAGAAGGCATAAATATTCCTGAAAGTCATGACACTGAAGGCACAGCATGCACCTAATTCAAAGATTTGAGAAAGAGCGGGAGCTGGCTTGGATAAACATGGGATTTGCTATGACTAGCAGATTTTTTCCCCATGTTTTTCATACTGTAGCAGACTATAGTAACTTAGTCTGCAAGACCTACCTCTTAGGAACCCAGCTGCAGTTGTCATTCACTGCATGCATATTTCACTATACTATGAACTTTGAAAGGAAGGATGAAATATCATATCAGAGCAAAACCAACCATAGATGCAATAGAAAGGGTCTCCCACGAAAGAATAGATTTTCTGCGAAAGAGATCATATTGGCTTCTCAAGCATGATCTCTTTTAACCTTTCCCTCCTTTCCTCAGAAGCAAGGAACACGTGTCTTCAGAGTAGAGGCTCAAATTATTCACAGTCTGAATCATGCTTTCTCTCTCTCTGAATCAGCACAATAATGTTTATTTGCTTATTTTTAAAGGTATAACTTGTTTACAATGCTTCAGCTAATTTTGACATATACTTAGAGAAAAACTGTTGTGGAGGGAACCATGTCTGAAGACATAACAAGGAATTAGTAATCCTGAGGTATATGCTGACCCAGCTAAGCCTCCCCAGCTAGTACCCATATGTCAGCCTAAGTGGCCGCTCAATGACCCCAATCTATGTCCTGTCATGCTAGCTTGCAGGTGTTATAGGAGGATGTACAGATGTTACAGGAGGATGTACAGATGGTCCTATCCGATGTTCTCATGTGTATTACTTGCTCTTCATGGACATTTCACACCCTTTAGATCACAAATTAATGGCTTTATTGTGAGGAAACAGACCATCCTTAACTGATAAATTTAATGGTGAGGAAGAAAATTATAAAAGCATGGCAGGTGGTGAGGTATGCTGAACATCACTATGGATGGCAATTCTGTGGACATCTTGAAGAGGGCTGTCTGAAGCTGACATGCCCAGGGGTTCCTGACATCAGAAGTGAAAAAGATTAACTCATTACTCTCACTTTCTAATTATTCACTAAATAGCATTAACCACTAATATGTTTGAATCATTTTTCTTATGAAGATCCAGAAAACCAAAGTAGGAAAGAACTGCTAACAACTTGAAACTGTATTTCAGTACAAAGCAACAAGCCTTCTGTTCAGTAAATGACAGAGAACAGATATAATAGGAACTGGACTGCTTTCATGGCCTCCATCAGTTACTTTGCAATTTATATGTGTATGAAATGGGAAGTGCTAACAACATCCATCCTTTTGTCCAATGCAATTTTTAACTTTATTAATGCATGCTTCATTGCAACAATACCTTCTTTTTCCTGCCAGATTGAGGCTAACCTTTCCTGTAAAGTGAAGTACATGCCCGATACCTTCCTATCTCCCAATATTTGTTTTTTCCTCAGCCTTTCAGCTGAGGAAACTCTAATGGACATAAAAGAGAAGTAAAGAGATGATAAAGGAAGTATGACTTTTCTTTTATGAAGCACAACACTGCCAGTAACAATCTAAACATATAAAAGGAGGACTATAAAAAGTAAAAGTAGAACAAATAAACCTACTTGAAAAAAAAAAGCCCATTTCCATGACAACAGAAACACATCATTAAGGGCCACTACACTTCAGAATAACTTGTTTTCTCTAAAAGACAGTATATGAGCTACATTTTTATTATATTATTTTTTTGAAACAGAAAAGCTCTTTGTCTGGGGTCCTACCATAAACAAACTGATAAGAGAACACAAGACAAATGGTTACTCTTGATATGAAAGACAGAAAACCTCACTGCATGGTACCTAAAGGAAAGAAACAGTAATTGTGAGCAATGCTGAACCCAGAAGCCCAAAGAAAATTATAAAACTATAGAAAAGCTACAAAATTCTCACACATACAATGTTCTCTTATGGAGTTAATTTAAAAACAGGTCCATATAATTTTGATATTAAGAGACTGTTCTACATTGTTATATATATATATGTATATATATATATATATATTTCCTTCCTCTTTGTTGATTATACATAAGCAGCCACAACCTTTTTATTGCAGCCCCAATATTTTACACATTTATTTAAGTACACATTTATGCTTTAAAGACAGAAACAGAATCAGTCTCTCCTAACAACTGAAGTATACCAGTCTTCTTATATCATTATAACTGTATCTATACTGTCCCTTTTTGGAGATCCATGTTCTGAGCAAAAGTTATGATTTTAGCTTTACCTACTGAATCACATGATCCCTTACTTAACACCGCTTCAAAAAAAAATAAAAATGAAATTAAATTAACTTCTTCCTAATGATATTTTCATCTTGTTACTCTCCCTAGTTTTTCCCAGCTTAACAAAATTCCAGACTTTCAGCTACATATCAGGTTCATTAGCTGGACAACATCATATACTGGACCCAAGCTGTCTGCTCTATCTTTGTAGTACTACAATTTCAGGACCCAATCCAACTGCACCATTGCCAGCACCTCTTTTCATTTTACCATTGTCATCCACTAAAAAACATCTCACTTCACAGCTCTTTAATTTCTTGCTCCTTCACTTTCTAGCATATTAACTAGTATTTCCAAAATTCGTGCCTATCTCTGCCTTGCAAGGTGACTTTAACCTTTTCCTCCTTTTTTAATTTTGTCTTATTTTCAAAAATAAAATTTACTACTTCAGCTACTCTAAAATACTAAGTGATAATAAAATGCAGACATTTAAAACATGCTGGCAAGGTGCACTGCTAAACTTGAAAAACTATGTACTCTAGGTCACTGCTAGGCTTCAATAGATGATCAACAACTACTTGATACATGAAAACTTTTGGAAACAAATCATCCTATGGCTACATCTTTATAATATACTGCTATGTTATATTAAACATAAGCAATTAAACATTAAGCATTTGATTCTGAGTTATCTGTGACCATCAGCAGCTAGATTTCCTAACACTACTGCTTCTCACTATTTACACTATAAATTTTGTGAAGTAGTAAAGAGTATCCCATCTATGTTCAGTGCAATGGCATATGTCAATGATTAAACAAATAAACTGACCAACACACATACAGACAACTTAAAAAGAAACTATCCACCCTTAAACAGCAGAAATTTCTAGACCTTGTATGGTATCCTTAAAATATATGATGATAAATATATTTCATTGATTCAAATGTAACGATGGAGAATAATTACCTTTTACTATAAAGTCTATATAAGGCTTTCTGAGGTATGTAAAGGGCATGAAATATATCTCTGGACCACAGAAACTGCTTCAGCAATAAGAAGAAATGCTGAGGTCAGATTTAAGTAGAAAAACACCAGGAGTGAAGAGTTATTCAAACGTTATTCAAACGAAGTAATTAGAGGTATGTAACTTTGGATGACTGGCAGCTGGTACATTCTGTCCATCCAGTAGTGGGATTTTCACACTTTTTAGGGTTTTCACATGCATCCTTTGAGATTGCATGAAGTAGATTATATGAACTTGTTTAAAAACTGTACTAGGTTTAATAATTCCATACAGGGAAATGGTCACTCAAATTTACCTAAGTACCGCCTGACATGGATGGACTTCCTTCAAAATTCCTTGTCAGGCTGTATAAACATCACACCCTTTACTGATATCTAATGAGCTACCTGCTATTAATTCAAAGAGAACTTCTGAAATATTTTGATTATACTCTGCATGGGAATGTTACGAATATTTAGGATTAGTACATTTAATAAAATATTAATTCCATGAAATCTGACTTTAAGTAAGCTACCAACCTACTATCTTAAACGCTAAAGATGGAATTGAAACTTACTGTACTACTACTCACTTTACAGTCCTGTAGCATGCAGAATAATCTCTACTTCATAGATGAGAGTGAGAACATATGATTGAAGCACTCAGCAAATGTAAAAGCCAAAGGTACTCCTTGGTGTAATTTTGTATTATAGCATGTATTATAGCACGAGACCATGTTGCTGAGAACACAGCTGCGTTGGGCAAGACACATCTCCAGGATGGAGGACCACTGCCTCCCCAAGATCGTGCTCTATGGCGAACTTGCCACTGGCTGCCGCAAGAGAGGAACCCCGAAGAGGAGATACAAGGACTCCCTAAAACAATATCTCAGCTTTGGCCATACTGATCATCATCATTAGTCTACTCTGGCCTCCAGTCGGGAGACATGGAGATACACTATACATAACGCTGCTGCTTCTTTTGAGAACACACGCAGAATCATTCTGCAGGAGAAAAGACAACACAGAAAGAATCATGTCTTGCCAATACCACCTAAGGAGACATTACCCTGTGTCTTTTGCAACCAGACTTGTCTATCTCACATTGGCCTTTTTAGCCACCAGCGTGCGTGTAGCAAGCATGAATAGAATCCTTCCCAAATCTTCATTCGTGAAGCCTAGACATGATGATGCATACTAGTAGTAAAAGAATACTTCAGTTGCACAGAAATAATCAGGTTTTTCTAAGAGTGGAAAAGAAGAATGAACTACTAAACAGAATAAGCAGTGACAGTAACCTAACATGCAATACAATATGATCCAAGCTTCCTTTTTCTACTAGAGTTGAGAATAAAAGAAATGTACTTCACTGTATTAACAAACACAAAAGTGTAGTGTTAAAAATTTTAGGTCTTCACCATCTTTTCTCACTGTTGTGGTTTAACCCCAGCCAGTAACTACATACCATGCAGCCGCTTGCTCACTCACATGCCACCACAGGTTGGGAAATAAAAGTAAAAAAGAAAAAGTAAACCTTAAAAAAAAGTAAACATTCTAAAAAACCCCTCATGGATAGACATGACAGTGGTGCACAATAAATTGTTTACCATCTACTGACCGATGTCGAGCCCATTCCCGAGCAGCGATCTGCCCCTTCTAGCCAACTCCTTCAGTTTATATACTGACCACGACATTCTATGGTATGGAATATCCCTTTGGCCTGTTCAGGTCAGCTGTCCCAGCTATGCTGTCTCCCTGTTTCTCGTGCACCTGCTCAGTAGCAAAGCATCAAACACTGAACAATCCCTGACTTGGGGCAAGTACTACTTAGCAACAATCAAAGCATCAGTGGGTTATCAGCATTATTCTCATATTGAATTCAAAATACAGTGCTGTACCAGATAAGAAGAAAACTATCTCTATCCCAGCCAAAACCAGGACAATCACTTAAAACTTCAGTTTGATATTTGTACAACAGTAACTTCAAATAATAGATATTTTTCAACGCAGGTACTTCAACAATAAATCAAGACACCCTTATCACAGGGCAATAACCTTAGCAAAATACTTTCTTAAACTTTCTTTGTTCTCATGGAACAACTTGTATATGTCTTGAATTTTGTCATACATCCTTAGGATTTGCAAAAACACAGGAAGGACAAGACAGTAAATAGAAATTCGGCTTTTATATTTCCTATTATGTTACTAAGTCTACTCAATAGCATGGCTACAGGTTAGTAACAACGGGGTTCTGGAGTACAAAATATGTCCTTAGTGACCTGTATTTCTGACCTCTCTTAACAACTCCAGAACACTCTTCTTTTTGAAAGAGTAAACATTTTAAACTTTACTCCAAAGACATATGTAAAATGATCTTAGAACCTGAAGTTGCAAGAGAACACAAAGTCTTGGAAAACAAGCACACACTTATATTTGGGTATAAATTTATGGAAGAAAAAAATTTATTGACATGAAAATTATTGGGACCCTATCACTGCTGTTTCTTCTGTAATACCCTTGTTTACATGTTAATGAATTTAAATCTTATCTCTGAGTACCATACAGAACTACTAGTCTGATACATAGATAATTAAGAAGCAAAAACATACTCAAGATTTAAAAAAAAAAGTAACACATTAAGCTATCTATTGCAGAGTGTGAAATTCGCACATTGTGTTATTTATCATTAAAAAATTATAGGTCTGCATTAAGAATTGAATAGATAGTGTAGAAAATTATTTCATTTACTTCATTCAGAGATACAAACACTGTGTTTTGTGGGGGGGAAGGTCATGTTTCTCTGAAAGAGGATAAACTCTGCTCAAGCCCTACCAAAGCATCAGAGTCAGCTGAAGTCATACTTCATCTTTCCAAACAGTTCTGAACAGGGAGGCTAAGCAATTCTACAGTTGAAGAAAGACTGAAATAGCTTCTTAACTAAATTATAACTTCAGATCTTCAGACAGAGAGTTGAAGTGAAGGAAGGGGAAAGAAAAGAATGTTTGAAACTGATTATTAAGCTAACGTGGTTTTGGAACATAATAAAAAGACATGTTCAAATCCACATACCATTCCATAAAGACAACCTGAAGATGTAGGGTTGCTGAGGAAATGGATTCCTAACCTGAAAAATTGTGACAGCTAGAATTTACTGTAGGAAAATTATTTCTGGAGGTGATCCAACACACAAATATTCATAAGTCTATTATAACTGTTTAAATGTTTTGATAAACTTTGCAAAGTTCTATTAAGATTTTTTTAAATTAATTCACTAATTCTACTTTTTAAAAATATTTTTCTATTCATATTTAAATGTTTAATTTTTTTACATATATGCAACCAAACTAGTCATAAACCAAGATTAAAGAAACTGCAAACCTCCTTCTTTTTTCTCTCTTAAAGTGTTTGTGTAACTGAGTTATGGGAGTATCTTCGGGGTATTTTTTCTCCCTCAAATTTTTATGGATAGTCCAATATCTGCTTCCTTTTTTTTCTCTCCAAAACACAGTCCCAATTTTGTTGACTGACTAGCATAGCACCTGCAGCTATCTTTACTGAAAAATTGTCAAAACAAACTATAATCTGATGACTCTGAAAAGCCTCTTTCTAATGCAGTATTTTGTGAAATGCTCATAGCAATATAATTTTAGTGGCAAACTTCTTTGCTAGCTCTCCAGCCTGACTTGGTTTCTTGAGCATTGGTAACCAGCAAAGCAGGCCTCTTTCTATATGGTCAATGTCCTGAGTTCTGTTGTTTCTAAGTAACTGTTCATTTTTAATAATCTATTGGGCCAAATGACATTCTATTTCGGAGGCTTCTATTCTTTTCAAGACACCATCATGAATTGTGATGGATGCTTACCTGTAAGCTGTATTTTGCAAGTATGGCTGAGCTGCAGAGGAAGGGCTGTCTATTTGCCTTGCTTGTGCTGCTGCTAATGAGGGCAAACACAAGCTTTTGGAGAGTAAAAAGATTGTTTGGAGAGCAACTCCTCACCTTCATTTGGCAAAAGCTTACAGCAGGCAGGAAGGGGAAAAAGAAAAAGTGGAGCAGGGGGATGAACTCACCACACACCAAAAACCACACAAACTTTGCCCAGGGAACCTAGCAAAGGGAACTACATTGACTACTGCAACCAAGAATGCTAGTGAAAGATGTTGGACTAAAAAGTGAAGAGGAGAAAAGGATTCACCACCTTAACCTTTAATACCTGAGAGATTTGAATTTCTATTTCAAAAGCAACCATATTTAGCTTTTGTCCCAATAAATTATATTTTAAATTTGTAAAGTGTGCATACCTCAAGAAGTGATGGTCTGGTAGAATCCTGTCAAATGAACAAAACTGGAATATGCAATGCAAAGATCTCCTAATCTCCCACATTCAAGTAATGACTAAATTCACACTCATCTACCCCTCCAAGAAGTGCAGAAGGGAATGGGGCTGTTGGAAAAAAAACAAAACAAAACACAAAACCAACCAAACAAAACTGTAGAAGAAATATTTTCAAGACAAATATTTCTGTTTGGTTTTCTTACTAAGTATCAAACAAAATAATATAAAAATTCCATATATTTTGTATAACAATTATTTTCATTCTTAAATTATAATGATTTTTCATACTTAGGAGCAATTCTACTATTAATAGCTTAATACTACATATTTTTTTCTACCTGTTACAGAAAAAGGCAACGGCAAATACAGCAATTCTACGAATTGCAACAGGGTCAAACCAAGACATTTGGCTAAGACAGGATGGTAACTTGATGTCCTCCCACAATTTTTTTTTCTTAAAGTTGACATTAAAAGGAATAGCAGATCATACAAGAAAACATATAGGTTTAACCTGTGGAGAAAAAAAATTAAAAATTACAAATTAAGTTTTGGTCCCATCAACAATTTTCCCCCTATTTGGTCATTTTCTCAAAGGACTCCCTGGGTGAATGACCATCTCCCACAGTCCTGCCATTGCCCTGCTACTTCTAGTGATATATTACACTACGATTGTTACATTTGCTGTTATACTTTCACCATAAAGGAAAAAATGTCACTAAATGCAACGTAACAGCTTGCAAATATACAGAGAGAGAACTGCTGAAGCTTTGTCAATTGTTACTTTAAAAAGAAACGTGACCCTGAAGACCTGTGTTTGGGAGCATTGCTGTGAGAAATGAATAAACATCCTTTCACTACTTCTCAATGACATCAAGCAGAAATGAGGAAGGGAAGTCGACAGAGGACACACACTTATGTGAAGAGCTCTGTAGAAACACCTCCAGACTCTAATTCGGACTGACAGCTATGCTATTCTTTACTAGTTTTATGTATAATGGACACATATCTCTTCCTTCAAAGTCAGACTAGCCCTCTGTTTGAATCTTCTAAAGATAGAATTAGTAGGCCTCATTTCAGTCTCCTGAATCAAAGTACACAAGAATCAACTATTTACTTGGGCAAGTAGTGGTTCAAGACACCATATTAAAAAAATTTAGCAAAAATTCCCCAAATAAATTGCATTATTTATGCAATTCTAAAAGAATTAGCACATCTATTATCTGTATGACCTTAAGGAAATTATTAATATTAATGTATAAATTTATAATGTTGAGACATTGTAACAAGTGGATCAGAAAGAAAAAGAAGGGAACTTTCCACCAAGTGGAAAAATTATTTTTTATAGCTGTTTCACTGGCTTGGATATTTAATTTAACTGTAGTTGATATAATCACCCACTTACGTTCACAGTATCAATTAGATGCATGTTTTTCTATTTCTAAATCTGTTTTTTTATTTCCTCTTCAGTTGTGAAATTGCACAGATATTAATTATATTTATCAATACACTTCCCGAGTTTACCACGCATGCCAGATCTCAAGGTTAATTTCTCCAACAGAAATTTAAACCTCATTTATTATCTGGTATAATTTTTCTCTATTAGCACTTGCAGAAGTACACTGCCACAAATTCAGACATTATGAGGTAAGGTTTTTAAAACAGCATCTAGGTAACTCTCACATAACACTTCACAGCCCTTTGGATGAATAGATAAACATTGTGTCCTCTTGGGTCTCAGAGCAAGATGGCTCTCAAGGCCTTTCCTCACTGTAGCTGGGGAAAGTGATGGCAAAAATGATACTTCTGGAGGAAGAAAGGCATCATTGCAAGAGTAACATTTCTAGGGACTTTCAAACATTCTTTTGGTGGTGTCCTATGGTGGTATAATTCTTGTTCAATAGGGAAAGAGATAATGGGCAACAAACAAAACAAAGGACAATTCACATTTGAGGAATATGGTTGAAACATTTAGAATTCCCAGGGACTCTCTTTTCAAAGGCTACTGAACAGTTGCAGAACAATGCACCCAAAGACAGTCCTGTTCCCACAAACACTACGCTGTTACTGCAGACAAAGCTATCAAAAGCCAAAGCACAGATGGCTGGGGCTGCCCAGATGACAGTGCTGCAGAGGCTCACACACTGTACAGCTTATGCCTTAAAGTTCCACAGGATTTACCTCTTGAGATTTCAGACTTTCAACCATACTTGCAGAGCAGTCATCTTCATCTCCCACAACTCGCCTAAAAAACTTAGAGCTTGCATTCCTAGTCTAGATATTTCCCTAGTCATAGTAACATCCCCAAAACTCAGAAAATATCAGGTCTCAGACTCAAATTTCCTCAAAATAAGCTGCTTAATGCCCAATACAGTATATATTCTTTAACCGTACCTCACGTAGAGTTTGCTTTTCACGTAACTAATATCCGGTAAACTGTGAAGGAAAAAACTCACCCACCAGCCAAACCTAAACACCACCACCAAAACAACAAACAACAACAAAGAACCTTGAGCAGTTCAGGCTGAAGACATCTGAGGTATTTTCTACAGTCTCTGTAGAGAGTTACACATTTCTCTCAGCTACAGGTTTATGTGCCGTATACCTTTCCTGTCAATTTTTCTCCCATTAATTCCTAGTCTTTCTAGTAGAGACTGAAAATGATTTAAAGCAAATGTAGAGAAAAGGTTGTCCCCATCCAAAGAATAAAATTAATAAAAATCACTTCTTTGAGTAGCAGAACATAAAATACCCTTGATATCGCTAACTAAATGCTGATAAATGTGTTTACAGTGACATGACGATAATGATGGAGTAATAACCTCATCTTGCGGAATTTTGTTTTTTCATGAGTGTAAGTTCCATCCAGCATGGGCGATTTGACTAGTTACATGATATAGCTATAACCTATTTAACAACCTTTTACAGAACGACAATGCAGTTTCTTTATTACCTGGCACCCAAAGAGAAAAAACTATCTATCTAACTGTGTTATGCACCTATTGGAAATGTGCTTAGAGAAGTAGAAGACTTAGTTTTTCTCTTCCCTACTCTAATTTATTTACAAATCAGACATAACTTAGAGTTTAATGTACTGAATTGCTAGGAGAACTGAGGGTCCAGACTCAAAAATGCAGCTGCAAATTAGCATTAAGTGAAGACGAGGACTGTGTAGGAGCAAAATTGCTGTCTTAAATGAGAACCAATCTGCATGCTTTGAAGTGAGTCTAAAATACCTTTGTTCACCTCACTCCTATAATCCACCTCTTTATCATAATTGTTTGTCATAAAACAGAGTATTCGATTCCTTGCAATGAGGTGTTTCTGTCATTCATGTCATATAACTGAAACCTTAAAGCATATGGGCTGTAGATTAACAATGAATTTTCTGTCTTTTCTCTCTTCCCAGTAAGCAGTGGAGGACCTTCAGTCAAAAACATCAATTGGCCATCCATTAGTTCTCATGTATAAAGATGATGTTGCATGGGAAATAAGCAAAGTAAACTGAAAATTTGTTCCTCAGTGTAAA
Source organism: Neopelma chrysocephalum (assembly GCF_003984885.1). Classification (NCBI taxonomy): domain Eukaryota; kingdom Metazoa; phylum Chordata; class Aves; order Passeriformes; family Pipridae; genus Neopelma; species Neopelma chrysocephalum. The sequence continues at coordinate 11,811,055 of NW_020897700.1, read as the reverse complement.
AATGCTTATCTTACTGTGGCAAATATTCAGTTCTTTCTCTGGAAGCCTATAATGGGAAACAAAACACCGGATAAATATGCATGCAGGCATTTCTGAAAATATATGCATTTTTTCTTCAGCAGTTACAATAAACTTTGAAATTCCTTCTCAATGCAGTGTAGAAGGAAAGAAAAAAAAAAAAGACAACAACAACAAAGAGGACTAACCAAAATACCTATCATAAATTGTGACATCAACTTAACCTCAATAATATAAAATAGACTCGATTAACCATATGGTCCTTGGTATATGAAAGTTGCTAAATTATTTGAGCCCAATGCATTCAGAGTTCAGCAAGCATAGTAACTGCCGCTATGAGTTACTTGAAAATTTACATTCATAGGCAGTTTACTTCTTTGATCTTAGAAACTTATTTTTGTAATGAATAGCTTAAAAAGTTAATAAAATGGGAATAATACTCCAAATGCCAAAGACTCCTGGAACTTTTCCTTCCTCAGAGTTTTCAGGTTCAGGATATAGGTATAAGAAACTGTTAAGAAAATAAAAGAGCCTTATAATGAGGGGAGGGAGGAGAGAGAGTAAGAAAAATAGTTCTTCTCTTTGCAAGTATTTTATATCAGAATAGACATAGTAAAAAAGGTAAAGTCATGGTTCTGACAAAACCCTGGGATAGGATTCCAGTATACTACTCATGTCAACTATACGTTCAAGTCATATCAGTTCTATAGTATGTATGCAGAGCAAGCTAATAAAATGTTAACAAACCTCAAATTTTAAGGCTTGAAAAGCATCAGGTTTTCCTGTTGTGTAATCCCATTTATGCATACTCACCCATGGGGGTTGCATCACTGCAAGATCAGAGAACCAGCACAACAGCCATTAGGAAGTTGTTCCTACACAAAACTATCTGCACTATTAAAGTTCTGCCTGGTCAAACACTGGTCTGAAAAATATTTTCAATTTTCAGCACTTGAGTTCACAATGTTTTATTAGGAATAAACAGATTTCTAGGGTCAAGTTTTTGTTTATCATATCATGCTTCAGAATGTAACCATCTCAGAACCTCTTCTTTTAGGCTAAATGACGCACTGCATTCTCTATTTCATTATAACGACTGATTTTATATTTTTGAAAAAAACCCTAACCAGTTTATAATAAATCCCCTCAGAGTATCACTTAAAATACAGCACACAGGTTCCTCTTTGCCTTTTAAAATTAATTTAGGAGCCATCAGCCAACATCTACTCTATAGTGCACCATTTTAAACTTGTATCACATTTTAACGACACTTATTTCCAGCATCCCGTCTACTTTCAAATATATCAATACATTAATTTTGTCAGGCAAGATATACTTTCCATTAACCCCACTTGACTGCATTAATTATATCAGATTCCTTCAGTTTCTGATTAACCAAGTCTTATAAGAAACATTTAATCTCTTGTCTGAGATCAGAATTATACTCATAAGAATAGAAATACTTCTTTCACTCCATTCTTTTTCAATACTAGAATTCTTATGCCAATTTTCAGGTACTACTACTTCTGTTTTACAAGTCTTTTATTTTAAATCCTAACAAAGTTAGCTTCTTAAAACTAAAAGGCTTTTGCAGATTGTACTTTTATCTCTGCAGGATAAGAGAGAAATGACAAAAGGCACATAAATAGAACGCATGTTTTGGCAGTTAGGAGGGTCTCTAAGCATTGCTTCTTCCAAATGTGGAGAATGAGACTAGAATCATAGAATGAATCCAAAAGCTGAAATTTATTAATAGGGTTTGAAAAAAGCTCATAATTTGCTGAGATTACTCAAGCATCAACTAAAAGATACATTTTTGCTACTATATTAAATACTTTGAAGGCAAAATGTTGGGCTTTCAGAGATATCTGAGTACATAAAATATAGCATATTGTGTGACACTAAGCCTGGTTGCTGCTGCCAACCAATATTTACAAAATTTTAGCATTTACTGCAGCATTCAGAAGTTGCATATATTGCATGACCAGTTCAATCACTGCAATTCACAGAATCACAGAATAGGAACAGTTGGAAGGGACCGCAGTTGGACATCTGGTCCAACTGTTCAAGCAGGTCATCCTTAGAGCACATGGCACAGGATTGCATCCAGACAGTTCTTGAATATTTCCAGTAAGGGAGACTCCACAACCTCTCTGGGCAATCTGTTCTAGTACATGGTCACCTGCACAGGAAAGATGTTCTTCCTCATATTTTCCCATGCATCAGTTTCTCCTTATTGCCACTTGTCCAATTGCTTGGCACCACCAAGAAGAGCTGGCTCCAACCTCTTGACAACTTGCCTTCATCTACTTATAGATATTGATGAGGTCCCCTCTCAGTCATGTCTTCTCAAGGCTTAACAGGCCCAGTTCCTTCAGCCTTTCCTCGCAAGAGACATAGTCCAGTTCTTTAATCCACTGTACCCACTCCAGGTGCTCCACATCTCTCTTGTATTGAGGAGCCCAAAACTGGACACAGCAGTCCAGATGCAGCCTCATTAGGGCTGCAATTATTCAGCCTGACAACTTAAGTTCAACATGTAGACATTAGCCTTGAAATATCAAGGTATTTAAAGCACTCCTGTATGTTCAAATGTATGGTCAGGTCAATTGTTTCTGGTGGAAAATTCAATTCACACAATTCACATTATCTGACTGAGTTGAAGACACAATGGAGAGTAAAAAAGGATAAAAAAATATTTAAAATCATATACACCTAGTATTATCTGCAATAATAAACACTAATTATATAATAAAGTCATTAGAAATAAATTAATGTTGTAGAGGACTGCTCTTCTAAATCTGAGAGGCTTTGGGGATTTTGTATTAAATTTCAAAAGCACATATACAGTACCTTATATTTCAGAAAGTAAAATGACATACCAAACTACAGTAACAGAAAATCCTCTTTCTGAAGGACATCTGACTTAATATTATGCAGCAGATACTGCCTCAAAGATGAGAGATTGAAAGTAATACTACCATGAAGAAAATTAAATTTCCGTCACTGAGTACTGATGCCACATATTTAACTCAGTAGAAATTCTGGGTGGGAAGATCTGCTGAAAACTCTGAAAATTTAGATGTTATGAATAGAAACACTATGGAAGTTCCATTTCTTGAAGTGTTACAGTGTTATTTTATCCTAATAAATTAGCATGTTATTAAAAGAGGCCATGTGATTAATATGCAGTGTTCTGTTAAGCGAGCTCTTAATTAGGCTAACAATTTTGAAGACACAGGAAATAAAGGAATTAATTTAGGCAGTTTGTACATGAAAAAAATTTAAAGTTAATGTTAATTATGCACCGAATAAAAGTGAAGCCAGATGGCATAACCTATGAAAAAAGAAGACAAAAAAAATTTTCATTTGCATGAAACTGTAATGTGAGCAGCATCTTTTTTACTAATTAGCAGAACTTGATGATCCCACTCTCAGTACATGTAACATATGTAACATATGCATTTCAGCATATGTAGAACTTTCTATAATAAATATTGATAGAGATACCATACTATTTATTTGATCTTTTTCCTGAAAGTTCTTATACAGATTTGAAGAAGCATATAATAATGTTAAATTCCTGTCCAATCAGGAATGTTAATTACACAGAAAGTGGAACCACAACGTTTTTCTGGTTATACTGTGGTCCTGCTTAGAAATTCAGTGAAGTAGCACACGCTTGCACTGTGAAAAGAGAAAATCAGAGGCATGGGTCATGCCTCAAAGTACTTTTATTTCAACCATTAAAGCAAATCCTCTATCACAAAAAGGAGCAAACAATCCATTTACATATGTCCTGAAACAGTCACAAAAATAAAAGGCTAAGCAGGGGCATGGGGGCATCAATGCAATAGAAGGGTAAGAAAGGAAGAAAGATTAGAAAATGTTGGAAGATCAGCAGGAAAGGTTGGATATTCATAACTTAACTATGATATTCAGTCATTTGGCAATCTCAGACTCAGAACACGCTGGCACTATAACACAAAACTCAGTGCAACCTCAGTCATTTTTGTTATTTTATTTGCATCTCTGTTTTCAAGATAAATAACTGCATTTAATCACTTAATAGTTACTGCTGTCCAAATCCTCACTTCTCACCTTCTACACCTTCTGTGAGTATGAAATAAATTATCTGAACTTAAACACGTTGTGACATTAATCGAAGTTGTTACACCTCAAGCTACCCTCATTTGTGACTCAAAATCCATACCTCCTTTTATTATATAGTATAGAAATATATTCTTTATTTCTATACTAAGTAAAACTACATAAGGAATTTTCTCCTTGTAAGTTATGGTAACAATTATATGTCACCTGATTAGATATTTGTCATTCTATTGCCTCTCATAAAGATATGTCCATAATACTCCTTATATTTATGTGCAATAATTCACACTAACAAGTTACAGCCAAAATAATTCAATTGGAATCAAAATCACACCCTAGTGGTGGAGACAGTTGGACTGCATCTGCAGGAAAGAGAAATATTACTTGTAACTTTTTGGTGTTAATGTCATGACCGACACAAGCCCTTGATGCAACTACAGAAAAACTAGAGATTCAAACATTTAGACATTTCTCTCTCTGTTCTATCCCTAAGATTTCTATAAGCTGTACCATAAGCCAAGTTTTCAAAAATAAGTAATTCTCTATAAAATGTGTATTGATTACATTTCAACATCACAGTTTCTAAAAATCACAACTATTACACAATCAGAATTCTGTCTCATGTTTTGAACACTCTCCTTCAGCACCTGCACATTTTCCCATATTTCTCAAAGCTCAAAAGACATCTACTTGACCCACAACATTACAAAAGCCAAAGAATCAAACAAATAGAGATCTAGAGATTTAATTAGTGACACCAAACTTCAGACTGAAAATAAATCCTCATATTCAAGGTAGATGTTAGTGAGCCACAATGTAGGAGGCAGATTAATCCACATCATCTTTCTAATAAGGATTTCTGTCTGACAGTCCTTCTATAGGCTCCTGCAAATTCTGATCAAAAGAGACTATAAAGCAAAAGGAGACTATGAAGCAATGAATCAAGAAAAATTATGTTTGCTATGTGAATTGTAGCTTTTTGGAGCTTTTAATTCCTTTTTCACTTCATGCCTTTAGTAAGCTTAAGAAAAATGGAAAAATCTTTTGCAAGAATGAAACAAAGCCATAATAAAAAAAAAGAAAAAAAAAAGATGTCACTATGGTTCCAATAACCAATTTCAAAAAAACCTGATTCGCTAGTACTGAGATCTTATTTATTAGTTTTGCTAAATACAACCCAATCTAACCTAGCCACCTACCATGCTATTGAATCAAGGATAATAGTGAAAAGCTATAATCACAGAATAACAGACTATAATGGCTATGTCTTTATTCATGCTATTATAGGAAGGTTATCAGCAGACATTACAACATCAAGGATATCAACCGCTAGGGCCCAAAACAATTTTATTACTGCAATTATTGAGAAACTAAGACACAGTAACTAGAAAAGAAGAGAGGAATAGAGGTAACATTAAAAATGCGAAGCAGAACTGTAACGATTAGAAGTAGCAAGGAAAAATATGCTATTTAAGATAAAATCTTGAAAAAGTTATTATTTTACTAAAATGCATTTAACTGTTTATATATGTATCTTTATCATATCCATACAAACACATGTGTACATATATCATCCAAACAGGTGCAGATACAGCCAACATTCATTCTTTTAATGGAAATATTCATTATAAGTAAGCCCAGTGATATAATAAAGAGCAAAGAGTACAGCAGTTCTCGAAACCACAAACACAGCTTTCAAAAAGCACTAAAGGAACTAAGAACAGTAGCATACCCTTTATGATTTTAATTTTCATTAAGACGTTCCCTGCCAAAGAAAATAGCTGAATGGTTCCAGAAGACAGAAATATTTTCAAGGTCTATTAATAACTAGATGAATGTTATTCATCTAGCTACTGTCACTCAACTAATTTTCACTCAACCTGTCACTTGACTAATTGTAAAAAGAAAAAGTACAAGCCAAAACTGCATGCAATAATTATTCAGATGCATGAATGTATGGCAAAGTAGTCTATCTTACATAGTAGGGTGTGCCTTAAGTATTGCAAATACAGCTACTATCTATCAATTTTCTGAAAGCAAAATGAATTATAGTGCATTTCAGGACACTTCATAGAATAACACAAGGGATTATATTTGCATAACACATCTGTGATTTTTTTTTACTGTTGAAAATAAAACTACCAGACCCCACATCCAGTGACACTTGAGTTTTGGGCATTGCAGATCACTTTCTCTAGGGACACTGTTAGATGGGGTATTTCATTTCTTCAGATGTACAACATTTGCTTGTATATCTGGCACATACTGTGTGATTCACCTCTTCTGCTCTGTATTCTGCCCCCTCTCACTTCTGTGCAAGGGGTTCACCTCTTAGCCTATACTGAGGTCAGCCAGTCTTCTTTCTAATAGAAGATATACTAAGTTATTATTAGAAGCTATACTAGGTATACTAACTAACTAAGTTTTGGGAAGGAAACTGTAATATCTTTCAAAGATGTAAATACTATGTACTCTGCTCACTGTCACTGACATGAGAGCACAGTCCAGAGAATGGACATCACTGTGAGGTTATTTCTGCATCTTGACAGTCCTGAGCTGCTCTTTCTTCCTGTAGTAGAGCATGGTGCTAACAACGCCAAGGTCATGGGTTCGACCCCTGTACGGGCCATTCATTTAAGAGTTTTAGTTCAGAGTGTAGGTACACATTGCTAGCTTGCCAGATTCAAACTTGTAATAAATGTAAAGCTATTTTCAGATCTTTAGAGATCACTTTAGTTTGCCCTTATGCACTATGGCTGTGTGAACATACCTAGGTGTTTATCACAGCACCTTATCTACTCGGTAACACAGATCTACCAGGGAGCTGCAATTTATTTTTTTCCAGCTACAGTATTTACCTATGGCAATCCAGACTGGCACTACTCTCCTACACCACAAGTCTCCTGTACACACCGGATATGTAACAAAAGAAAGCAACTCTTGCAGGGGAATTTTACATTTGCAGAAGTTAGATTTAGAAAAGATCCATGGAAGAGCACTGGAACACAGAAGAGGACTACATACTGTGCTCCATATTACTATTACCATGAGAAAAACGCCATGAAAAGCACTGCCTTTGGAGATCATCCCAAATAACTAAAAAGTTGTCACCAACACTTATACTAAGGAAACTTAATGAATTCTATGGAAGAAGGAAAAAAAAAAAGCCATTAAATATTAACCAAGCCAGTGCAGATTGCCCTTGAAACTCCTACTTTAATTAAATCTTTAAAATGCAAATCTCAGCTCCCGTCAAAAAAAAGACTGGACTGACTTTAGCACTGACCATCATGCAACAATTAAGGTCTAATCCTTACTTCACAGTTTGGCCAAGTTAAGTGTTTTAACTGTCTCTGTAGCCAAAGTGGACAGAATTGACCGCAAAGTAAGTGGGCAAGTATTTGATAAGTAATCAGCAAGAAAGAAACAGTGGCTGCACAATGCAGACTAGTTGAAAGAGTGAATAAAATGAGTGAGAAACATGCCAAAATAAGTCAAATCTCCTCCTCTGTAACAGCTTCAGGCAATCTTTTCCGTAATACCCTCTTCCGTAAAAGAAGAGTTCAAAGATAAGAGTGAAAAGAATAACAAATCAGAGGAACAAATGAGAAGAAAAATAGCAGAAGAACAGACTTGAAAGGAAACTTAGGAAAGACAGCTCTTATAAACTAATATTCCCACTCAAATTCCGATTCCAACACCAGGGGGAAATATCACTGGTCTGATACTTTTATTACATAACCATATGTAGCTAGAATATCCATTCAGATTATTTCAGTTTGAGATCAGCTTACTTCATAAAAGTTTAAACGATTTCTTGGATTTCATTATAGCTAAAAGGTTTTTCATGTTACTTGTTTTATTATGCTACAGTAAAGTCCCTAAGGAACTAAAGCAAAAGGTTGTAATTCTGTTTACTGATCTGATTCATATAATGGTCTTAAAAGATACTGAAATTAAAATAATATGCATGTATGTAACAGATACTGTCTCATTGGTTTGTTCTTCATTTATGTATGCAACTTCAGCAGAGTATCTGGCTCAGGTAAGACCCCTTGGAAGAAAAAAAAAAAAAGAATGGATGGCAGGGGAATACAGCTCTTTTACCAAGGAGCAGCTGAGCATGCTTATGGTGGAGATACTTCGAAGTAGGTAGTGCACAAAGGAGGAAGTAAGAGCGGCACTGAAGAGCTTCAAGACACATTTCAAGTAAAGAGAATAAAATTACTGCTGAGCAGCATGTGAAGCAGGCAACCAAGTCTCAGAGACAAAACATCTCACATACCAGACAGGAGTCCACAGACTTTCAAGTAGCAAAGAAAGTCACTGAACTAACTTATGGGGGCCCCAGCCCCAATATGCTAGGGCACTGTAGGCAGATGTTTACAACCCCTCTCTTTTATTTCTGCTCTCCCTGACATAATCGTTTTGAGTTTTCTATATTTACAAAGGTAATCATTCCAATTTTATTCTTATAAATATTGGACTTTGTGGGTCATTAAAAAACAAAACCCCCACAACTTTACTTCTCTGAGACTCACTACAGAAGAATATTTCCTATTACAATAGCATATTCAAGATAAGTTATCATAGCACCAACATAATATTAAACTAGTATTATAGGTAAAATCTGAAATGAATTCTTAAAGAAGAAACTGATTGACATTGGAAAACTTATGAGTGCTCCATCATAAGATATTCAATCTTAGTAGTAGATATTCAATCATTCCTGAATAGACACTGACACACAGAAATAAGTCTGACTGTTAATAATTTATATTGAAAACAAGTCAGGTAATAAAATTCTCTGTTCTTACACTTGTTATGCAATTTTTTTCCCACAGAAGAGAAAAGAAATTTATTCAAATAATAAGATTGTATAAAAGATGATGCATCCATTTTGTTCACAAAAAAGGGTCCAAACATATTTTCAAATAATTAATAAGAATATGGATCTTTATTGTAATGTAGGTGTACAATGTTTGATTAAATACTATTCTCTTAATAAGCAGAGTAAATTCTTATATTTCACTAGTTTCTCTTTTGTTATTAGAAATCTAACGTAATGTCGTGTCTGCCTTTCTGGCAAAAAAATATTCTTCACACCAAAAACATTCTTACATTAACTTGAATTATACTTTGTGCAGAACAGATATCTTCAATTAAAGAAGTGAATGGATAGATATAATTCTTAGTAAGATATTTTTCCTATATTCTGAAATCATGCATCTTTCCACCTAATTTCATCTAACTCTGCACTAAGCATCCCCATAAAACATACAAACACAGTTTCAAACACATTTTATAATGTTTTAAGTAATCATATTGAATGATAAATTTTCAGATGACAAGTGGTTATATAAATTTGAATACAAAAAGTTATCAAGCCTTTCTGGTATAAACTAACAGTACAATACTGAGGTAAAATACGTACAACTTCACTTTGAACAAATTTGACTGTTTAATGTACATGTTTTTTTGAATTCTATAATTCATGAAATTTTCTGCATATTGTTTTTTCCTCCTAGGACTTAATGTCTTAACACATTGGGGGTGGGGTGAGCAGGGCAGGGAGTAGATTTGGAGAAAACTTTATTACAATCATTGTTCTAATAAACCATACTGTAATTTTTTGTTACTCTCTTTTCCTCTCTTATGAAAGGACTAGAGGAGTCTTTCTATCCAAACTTTTTATTATTACTTTTTCCTTCCTTTTAAGCCTTGATATTTTGTATAAATCACTCCATCACAGTAATGGCCAAAACTTGATAAATGCCATCTAATACAATACTGGAACATTAAAGAGAAACAAGCTCATTCAGGATCTTCATGCTATGCTTTCCTCAGTATCTCCCAGCATTAAATTTGCCTTTTCTGTGATAGCCCATCTATTCTGCTATTCTCATTTGCTCTTGACATCTTTTAAGTGCAGTGCCTCATATGCATTCTATGTATTTCATAGAATCATAGAATGGTTTAGGTTGTAAGGGACCTTAAAGATCATCTACTTCCAAGCCCTATTCCACTAGACCAGGTTGCTCAGAACTCCATCCAATCTGGCCTTGAATACTTCCAGGGATGATGCATCCACAACTTCCTTGGGCAACCTGTCCCAGTGCATCACCACCTTCACAGTAAACAACTTTTTCCTAATATCTGATCTAAATCTGCCCTCTGTCAGTTTAAAGCCATTCCTCCTTGTCCTATCACAACACGTCCTCGCAAAAAGTCCCTCTCCAGCTCTCTTGCAGGCCCCATTTAGGCACTGGAAGGCTGCTCTAAGGTCTCTGCAGAGCCTCCTCTTCTCCAGGCTGAACATCCCCAAACCCCTCAGGTTTTCTGATTTCAGCTTGTTGCTTTCAGAGATCTTCTCCAATTTATAAGATCATTTTCCATACAATTTTACCTATTTTGAACAAAACATTTCCAGTATTTGTGCAATGATCTTATGCCTGGATGAAACTACTTTCTTTTTCTTCTCTACTTTGCTGATATGAGACAGTGTCACAGTGTTAATATTTTAGATGCAATGTTTCCACTATGTGCACTAGCCAAGTTACCCTGACAAATAAAATAAAATCTGTTCCACCCAGAAAAAATTAGACTGGTAGACCTGACATTTCAAAAATGCATACTGTCTTTTTCCTCTTGTGGGACTTCAACCATCTTTCTCAAATTGTCCATTTGTTCAGAGTGTGCATCCATTTGCACAGTAATTATTCCACTGCCCCATAGACTTGAAGGTCTTTAATCTCTAGCTCTGCTGCTGGCACTTTGGAGTGCCTTCAGTGGGGCTGTGTGAGTACACACATTCAGCAAATCAAGAACACAATCTAGCAAGGATCAACATCCTTCTTCAGTTAGTACTTTCACAGAGAAATATTTTCCCATCTGTCATGTCTGTAATACATACATCCTGACATACATCAAAAATTCTTGCTCCTAGTTAGAGAAAAATAATTCAGTTCAATTTTTTTGTTTCCACTTCATCATGCCATTATTTACATTAAGAGGGGGATAGGATGCTACAAGAGACTTTTAAAAATCAATAAAACAAAGCTAAAAATAAAACATTCACATAACATCACAAAATGCAGAATTATAGGCAGTTTAAACAACTTTGTTTAACTGCAAAGCCTTCTCTCTCTATTCTATCTCAAAATAATGAGATTCAGGTTGGAAGTTTGAGTTGTATGAAAGAAGAGGAAAGACTGAGTCTCTGGGGATCTTATGGGAAGTGAATCTGCAATACATACACATACTAAAAAACTAAAGGCCTAGATGTCAATCAGAAGACAAGACACAGATTGCAGTCTGTCTGATATGTAACATTGCTTGTCTCTTATAAAAAATATAGGGGGAAAAAAAGGAAAAAAAGAGAGACTGCAATGACACAATGGGGATCCAGCAGGGAGCAGAAAATCTTCCTTAAAGCTACCGATTTTCAGGTCACAGTTGGACACTTATAGACTGAGAACAGGGAAAATGGTGTTTAGAAGAATCTAAAGTTTTGGTAGCAGTCTGTAATAGCCAAAGAATGTTTCTTTGTAACAAAAGAAATATTTTGGTGCATTTCACTTCTCAGTTTTCATTGTGCTTTTCTAAGGCCTGGTTAATTCTCAGTTCATTAAATCTATCATTACCCTCATCATACAGCTTTCACTGATGCAGACTTCTATTTTGTCTATTTTTCCTCTATTCTAAACATCTAAATATGTCATGTGAAACCTTCTTCTTGATGACTACCTAGCTCAGTATTTCTCAGTATCAATGCTTATATCTGAACTCTAGGAACTAGAGTCAGTGCTGCTTTCTATTACTCAGTCAATATTGCCAGGAAAGGTTCATTAACTTTAAAAACAGACTGGTCAGGTACCAACTTACACCAGAAGACTAAATTGAAAAACTATTGTGCTTAAAACAGAATTTGGTACAGTCATTTCCAGAACTGTTATTTGAAGTTTTATGCAAATTTCATGTACATGTAGGGATTTTTTACAGGTATATATGTAACAGGAGACAGATCTATTATTAAGCCATCCACTGCAAAGTAGCAGTTCCTTCAGCACTCAAATAGTTTATTGTACTCAGTACTTATTGCTGAAGCATGAACACAAGTATATTTTAGAAGAAACTTATATGGCATAGTGAAATAATATTGAACTATAGTCCAGATGGTATCAAGATGTGAGGCATTAAAGGACATCTCATTCATCAGAAAGTACTGTACATTAAGTTCTCAGTTTATTCTCTATTTAACTCTATCTAAAGTCATGTTCCTATAGCAACTCTGTGAACATACAGATATGCCTGAAAGAGTTATGCCAGCAAGCATTCTCATCTTCAAAGCATATATTGCAATTTAACACATCTTTGCGCAGAAGCTTCCATTTAGTAACTGCAATTAAAAAAATCCCCTCGTCCTTTCATTCAGGGGGATTACAGTCCCTGTCTTCTCCTAACATCCCAGGAGTTTTACTGATATGCTCAAGCATCTCTATCTCTGATTCACTAGGGGCAACTTCATTATTTAAAACACAATCTCATCAAATTCATTTGGAAACAACAACAGCTATTTGGTCACAAGATTAAGAATAAAATTGGATTACATTTCCCAAGGTTCTTAGAACCATTTTCTTTTCATGGAACATCTAAAAGGTATTTTCATCGTGAAAATTTTGTGACGGAAAAAGTGATGTTTGACAAGTCAGACTTTTTTTTTTCTTGTCTTTAAGAATAACCTTCTCAACAAACTGAAGTAGTTAGTCTCCCTTCCTTCATTATACTTCCATAAACCATTAAGATATTGGTATTAAGAAGCATTTAGGTATAATACATAGAGAAATTAAAGATTTATGAAAGTCAAAAGCAACAGCACACATATGAAGCCTAGAGGTCACAAGAGACTCTGGAACTATCACATGTTCCTTGAGTTAATTTTGAATTCTTTCCAAATAGTACACGTTAACCCACAATGTCAGCTATTATACATAAACTGAGTCAGGATAGATTGACTTTTCACTTTTTCTCTGAAGGCCATAGATGTCTTTGACAGATTTCCAAAAATAAATCCCAAGTAATAATTAGTTCTTTTAACATTCAAAATCTTCAAACTACCTTTTCCAGAGCATCTAGCAGATGTTTAAATAGAATAAATACTTCACAACTAGAAAATTTGCCACAGGCTCTGAGAAAGTGACCTCCTTTTCTCTGCAAAACAGGAGACTCATATTCTAGACAAGTATTAGATCAATGAAGCTATAAAGTCAAGTGGTCTCACAAGTGCAAAACACATTCTTTGATCTGTTCCTTGAGACTCTTTGGAAAGTATTGCCTAGGCTGGCATTTAAAGAGCTCAAAGAGCTCTCTGCAAACTCTGCTTTGTAATTTCTAGGATCACAAGAAAATAAATAAAGTATTAAAACTTGATTTTGAAAAATTCTCAAGAAAATGTTAGCCCCTTTTGAGGTGATCTTTCTGGGAACATAGCTGTTAGAGGACAGTTCTTATCTTAGAAATATTTATTTCTAAGCAAAACAATTTATTTTGAATCAGCGTCACCACTTATCTACTGCTTAAGAGAAATTTTATCAAATTTATATAATTATGGAAGTCTGAAACAGTTAAAATGTTAACTATCAACAATTGTTTTAAACAAAATCTAATAGCCTTGTCTTCATTATCTGCACTTCATACAGGAAATCATGCTAGTTAAAGAAAGGCAAAGTCTGTTTCGGCAAATATTCCAGCAGGCAGACAGAGAGAAGGTGGGTTATTTATAGTTTTGGTTTTAGTACAGAGGAATAGGGGTTATGAACAAGGTCTTTTGTCAACTACTTCTCAGAATTATTTAGTTAGAATTTAGCCAGGCATAGAGCCCCTATGGAAGTCTTGCAGAGACTGCAGTGATGCTCTGCGTGACAGTAAAAGATAAAATACTAGGCTGTAGAAATAATATCGATAATGCTCAGTTCTAAATACTGTTAGCTTTAATTTGACATACAGTCAATACTGATTTAATACTACTCTACCCACACTGATTTCAGTAGGGCTAGGTGATTGACTTGGAGCAAGTCAGATAAGACCCAACCATTTCACTTTATTCCCTGAACTACAGAGCAAAATAGCAATAGGTACTGTCTTCAGTTTCAAATACAGAATTCAAATTTGAGAGCCAGCTGACCCTCAAAAATCGAGTGAAATCAGCCATAATGAAAGTTCTTCATTTTGCCACATATTCCAGTTCCCATGGAAGAGCAGAAGTCTGTCTAATACAAACTGCTGATGAAAATACTATGGTCTTCAAAGCAAAATACCAATATTGTGGAACACCACAGACTGCAAACTATTCTCAGGTGAATATATCATGAGATGCACAGATCTTAGAAGACGAGATGCAAAGCACAATACCTAATAAGCAGGAATAAGCATTATTATGTAGCAAACATCTTTTACTATATTCAGTGCAGCACTGGGTTCATCAGTCCTCCACTGAATCACCTTTTGAACTGATAATCTAGCACATAAATAATCCACCAGACTAATATCTTAAAACAAAAACAGATCAGAAGGTGCAGGGATAAAACAGGAGACGATAATTAGAGGAAAAGGGAAAAAAGAAAACACCATCAGACTACAAAGTTCTGCATCCTCCATGGTTAAACTGGAAAACACCATGGACCACAGGTAGAAATAGTTTTTCAAGCTAAGAAATTCATGCACTACTACTTTAAAAATCTAACTAATCAATTAAGCATGAAGATCTTCAAGCTCATTAAAAGTAAGAACTCTATCCCTTCAGGATCAACAAAGCTGGGTCACCCCAAACTAGTAAACAGCTTCCCAGGATGATAAACCTCTATTCTGAATATCAACTTGCATCAGACACATGCTACATCAACTGTGCAGCAGAGATTTTATTCAAAATCCACCGATTTGAACTCATCCACTAAGTCAAGGCAGAATTAAAATAACATGTCGTTTAATCAGAAGCTGTTGATCTTTCTTTTTTAGGCTTTCCTGGTTTTCTTCCGCCTCTGTGGACTTCATGTTAATGTTCTAACTTGCATGAGGATTAGTCAGTCTTTCATCACGCCATTAAGGGTGGGGAATTAAGAGTTTTACAACCCACAGCACATTTTCATCTTCAGCAAGGATTTGGATAAGAAAAAAATCACAAAATGACCTTGTGTTAAACAAGACAAGCAGTACAGCATTTAGACTATTTCTATGAAGTTTTATATTCTCCTTTGCAACCAGCCATCTGTTTCATCTTAATTCAGCTGCATAAAGCAGGTATAGGCCAAAGACTATTCCTGGAAAGGATAAGGCCTTCGGGCCAGTGATACAGATGAGAACTCTAGTCAAGCAATGAAGACAAAAGGTTAGCCTGCCATATGTTAAAAAGGAGCTTCTCTTAGGAGAAGTTTTTGAAGAAGGTCCAGGGTTTGCTTATGATTTTTAATCAATATTTATATATAGAAAATATCTAAAGTAGAACATAATTTTGCTCTTTTGCTTCAGTAGCTATTTGCATCTTAGAATTATGAGAAAGTTAATGAGACTGACATGCAAATATTGTCAAAGATCATGAGAATGTACTGAGAAGCCCCACCACATCATCTTGCTTTACCTGCTCCCCTTTATCACCACCACCAATGCCCATCAGCATGCAGTATCTTCTTCGTAAGACTCTTGCAACAAAGTATGATAGTATTCAATTAAACTAGTGCCTATTTTAAGCTATTCTTACCATATACAGTCAGTAATGACAGTGAACAAAGCATAGCCTGAAAGTTGCACCTTCTTACAACAGATTCTCAGACCAGTATATGCCATCAGATTTTGAAATATGGGTGTCTGACATTCAGGTTGTGTATTCGGTTGGACGCCTGACAAAGATTTCCAATTCTCTGATCCATGTGAAAATTCAAAGTATAGATACAGTAGTAAGATTAAATAAGTAAGAATTGGATTTATAGTTCTAAATAGATGCTATACCCGAAAAAGATCATCATGGGCAAAAACAACTTACCAGAACATACAAATAACGGAAACTTAGATTAAAACTTTATAAAGATATAGAAGACACCTTCATGTGTTATTACTCAATGGGAAAGCCACAGGAAATTCCAGATGTCCACACACCTAACAAACTAATTCTGCTCTCATTGATCAGCATTTCCAGGTCCTTTTCTGCCTGGCTGCTCTCCAGCCACTCATCCCCAAGCCTGTACCATTGCACGGGGTTGTTGTGACCCAAGGGCAGGACCTGGCACTTGGCCTTGTTGAACCTCATAAAATTGGCCTTGGCCCATCGATCCAGCCTGTCCAGATCCTTCTGCAGAGCCTTCCTACCCTCCAGCAGATCAACACTCCCACCCAACTTAGTGTCATCTGCAAACTTAAAGAGGGAGCATTTGATCCCCTTGTCCAGATCATTGATAAAGATATTAAACAGGACTGATATTAAACATGTGCCTGATGTGGGAATACTTTTTTATTTCAGACATCCATTGAAGAGTGAATTAAAAATATTTAAATATACAACATTCTGCTGCTAACAGTTCTATAGGCAATGCAGAGATGAAAGGAAATCCTGTAAAAAATTTAACATTTAAACAAAATTGCTTGCCAGTGCAGATCAGATATAAATACCAAATATAACAATCTTGCAATTAACACACACACATAAAAAAAAAGAAGAAACATTTACTAGTATCCATGTAAGCCTAACTGCTCCAAAGAATTTCTTCAGCTATATATTTAAAAAGCAAATAAGCTGTTATATATTTCCAATCAAATACAATTCAATATAGACAAAGCCATAACATGGATACATACAAATACCATAGTATGAATTACTCCATGCTAAAACCATTTTATCATCCTTTCTTGAAATAGTAAAAATTTTCAAATTTCAGTGAATGAATGAGTTTTAGAGTAAATCCCTCTGTAGACTTTCTAAGGATTCAGAATGCAATGTTAGTTTACTAGGAAGAAACAAAATAGATGTACTAGGAAGGAACAAAATTATTTTAGTTTGCCTGGAAGACAGCAGATAGTACATTAATAAACAAAAATTTCTATTTTACTTTTGGAATAAACTTAACTGACTGTGACTAGTCAAAATGAACATGTTTATTTTTCCAAGGGAAGTAGTTTCCGAAATAGATTTTCTACTATAAATACAATTTCAATTTAACACTTATTGGATTTCACTAGGGGAAAAAAGTAATCTTTATGGTCTGGGGCATACAAAGTAAAATCTGCAAGTAAACATGCTACTTTTTAAAAGCTGTATATTTTTATATACTCTTATTACCATTTATATAGTGTGGAAAAGTACATAACATTTTAAGACATTGCACAGTATAAACTACATTAAAGAACCCTATTCAGTTCCAAAAGCAACTGTTGCATTCACTGTCACTTAGCAGTATGACTGTTTTCTGTTTACAGTACTGCTCTACTGACAGGAATATTAATTTTCAAAAACCCTCTATTTAAAGAAGAAAGACTTTTAAGATTCTAAAAATTTTGTTAGTCTTTAAACAAAAAAAAAAACTGAAAGCACCTCTAAAAAAAGATTTTTAAAGTCACTTGAGAGCTGTTGCTACACTTTTGTTTTAATGTTATATATTTATAGTAATAGCTACAGAATATTCTCCCCTTTAAAACAACTAAGCTCTTTTCCTAAGGCATGGCAGAATTAGATCCTCCTGACAGTATCTTGGTTAACCCTGGGAACAACCCAGAACCTGCCTACAAAGACAGTGAAGATGAGGACCTGCTCTTCCCCAGAGGTCAGGGAAACAAAAAATGCCTCTGTAACTCAAGACAGGCTTTGTACTGTAAGACTGTAATGATTTTGCATCTTTTTTGGCTCAGACTCACAGTTTACCTAATACATAAGCAATATAGGGATTATGCAGTCAAAAGCACAGACATATCCAGCAAAGAAAATGTGTGTGAAACAAGCAAGGAGGCTAAGTTGTCCCTGCATATAAAGTAAAAAGACAGAAAAGGGGACTGGGAACACAGTCTAAATCTCTTGGCACAAGCTAGGATAAGCTTTAACTTTTCTACTCTTTTAAAGAGCTTATTGCAATGTCTGTTTAGAAAACCAGTAAGGTTTGCTATGCTCCTAGCTGTTGGAAATATATCCTGTTTGTTCCAGAAAAAAGCAAGGTATGATTCAAGATAAATAAGGCGTCAGACTTTTCAGTCACATGACTGGGGGTGTGTTCAGCATGATGGCCCCTGTATGCTGTGTGCAGAAATGACTCAGAAGCAAGTTCCACATTTGTCAATCCAAGCAAGGTACACAACAGCAATTAAAATCACTAAAAATTGGTTGAGGCTCAAATACATCTTATGCATCTAGATCTAATAGATGTAATAGAGCAATAGCTGAGGATTGATCAACTTCATATCATAATACCATATCAAAATATCTACATAGATCTGATGAACACAATGTATTAGGAAAAAAAAACAAAAACAAAAAGAAAAGGAAAAATTGGCCTTGTTAGTAAGTCAATTCATGGAAGTGCGTGTGCTCACTGGCAGTTGCAAGGATTCTTATTAAACAGTTATTTCTTTGAGGCTTGAATAGTTTCCCAGAGAACAGCACTAGAATAAGAAAAAACTATTTACACAAGTAACTCCCATGTCTCCTACTTCTTGCTGATTGGAGATCAGTGCGCAGTTAAATTTTCATGTATGGTTTCAGATCTTTTCAATACTTTGATAAGAATTAGATGTGAGAAAAGACTTGGGCATCTACAAGTTACCTTTCATTTTAAGTTTTATCTGCTTGGTCATAAGTCTGAAAGTTAAGATCCTATGACAGCACTCCAAGGACAAAGCTAGACATTTTAAAGAGTATAAAAAATATCTTGTGCACCAATCAGAAGGACGCCTAGGAATAACCAACGGAAATATTAAGAAATGTAAAATATATAAAAATCCATCCCTTTTATGGCATACCTTGAGTAAAGTAGGTATCAGAATGAAGGTAACTGCCAAGCACTTCTCTTTCAATAACTAGGAGATTAATATTCTATTGAAAAATACGGATGGAGAAGAAAGAAAACATATTTTACACCACAGTGCAATCCAAGAACACTCACTTGTGAAATAGGAGATGCAAATTCACTTGCACTTTCTGCTTAGGTAGAACACAGCTTTAATGAGGCATCCTCAACACCAAATAGTAACATTCTCTAGATAGGACATTCCTCATTCCTTCCAACTGATGTTCAGAAAAAAACACGACACTCCACCCCACCCACACCCCAAACTGTATCAACTACTCAATGTGTACTCTAATCTGTGTCTTCTGACTTTTGCCCAAGACGATTAGTGTCTCAATTGATATGCTTTTGATGCCCTGTACTCAATGATCCCCTCTCACACTCTCCTTGGCCAAATTAATTCAGAGTTATTTTCTTTCCATTTCTCTTACATCCATCCAATAGATCGTAAAATGACAGTTTTGAACCTCAACCTCCTTTTGCTACTTCAAATATTTAAGAACCAAAACTAGCAATTATTTTTCTTCCTCGCATATTTTAGTATTCTTTCACAACTGCTATTAACCTCATTATACAGACTATAAGGGACCTCCTGAAGGACTATAAAGATACATATGATGGGAATTTTCTAAAATATGAATTCCCTAACAGCTAGTGAGCATGTTTTATGGAAAATTAGACATATCCGTTGCTAATCTAACTTTTGATAGGCTCTTTTAATCTTTAAAATACCTTTCCACCCTTGAAAAGAAAAGCATAGACAAAATTCCATAAGCATAATAAAATACAAAACCACTTCAAATAGCCCTTGTGGATCAAACCAAAACATCTCACTAGACCAATATTCAGATTTCAAAATAAAGGTTCATTAATAGACACTTTTGGAAGTAAAATGAGGAATATACTAAACAACTTCAGGTTTCAGCAGTCAGATTAATTCTATGATTCTGACAATCAATTACTATCTTCATTATTAAATACCTCTTTACTGTACATCATTTGAGGCTATGCTTTAGGTTTGTTCCTTGTTGGGTGGAATCTAGCTCCTGTAGATTAGGTAAAAATGCAGGGAGTAATGGCCACAATAATTTAGCTTTTTTTGTTATGGCTGTGTATTATCATATCATAGAATATCCTGAGTTTGAAGGGACCCACTAGGATCATCAAAGTCCAGCTCCTGGCCCTGCACACAACAGCCCCAAGAATCACATCATGTGCCTGATAACATCCAAACATTTCTTGAACTCTCTCATGCTTGGTGCTGTGACCACTCCCCTGGTGAACCTATTTCATTGCCCGACCACCCTCTGGGTGAAAAAAGTTTTCTTAATATCTAATTTAAACCTTCCCTGACACAGATTTAGGCCATTCCTTAGTGTCCCGTCACTGATCACCAGGGTGAAGAGATCAGCACCCTGCTTCCCCACAAAGAAGCTGCAGATCACGATGAGGTCTCCTCTCAGTCTCCTCTTCTCCAGGTTGAATAGAACAAGTGCCCTCAGCTGCTCCTCATACGGCTTCCCCTCAAGGCCCTTCATCATCTTCATTGCCTTCCTTTGGACACTCTCTAACAGCTTATTATCTTTCTTATATATATCTTGTTGTGGCCTACCAAACTGCACATAGAACTTGAGGTGAGGCCACACCAGTGAGTGCAGAGCAGAGCAGGACAATCCCCTCCCTCAAACAGCTGGTGATGCTTTGCCTGATACCCCCCAGGACACAGTTGGCCCTCCTGGCTGCCAGGGCACTACTGACTCATCGATCAGGACCCGAGCTCCCTTTCCATGGCACTGCTTTCCAGCCTCTCATTCCCCAGTCTGTATAAACATTCAGGGTTGCCCCATCACAGGTGCAGAATCCTCTTGTTAAACTTCATATGACTGGTAATAGGCCAGCCCCTGAGGTCTCTCTGCAGGGCCTCTCTGCCTTCAAGGGAGTCAACATCTCCTCCCAATTTAGTATTATCTGCAAACTTACTTAGTATACCTTCTAGTCCTGTATCCAAGTTGTTTATGAAGATGCTGAAGAGCACCAGCCCTTCAGTGGAGCCCCGTGGAACCCCACTAGTGACAGGTCACCAGTCTGATGTCACCCCATTCACTATTGCCCTCTGTGCTCAACTCATGAACCAATTGCTCACCCACCACACAATGTTTATCCAACTGTGTGCTGGACAGTTTGTCCAGAAGGATCCTTTGAGAGCCAGTATCAAAAGCTTTACTGAAAGTCAAAAAGATTACATCAACTGGCTTCCCTTGATCAACTAGGTGGGTTACCTTGTCATAAAAGGAAATTAGGTTGGACAATCAGGATTTTCCCCTCGGGAAGCTGTGCTGGCTGTGACTGATGACTGCATTCTCCTTCGGGTGATTTCAGTATCTCCCAGAATAATCTTCTCCATAACTTTACCAGGCACTGCAATGAGACTGACAGCCCTCTAGTTTCCACGGTCATCCTTCCTGCCCTTCTAGAATATTGTAACAACTTTATCCATGTTCCAGCCAGCTGGGACCCCTCTGGATTCCAAAGATCATTCAAAAATCATCCAGAGAGGCCTTGCAATGACAGCAGCCAGCTCTTTAAGGATTCTTAAATTAATCCTATCAGGCCTCAGACCTTTAGGAATCCAGCTGTAGCAGCAAATCCCACACAAGTTCAGGGTCAACTGGGAGCTGATTATCCCTGCAGTCATGGTCCTCCAGCTGAGGGCACTGAGACCCCCTTGGTCTGTCATCTGTGTTGAAGACAGAGGTAAAGAATGCATTAAACACCTCTGCCTTATCTCTGTCCCTGTTTGTGAGGTGACCATCCTCATCCTGTAACAAGCCAATGTTAATTCTATACTGCCTTTTGCCATTAATATATTCAAAAAAACTCTTTTTATTGTCCCCCACATTTCTGGCCAGCTCTAACTCCAATCAACCTTTGGCCACACAAATTTTCTCCCTACAGTGGCAAGCAGTACCTCTGTATTCTTCCCATGTCACCTGACCTTGCTTTCACTGGGCATACACCTTCCTTTTTCACCTTATACCCAAGAGAAGATCCCTGTTCAGCCAAGCCAGCCCTCTACCTCGCCTGCTTGACTTCTGACATTTGGGAATTGCCTGCTCCTGTGCCCTTAGGAGGTGATGTTTAAAAAGTGACCAGCACTGATGGACTCCAGCACCCGCAAAAATATTTTCCTGGGGGACTTTACTTACTAATTCCATGAGAAACCTGAAGACTGCTCTCCTCATATCCAGGGCTGAAGTTTTGTTGGCACTTTTCCTCAAGACAGCAGAGCTTTTAAACTCGATCACCTCATGGTTGCTGTGGTCAAAACAGGCACCAATCTCCATTCATGAGACTCTCTTGTTAACAAACAACAAATCAATGAGGGTATCTTTCCTAGTCAGCTCCCTTAGTACCTGAACAAGGAAGTTATCATCCAAGTATTTTAGGAATCTTCTAGACCAGTTTGTGTCAGATGTGTGATGCTCTCAGTTAATTTTCAACAAGTCCCCCATAAGGACAAGAGCAGTTGATCTGGAGGTGTCTCTTAGTTCCTTGAAGAATAATTCATCAGCATCATTGTCCTGGTTGGGAGGTCTATAGCAGACTCCCACAATGACATCCACATAATTTGTTTGTCCCTTAAGCCCTACCCAGAGGGTACCATGCCAGTGCCAACCATGAGCTCCATCTTTCTTGAGTTTAAATTTTATACTTCAGTGGTCTATGAGTTCCTCCCTGGTGGCATCCCTATGACTTAAATAAGTTGGGCGAGAGAGGAGGACATTGTGCCCATAGTAAGTTGCTCCTCAAACCTCTTTCCATTTGAATTAAACACATTGTGTCTGAGCTTTTGCTCTTTTCTGTGATTAGATACAATTTTCACTTTCAAAAATACTGTCCTTAACTTTCAACAGGAACCTGCTTAAGAATGATGGACTCACTTTTCCCTCATGCTCTAAAAAAATCCCTGCTATCTATGAGCATATTAACTACCTATTTGCCCCTTTAAATAATTCCCACTTTAAAAATTTTATCTCTACATAACCACTCCTAAACCAAATGGGTAGATTATTCCTACAAAGATTTTGAATTTAACTGTATCACCATTACCATATATGTAAAACTCCTCACAGAACTCTTTTCCTAACTGCCTCTCAAACTAGGTCTTCTGTAGTTCTCAAGGCTAAAATCAAGACATACTGATATTTTTTTCAGTTTCATTACCGGTGACTCTGAAAAGCAACCATTTATGAAATCTAAATGTCTGCATCATTATCCAATGGAACATCCATCCAGTTAAAATAAGCACTTTGCATAATGCTAAACATCTGCATCCCATGCTTTTTAAACAGTACAAATTTCTCTGCTTATAAAATATACACTATTTCAAAGTCAACAGATATTAGAAAAATCACACTACTGTAGTTTACATTAAGAACAAAACCCCAAACCCTGAGTCACAGAGAATATTTTTAAAGCATTTTAGAATGAAATAAGGTTCTTAACCCATGTTTAACTTAAACGACTGATAAAATATGAATCCCGTTGTTATCAAAATCTGTTTCCACTGTTGAAGCAACTGCTTATTTCCTCCAATAACAACCATGCAGACACCATTTTAGACAAAACAATATGGATAGTTGGCCAGGTTAGAACCAAATGCTCCATTTTACCGAAGAGAGAGTGTAAAATAATATTACAATACAGCTTATGGTGCAAATAGAAAATATGCTACTTGTACATCCATTTTCAAATAAAGGGTATTTTCGTATCAAATCCACATTTATATATTTTTAACAGTGACTGTAATCTCAGGCATACAACTAGCCGCCTGGCATGACCTAACACTGAAGTCATCTACATCCTGAAGAAAAATAAGCCTCCTTATCATCATCATCATCATGGCTAGGCTTCGCGAACGAAGATTTAGGAAGGGCTCTACCCACATTTGCTACAGGCGCGCTGGTGGCTAAAGAGGCTAATGCGAGATAAAGATCGGTTGCAAAAGGCACAGCAGAAAGACTCCTTGGATGGTATCAGCAGGACAGCATAGGTGAACCTGAAAATTAGTTTGAAGTATCTGGATTCTATCACATGTGTATGGAAGTGTTGGGAAGTTAAAAATAAAACAAAACAAAAAATCAGACAAACCAATCCATGGCCTCAGGAAAAAAAAGCCTGGAAGTTGCACTCACTAAACAGGACACCATATCAAATTGCCTATGGAAAATATGTTACAATATTTCATCAGCAGATGATGTTTGAGTGTTCTGTGTTTGTATGAGTTGTTAAGGTATGTAGGCAGATAACAGGGCTCTGGTGTTGAGCGTAGTTGTCTGAACACGACAAAACTATTGAACACGATATGAGAAATTGCCGGACATATTGAATAACACAGTGAGAATCTGACAAAAGTTGCAAATCACACTGAGAAGAATGTCTGGATTTCAACAGTGGTTAAGGGAGAGTCAGGACAACAATTGTTGAACCTCATGGATAATTAAAGGCGGGCAATGGGGATCTTTTGGTGTGTTCTTGTAAAGCCAGGTACAACTGTGACTCGTGGGGCAGAATTGTGTGATTTTGTTAAAATTGTTAATTTTGTGAAGACAAGGATGGGGATAAGGGGGGATCAAGATGGATCAACAAGAAACAAGACCAGGAAAATGGAGAGAAGTTGGGGAATAAAAGAGACCTGACACATGTAAGCAAGCTACTGGTCATTATGCTTGTCTGGCTCACGTTGCTCATGTTTATGAGTGATCTGTGTGTTTATGCTGGTGTCTGCAATGGCCAGCTGTGTCTATAATATGTATGTTTGTGTTTGTACATGTGTGCACCCACTGGGAAGAAGCCTGGCTACGGACTGCCTGGAAACAGAGAGAAGCTGCCATCTTGCACTAGCAAGGTTCATGGGACTCAGCTACCATCACAACAAGTGATATTACTTTGAATTTGTTAACATTAACTTCTTTAATTTTGTGGGATCAATTCACACTTCCTTTACCACTAAATATGAGGAAAAATGAAAATACATTATCATACGATACACTGGTTCTTGTGTCTCTTCTATATTTTTTTTCTGCCTCCTCAGTTCACCAGAGAAGTATCTAGCAATTATTTGTTTATTCAAACATACTAGAATAGCTACAAGATCATTCAGACAGGGAAACAAAAGGGTAAATTGTCAAGATATTTAAAACCAATGGATGTAAGCAATGCTCAGTGCTGTATCTATTTGGCTTGAAGAATCAGGACAGAACAAGGTTTAAATTGACTATAATCTGTAACACAGACATGTCACTTCTGTCTGCCAATAATAAATGATGGTCAACCACTCAGCTCAAATAAGACAACAATCTACTTGAAAATGTCCATACATTTTGCAGCAAGCATCCACAATCCATTTAGAAACTCTACAAGGAGTTTCACAGCTAATTCTAATGAGAGAAGCAAATGATTTTGTATTATTAGTACAGCCCCACAGTTTTTGAAACAAAGATTTCTTCATGGGAATATATGAAAATATCATGAATTCTTAGAGATTTTTGATTGGACTTTGTTTTCAGTGTGCTGTGCTGTATACCAGTTTCTATTGATTACCCTCTCTAATTTATTACAACAGTACTTTTTAGTAGCAACAGGATGAGAGTGCCCAACAGCCGAGAGAGCATAAAAAGAAACATTCCAAACATTCTGCATCAGACTTAGCAAGTTTACTTTTATTATTTGCAGTGTTGGTTTGTTTGTTTGATTTTGTTTCTTTTAACATTGTTTCTTTTATTGCCAGGTTAATTCAAATTAGTAGCTCTACCAGTATTAGTGGAAAATATAATTTTTTAATCAGTGCTCACAGAATAATATTTTAAATACATTAATATTTCACCTTCCTAAAAAATTTTTACAGATAAGAAAGTAAGATAGTCTTACATTTTTCAGTTAAAAGCATATTCCAATTTGTTGCAATGCAAGTCCAGAAATAAGGACCCTGATAAAAGCATAAATTTCAAAATATTAAGAGATACCTTTGAAGTCTAGTAGATCAGTCATCTCATGTAGGTAGAATTCTACATAAGAAAACTTAGCAAGTTTGGAGATGAGGGCTAAAGATGAAGTAAGACAGATTTAGCATAAAAAAAACTAATTAAAGCCCCAGTCTGCAAATAATTTTTCAAGTGACAAATGAGACAGTAATGATTATCTTACAGTGAGCACAACATCTTTTGATGTACACCTGAAAATTTACCTAGAAGTGACTGAATCAATAAAGGTTGGTAAAGTTTTTTAAGAACTATTTATAATGTACATAATAATAATGTACATCATAAAAAGACAGAGATCACTATACAATATAGCAACAATGTTTATGGAAGAAGAAAATGGGAGAGATGCTGGTTATTGTATTCTATGATCCAAATACCGGTGAAGGGAAACATGCACATAAGCTTTACCAACTACTTAAACATTATTAATACTCATAAATCAAGCAAAGTCAGTGTATCATTTTTAAAAGTTTAAAATTCTAGATCTTATTTACAAATGTATTCAGATCCCAATTCACATCCTTTGCTCACAGAAAGACTTTTATTGAAGTCAAAAGGACAATTAATATCAAAAATATGCATTGTGTAGCAATTCAGGTTTTAAAAAAGTTTGACTGATGCAAGTTTTTCACATGGGAAGCAGAATTTCACCCCTAACAGATACCTATTCTTTTCTGTTAATTAGAAGAAACTCAGAAAAAAATCTACAGTACTCTCTAATGAGAAATGAGTAAAAAAGTGCATCAGTTAAGTACATTCAATTAGTCAACTACACCAATCTGAATGACAATTATCTCAATTATTTTAGAATTATTTAAATTAGTTCTTTGTATGCATCATATATCTTAATGCATACTTTCAATGTTTAGGTGAGTTGATGAAAAAATATAAGAGGTAGAAAACTTCCAGAACGCTCATCACATAGCAAACAGGAAGTCTGTATTTCACACTTCCCTCTGAGTTTGATAAACGGATGACCTGTATAGCAACTGTCATAAAATAGTTTTGCTTATTTATATTTCAAACTCTGTATTTCAAGAAACCTTTAATTTTAACTCCAAATCTCTACAAATCTCCAAAAATCTACCTTTACCCTAAACATTTAAAGAAAGGTTATTTTGGATTCCTGCAACACAGATTATTAACAGTCAAAAATATGGAGAAAACATTTAATTAAGCATGCTGTTATTGTCAGAGAACAATCACAATGCAAAAAGTTCTCATTCTGTTCTTTGTACTTTACACTGTGGAAATATATTAGGAAAGATAATATGTTACCAAAACCAGGGATTCAGAGGTGGACAACAAGTGAATAGGGAAATAAAATAGGAATATTATTTCATATTAGAGAAGCTTGTACCATAAGGCAAAATAATAAGACAAATGTCTGTTTCATTTAGAATACAAATTATCAGCAAGTTTTGGCATGGTTTTTGACAGCACTGACCATCAACTTTCACCAACTTCTCTATGTTCATATTTAGTACTTCTTGAAAAATCTAGCCTTTTTCCATTTGTGGCCTATCCTGCAATCACTGCACTTGAATAACTTCTCACTGAACTCTAGGTCTGCTTCACCTGCGTTCAGTTGTAGAACCTTAGTCCTGCATATTGCAAGTTCTGCAAGACAGAAGATATATCTAATTAATTCCCTTAATTTTGGAAGGAAAAACGTATTTGCCTATGAAGAATTTAAAGGCTTCACAGAAATTTCACACTGAAAAACAATAGAGAACAAAACTGGATTACATTGGATGTTCAATATGACAAATCTTTTCTATTATATCATTATATATATGATCACTTACAAGCGCTATATAGTTTAAAATTAATGCATCAACCTTGGGTACAATACAGTCCTTCTGTAACATGTCTCCCTTGACACACATCTAAGCAAATATATATTTAAAGACTTATGTTCTTTTTAATAAAATTGAACAGAGTAAATATGATGTGCTAGTGTGCTACTCCAGGATTTGTGATAATAAAATGTCAAAGAACAAGCTGCAAGCTGTTTGTTGCTTAAGATACTCAAAGAATTAATTTTATGCTGGCATATACTGTAATTAGAAATAGCTCTGTGCATCATGATTAAACTAGTAGCTATGGAAACCAAAGCAGACTAGGATAAGTGTAAAAGGAGAATAATGAATAAGCCAATCATAAAACTCCTTTAATTTGTTTATTTTTTAATCTTTGTTGTAATGCAAATTGGAATACTAAGGATCAATACTACTTTTTTTTTAAGCTTTGTATATTTGGAAGGAACAGTATTCTTTCCAAACTACTTCCTAGGTATTAGATTTTGTTTTCACTTCAAAACTTCTCAGCCCACACAATCTCAGAAAGCAGAACATTTTTAATGACCTGTCCTGTATTAAATAATTGTACATATCTATCCCTCTACAAAATGAGAACTCTGTGTTTTCAAGAGCATAAAATATTGTGCTCTATCCCCTTAGCTATTCTGAGAGCCATCTGCTGATCACGTTTCAGTTTAGCAATTTCCTTATAGGTGGGGGGAATGGATGGACATATCTCCAAGCTGTACTCAGCTGATGCAATCTCAAGTACTGAATGAGGAGAAAGAATCACTTCCATTGCTATTCTGGCTACATGCACCTTGGCCACCAAACAGGCAGACAGCTTTCATGATGCAGTGCTGACTCACGTTTAAATTCTCAAGCACCCTCGGGTCCTTTGTGAAAGAGCTGTTTAGTGCCAAGTCACTCACCAGCCTATGTTGTTGCATGGGGTTATGCCAGCCCAAAAGCAGCACTTCATATCTTTTCTTACTGTATTTCACAAGGTACCTTATGGTCAAGTTAGCTGAGGTCCTTCTGAGTGCTAGCCCAGCATAGAGACTCACTTCCCCATACATGTCACTGTCATTCACAAACAAAAGGGCACTTTCCCTCCCATCATCCAGGTCAATGATGAAAATGTTATGCAACGTTTGCACCAATATCAGTCTCTAAAGTGCAGCCACTACTTGGGCTTCATGCTGTTCATCTCTGTTCTGTGACACATACATTGGAGCTGCTTTCCCACCTGTGTTGTGGCCACTAGTCCATAATGCTTTAAGAAACCATGACAAAATATTTGATTAAGTCAAGGTAAACATCATTGTTTACCTGTTCTCCCCTCGTCCAAAGAGCCAGCTGTCTCATTACACAATGCAATCAGGTTAGTCAGATATGATTTGTCCTTGGTAAAGCCATAATGGCTGTTATGAATCACCTTATTTACCTTGTTGTGCCTAACAGTGGCTTCCAGGAAGATTTATTTCATAATCTTCTCAGGACCTGAGATAAGACTGTCCTATGTACAGTTCTCTCGATATCCTTCCTTTCTCTCTTGGAAGTGAGCATGTTAATTATCTTCCTCCAGTCACTGAAGACCTCTCGTAATCACCATATTCTTTTGAAAAAGATGGGAAATAGCCCCCTCAAAATAATAGCAACACTGGATGCACATCCAGCAGTCTCAGTTTGCTCATATGGACTCTACCTCAACCTTTCTCTAACATAGGCAGCATTTCTCTCCCCAAACTGTCCCTGTAGGCACAGAGGTCTGGGAGGCTAGTGACTAGAGGCCCAAAGAGAGCCCTTTAAAACTTTCTAATCTTAAAATGGAAAAGCAGTAAATATATTAGCTATACTGCAGATTTACAAACTTCACCTGCCTTCAGAAAGGGACAATTTATGACACTCTGTGCCAATATTTGGTACATTATCGGGCCATTAATGTAAGAGAACTGTTTAGAAAGAACACTTTTCTCAGAAGATGACTGTGGAAGGGGACCTGGTCCAAAGATATGCCATTCGCTGGGCTATGGCAAATGATGAATAAACATTTCAGATATGATGCTTAGTATAAGTACCTTCAGACAGACTTAAACAGTTTTCTGGTATGAAAGATGTGACATTGACCTGGTCAGAAAACATTTTATTGTTGACTGGGATCACTATATGAAATGAAAAAATCCTATAGAACAAACTAAAATCTTTTTTCTCACTTCCAGAATAATACAAAAACAGATAAATCTTACAATTCAAACTAACTTTTCAAGAAAGCACTTGGTCTAATAAACTCAATTTCATGATTCTCAGTTAAGTGTTTTCCTGGGCTATTCTTTTTGCTGTCTCCCATCACCAGCACAAACATTCATAAAACAAAATATGGAGAGCAACACTTCGAAGGACAGAGATGTTTTCTTTTTCCTGCTACTTCTGGCTGGGGTTTTTCCTTCAAAAAGTGTTTCCTACTATTGTATCTCCTGTACTTCATAGGCTGTAACATCTTTGTATCTCTGTGCTAAAGAAGGAAAATCTAGTAGAACCAGTGTTTTTGACAGGATCTCATCAACATGTATCACACTACCATCACCTGGGTAAGGAAAACTGTCATTACAATTAAATTCAACAGCTGTGACCTGCACAGTGACTACATTGAACAATTTTTTCTGCAATTGAAGCCACACCTTCATCAGTAGAGATAGGTAACAATATCTTTGGAACTTTGGGAAAAAAAGGTTATAAACATAAACTACAGTTGTTTTGCAACTGTATTTTTACAACTGGAAGACAAGAAAATGCAAAAGTCCATATTTACAAAAACATGCTGATTAGCCATGTCCATTTCTCATGACCTATACAACTTTTGCACTGAAAGATGAGGAAAAATCTCCAGTTGATATCTTTACTATGTTATTGAATTAATTATAGTTTTAAGAGTAAGTTGAAAAAATTTTCCTCTCAGAATACAGGGATGTTGCCAAAGAATTTAAGCTATTTCAGCGAGAAAAGAAAAACCAAAAAAGCTTCAGTAAACCAAATTAGTATTCAGGATAAAGAAATCATGTCTACCTAGGATACCTGTGAAATTTTCCTTATTCTGTTAATAACGGCCAGAAGTTCTCAACACACAAGTCATTAGCAAAATATTCATTATTTTTTTCTATTCCAGTATCAGTCATTTCATTCATTTATGCTATTGTCATCCTCTCTTTCCCCATGCTAATAACTTCAATGACTGTATTAGCTTTCTCACATGGTTTCAAAGCTATCTGACAATATCATGATTGGTTTCACTATTACTAATAAGAATCTCACCAAAACACAAAATTACTCAAGATGATATTACAAAGGAGGGAGAGGGGGCTTGGCACACTCAAGAGCATTTCTCTTTTCAAAGATCTCCAAAATGTTGCATATTTCACAAGAAACATTTTGGAAACAGCCTTATTCAACATGTTCCATTCCCCCTCACTACTAGCAACACATTTTATTTTATTTTATTTAGCAGAAAATTGATTACTGCAACCCAACTCATCAGCATCTGAAGCAACCACTGGACTGCTTCATGTGCACAGAAAGATAGAAATAATCATCTTCCAGGGCTATTTCTCTTGACAATCATATTAGCTTTGTGCGGCAAGGTTTTGTAGCAGGGAAGGGGCTACACGGGGGCTTCTCTGAGAAGCTGCCAGAAGTTTCCGCAATGGATCCAATGCCAGCCAGCTCCAGGATGGACCCACTGATGGCCAAGGCCAAACCAATCAACGACAGTGGCAGCATCTCTGGGATAACATATTTAAGAGCAAGGAAAAGTTACTGCACAAGACCAAATATCAGCCAGGGGAGAGACGAGTGAGAATACGTGAGAGCAGCCTGCAGACACCAAGGTCAGTGCAGAAGGAGGGGGAGGAGGGGTTTTAGGTACCAGAGCAGATTCCCCTGCAACCCGTAGTGAAGGCCACAGTGAGGCAGCTATGCCCGTGCAGCCCGTGGAGGTCCACGGTGACCAGAGAAGACGGATGCCTGAAGGAGGCTGTGACCCTGTGGGAAGCCTGTGCTGGAGCAGATTCCTGGTAAGACGTGTGGAACAGTGGAGAGAAGATCCCACGCTGGAGCAGGTTTGCTGCCAGGATCTGTGACCCCGTGGGGGACCCATGCTGGAGTAGTCTGTTCCTGAAGGACTGTATTCACATGCTCTCTTGCTCCTGCATTAGAGTGCCCTTACTTAGTGAGCACTTGCTTGATATGCATTGGCTTTCATACAAACTGTGAATGAAATCAGTTCTAATCAATGACTATTTTTATGATGGGACAGCGACTTGAATCAAGATTGACAATTTTGACTTCAAGAAATTCTTGTCTAAGATTAGGAACTGCATTTTCTTCTATGCCCTCCCGCATGACGCACTCTCCATCAAACCTTAACTTATCCTCCAGTTCCCCACCTGCAGGCAGGCTGCGGGAAAAACAACCTCGTTTCACGCCTCAAAGAAAAGGGATTTCCACTCACTTTAAAAACAGATGACGTAATTTTTTATTATTTTTTTAATAGAACAGCTGAAATTACCACAGGTTAGCTGGAAAGGGAACGACGGTATCCAATATAGTTAAAAGAAACCCGCAGGATGCCAAGAGAAAAATTTTTTCCAGATCAGGTTCTCACTTTCATTCTGTTCCGCTTAGAAACAGCTCCGTAGTTACAAACTGAGCTCTGCTCTCCATGAATTCTCGGCGCAGCTACAGCTGGAAAGGGATAAGACGTGATGGGCAGCGGATCTCCAGCACTGGAAAGGGACAAACACGACGGGAAGTGGGTCCCCAGAGTTGGAAAGGGACAGATGCGATGGCAAGCGGGCCCCCAGAGCTGGAAAGGGACAGACGCAATGGGAAGCGGGTCCCCGCAGCGCAGCCAGGCGGGAGCGGCGCGTGCTCTTCCCAGCGGAGCGCGACGCCCCCTGCTGGGTGCACGTGCTTATCGAACAGCGCTCTAAAGGTGACGTAACCGCTGCAGCAGCTCCGACCCCCCCTACTCACTGTCATAAGGGACAAATATTCCAACAGGTTTTCACCCTACTCTTTTTTGCTGTTTTGTTTTTACATATTTAAAATAACTGCTCTGAAAAATTTTAATATCAAAACATTACAATATTGTAAAGAAAGACTAAAGAAACGCCTCCTACTGGACAGCCATCAGCTCAGGTTATTCAGCAGAGCCCAATGGGAGATGTCACTGGCGTACACTGCAATCTAAATGTTAATTACCTTTATATTGTGCAATAAATAAACAAGGCTGAATGAGGTACAGAGTCGATGATGCAGTCACCAATACTACCACTCCCCAGTGTTTTACAGGACCATTTGTCAGAAAACCATAATATCAAGTAACATGAGCAATTTATAGAACAGCCCTCCCGCCCAGGAAAAAACCAAACCCAAACCCAAACCTAGACCCAACCAAACAACAACAAAAAAAAGCAGAAAACAAAGAAAACTCTCAAAACCAGTCCACGATTCTCATTGGTAGGCTGATTCCTCTGCAAACAAGATGACACTGATCTTCTAGATTCCCCAGTCAAATGCTGAAATACTCCTGAAAAGCACAACCCTGCTATTTGATGCATTTCCCAGTAGTGTTGAATGAAACTGTCAGCTTCCACAAGCAGAACTTGTAAGGTCAGCAGCAAGGCAGAAGCTTGGAGGCCGTTACTGGAGATGAGTGTTCTGAAAGCTGTGAGGTTTGCAGTCAGAGAAAAAAATGCATATTTTTTTCAGATCTATAGGTAGAAATTACACGGAATAAGAATGGAAAGAAAAAAAACCAAGAAAAATAACAGGGATTTGAAAAATATCCTTAACTACTTCAAGAGAAAAATTAGAATGTTGCCCTACCTGCTCTTAAGCTTCAGTTATGCAGCGGACATTATAAAAATCACAGAGTTGATAAATCATCTGGTACGGAATAAGTACTAGATTTGGCTTCCATTGAAAGTAGTGAAGTATCCATGGACACTGGACATTTCATAAAATGTTCAACATTATGAAAGGCAAAATTAGTTATTTGGTTTAAGATGACATTACTTATTTAGGCAAGTAATAATGGCATGTATATGCCATTATTACAAGTGTAGCAGGAAAAAAAAATGGTTTTGACCCTTTTTCAGTATTGCATTGTATTTTATGAATCATCAGTAATTGATTTAAAAAAAAAAATCTATGTTACCTCTCAGGTTCTTTTCTTGTATTTACAAAAATACATTTTCTTGCTTATAAATTGCAGAATGTAGGCAGATCACCATGATTCTTTAAACACTTCAATAATCTGAGCAAGAACCAGCCACAGAATATAAAACATGTCTTCAGAACTATTAGGCTGCCAACTGGAAGGATTAGCAATCTGTTTACAGCATACCAGGCAAATTTAAATCTATATACTATAGCTCACAGAAAACTACTGTAATTCTTCATCCTACACACATATATTTTCTAATTGGTTATAAAAACAGATTTCCATTTTTTTGCATTAACATATTTAAGAAGGTAAATAATATGAAGAATTAGCATGCACCAGCAAGTCAAATTATTAACTAGAAGTACAAGTCCAAAAACTGATGAGCTCTGCAAAAATGTATGACACTAGCTACTGCAAAAATAATTTATTTTTTTTTTTTACTAAGTGGCAGCAATACGTATATGTTATGATTTAAACATTTCAAGTAAGCTGTCAAGATTTTACAATACAAACTCCACTAATAAGAAAACAAGACAATGTTTCCACAGGAAACTAGTTAAGAGGTGTCACAAGTGAGGATTTTGGTCACTTAAAGAACCACCACCAAAGTTATTAGTGAAAGCAGATTTTAATGTAAATTTTTGAAAGTGCAATTTAACAGAGTTTGGTGGCAAGGTTCACTCTATTTCTAAATACATAGATGAAACATACAAGGAAAATGGAATTAGAATCAGTTTGGGATGATTTCCACAGAGGCTGGGGATGCAAAAGTGTAAGGGTGCAAAAGGATAATGGAGATTCACATATTGAGTAATGAGGTTTGGAGAGGACCCCTTGCTCTCTAAACTCCTCCTGGAGCTGAGGTGTGGATGAGTCCAATCTCAGCCTCAGATCTGGACAACGGTTTATGTCTAAGGATTTAGCAGCACTAGATAATTGCTTAATTTAACATTTACACAATGATTCAATAGCATTGACTATAATCACAACAGTAACTCAATAAGGTGTTTAAATCAATTCACACATGCAGACCCATAGACACAAAGATGTATTTATATGCACAGAGGTACCTGTTAAAAATTCCCTTGAGTGCCAGTGAAATATGTTGAATGCCTTGGTGTTTCTCAATAGGCAAGGGTTGAGTTTCAAGGAGTTGGAGTATTGGCCCAGACCCTATCATCAGCCAATGAGAACCCTCCAATTATTGTGAACTTGAGAGTTTGCAAGTTCTAAGTGTCCCACTCAAAGGGAGGTGCTGGCACAGCCCGCTGCAGTTCAGGAGAGCTCAAAGGGCCTCACTTGGGACCACTGTTTGTAGGGTTGCAAGACGATTGTCTTCAGCTAGCAGTCAGTTTTCATCCTGGCTGTAACCCAAGTTGATAATTACTGAAATTATTCAAAAGTCCAGTAACAATGGTACCGTTCCACTTGGGTTACAATTCAGGTGGATCATGTTCCAAGGCTGTCAGGGATGACTGATTATTTTTTGTTCCCCTTCATGGTCAGGCAGTAGGTGTACCTGGTACACACAGTGCCACTCATGCTTTAGCAGTGCAAGAGGTCCTGATACAGTCAAGGGACACTTCATTGCCAAACTGGTTACACAAAGGCTGTGGTCTAATGAGAATTACTGAGATCATGGAACAGTCCAGAGAAGGCAGAGCAGGCCTGATGAGGGGGAGTATGCACCACCACAGTGGGCTGTTTTCCTGTCAGAGGTGTTCAATTCCATGCATTTCAGCACTTGCTTTTGTCAGTGCAAAATATTATTAGAAAATTATTTTTTATACAAATGGGGTATTTAGTTGATAAGGCATCTGATGAGAATTCATTGGCCAAGATCACTTCTATTAACCCTCTTGACAGAAGACAGTATGAAAGCTGAAAAAAAAACCCAAATTTTTTGGCCCCCAGACAAATTCTTAATGCTACAAAGTTTTTAACTACAACAGTTATACATTATCAACTGCTGTCTTGGAAACATTGATATATGCCAGCATTTGAAATTTTAGCATACTCATAATTTTAATAAATTATTACATTATTATCAAATAGTATACTTTTCAAAGATAATAAAAGTGTATTAAATTTACTGTTAAGTGATTAACTATCACTTAGTAATTGCACAAATGTTCTCTTTTGCTTACATATATTTCCAAAAGGGGTTAGGCCAGAGTGAATACCCACAGGCCTATAGCTGGGACAATCACATCTGCATCTCTCTCAGGGGCAAGAAGGACAAAGATTATTTCTACTTTTTCCAGTTAAGAGAGAAAGTTAGTAGCAAACCATTGCAATTCTTTCCCTTCCACCTTCCATTTTATGTTGAAACTAGCTGTATATTTTGAAATGTTCACATCTCTCTGACATTTGGTTTTCCAAGTCATTCAAATAAATTGTTTATGTTTTATTTTCTAATTTGGTCACCCTTCCAGGCAATGTAATATTACTTGAAGTTATAAGTATTAGAAATTATTACTCAAGAGTGAAATACATACAGATGCTGAAGTTACAAAGTGCAGTAGAAATAAGCAGCTCAAAAGGAGTAAAATGAAAACTCACACTTTATGAATGAAGAAAAATGCAGACTGAAAGGAATATATATTCTCGGTATAATATTAAACCCAAGAAATAATCAATCTGATGCCAATTAATTTCAATCAATATTTCAGACGAAATATTTTTAAAAATCAGTCTATCCTCAGTAATACATGTACTGTCATTTTAACTTGTACCAATGGATGAGTAAGACTGAATTTGTGGATCTGATCAGGGAGAGACAGGATACGTAAGTTCTATGATTGATACTTTCTTTTCCTTATTTAAATAAAATATTTCA
Source organism: Neopelma chrysocephalum (assembly GCF_003984885.1). Classification (NCBI taxonomy): domain Eukaryota; kingdom Metazoa; phylum Chordata; class Aves; order Passeriformes; family Pipridae; genus Neopelma; species Neopelma chrysocephalum. The sequence goes on along the minus strand of NW_020897700.1, from coordinate 11,773,979 downwards.
GATGAAAGAAATATTTTGTTGTAAAACCATAGAAGTCTAGAAGCAGACGTGTTCTTTCTTCTCTTGCAAGATCTTTACATAAAAGAAGGAAGCTAGGTTTCCTACACTTTTGAAGGTTTCAGATTTTTATAACATGTATCAGGAAGTTAAAAGATGATCTTTAACACTGATGATTAATTTGTCAGTCTGAAATGTCATTGTGTATTTCTCTCTTGCCTTTTACTTAAGTAATTTAGAATGACATTTTTCAGTAGTTTAGCATTGCACCTAAAAACCCCCAAAACTTATAATGACTATATAAAGGAAATTAATATAACTATATAATGCTCAAAGTCAACCTATTAGAAATTCCTCTAAGTTTGCCAAACACCAGCCTATAATATGCTTATATACAACTGAAACCATTCAAAAGATAAGAAATTTAGCACATATATACAGTAACTAACTTGTGTCAAAAAAGTGCTGATCAAATTTTGCCTTTTCTTTGCTCCGCTCTAGTTAAGATATAAAAAACTACATGACAGATCAAAAGAGTGAAACCACCGGAGATATTTAGCTAGATCAATATAAATCTGAGCCAGCATAGCAGTTGTCAAAAGTAGAGTTCATTAATTAGAGCTCAAAAATTTATTTTCTTTCCAACATCTTTTAAGTCAAAATGGTACAGTGCATTTATCTACCACAGTAGTTCTGCTCTACTTTTCTAACACTGTGTTTGATGTTTCAGTAAATTCTATCATAGTGACAGTGCCTTAAAACAGACCTTTTCTCTCTATTTCAAGTATATCCAAGCATAACCTTGCCTCCCCTGAATTATTGATAAAAACCTGAGTTACCTCCCCTCCCCTTTTCCTGGGGCGGGTCGTAACAACGTGATAGATATTCCATTTCCCAAAATAAATTCTAGGCAATCCTAATGCTGTAGCTACCAACAAACATCAACAGCACTGCCAGGATAGCAGTTCCCCACTTTGAATAGTTTATTAAATGTTACTAATAAAACATTATGCACCTAATAAAACAACAGCATGAACTAACTAGAATGAACGAAGCTTCTTTCAAGTAATTTCTTCTTTTGACACCTTTCAGTAAGCACTTCTTAGAAAGAATGAAGAAAAATAAACACCAGCCTGAGTCCCCCATGAAATCATTTCCTAGATATAATTTGACAGTTAACACGAGGTAGAAAGGCAAGCAGCAAGCTAATAGGATCACTAGTGGAAAAACCTGCAACATTCTTAGTGAGAAATTAAAATAATATTTGCTGACTCCCACCAGAGGTCAGTCATATCATAGGAATAAAATGAAAGTTACCAAAATTATAAGTATGATGGAAATTGAAACTGCATTGTCAATCCATTTAAAATTCTATTTCTATTTGTTTTATTGTATTATTCATAGTTGGGATAAATGTATCCTCCTTTAATAACATGAGTGAGGGAAAAAATACAGAGCTCTGGTAAGAGTAGGAAACAATAGCTGAATAAACTTCAGCTTAGCTTTCACTGACTGAAAAAGAACATGAAAAATTCTGTAAGAACCTAGGGCTCTAGTAACTACAACTAATGCTGTAGATAAGACTGTGTATGGTGGACATGGATGACAATAAACTACTACATTTCACCTAGACACTCTTATTTCTTGAGCTGAAAGTCACAGAGAAGAAGTAGGATTTGTTTTTAGTAGTGTGGTAGAGCTAAACAGCTTGCATAAAGGACTTATTAGTATGCCTAGATTAATGAAGACTCCTAATAGTAAAAACTCCCTTACTTTTTATACTAACTAAAATAAAACACCACATAACAGAGACTGCAGTGCTACATATAATCTCATAATCCAGAGAAAATTACTTTATGCTCTTGAATGTGATTAATTCTATTAAAGGAAAAGGTTTCTATTATTAGGATGTGAAAGCATTAAAACAGTTTTCTGTTGTACATATTTAACTTTTTTTTCTCTCTACTAAGCACTTCTTAGACCATATCTGTAATACTGCTTCCAGTTCTGGGCCCCCAATACAAGAAAGGCATCAACAAAGTGGAGTAAGTTCAGTGGAGGACTGCCAAGATAAAACCATGGGATTTCTGGCCTGACCTCATAGCTCACCCTGCTTTAAAAAGGAGGTTTGACTAGATTGCCTCAGAAAGTCTTTCTAATCCGAATTACCCTCTTCTACTGTCTTATGATCCTATGAACTGGTCCTATGACCCACAGACCAACACTTTTCTAGGAATAACTTTCGGCAATTCCAGTCATCTCATCTCAAAAGAATGAAATAAAACAAGAAAATATAAAAGCAACAAGGATGGTTGTTTGCATTTATAGGTTAGAACTTCTCTAAGAGTCAAAATAGGCTAGATCTCTTCAACTGGTAAAAGAGTTGACTGAAAAGAGCGAGGAAAGCATGAACGACAGAGAGCAATTGAATAGAAAACTACTATCTGCTATCTATCGTTAAAAAGGGAGCAAATGGATTTCCAGATGGATGTTTTAAAAGTAACAAATGCAGATGCTGACTTTAAAACACCACTTAGTGTGGTGGCATGTTTTGGAGATCAAAAATCTAGGATGATAAATAAATGGGGTACATACATGAGCTGAATATGCAATTGTTACAAATTTGCAGATGACACCAAGCTGGGGGGGCGTGTTGATCTGCTGGAAGGCAGGAGGGCTCTTCAGAGGGACCTGGAGAGATGGTCTGATTCCAACGGGATGAGGTTCAACAAGGCCAAGTGCCAGGTCCTGCACTTTGGCCACAACAACCCCATGCAGTGCTACAGGCTGGGGACAGAGTGGCTGGAGAGCAGCCAGACAGAGAGGGACCTGAGAGTTTGGGTTGACAGGAAGCTGAACATGAGCCAGCAGTGCGCCCAGGTGGCCAAGAAGGCCAATGGCATCCTGGCCTGTATCAGGAACAGCGTGGCCAGCAGGTCCAAGGAAGTGATTCTTCCACTGTACTCAGCACTGGGGAGGCCACACCTGGAGTGCTGTGTCCAGTTCTGGGCCCCTAAATTCAGGAAGGATATTGAAGTCCTGGAGCAGGTCCAGAGGAGGGCAACAAGGCTGGTAAAGGGACTCAAGCACAAGTCCTATGAGGAGAGGCTGAGGGAGCTGGGGCTGTTCAGCCTGGAGAAGAGGAGGCTCAGGGGAGACCTCATCACTCTCTACAACTTCCTGAAAGGAGGTTGTAGCCAGGTGGGGGTTGGTCTCTTCTCCCAGGCAGCTATGAGTAAGACAAGAGGGCATGGTCTCAAGTTGTGCCAGGAGAGGTTTAGATTAGATATTACAAAGAATTTCTTTACAGAGAGGGTGATCAGACATTGGAATGGGCTGCCCGGGGAAGTAGTGGATTCTCTGTCCCTGAAGATTTTTAAAAAGAGACTGGATGTGGCACTTAGCGCCATGGTCTAGTAACCGCAGCGGTAGTGGATTGTAGCAGTAAACCTGCATTGGGAGGAATGCACCCAGAGTGGATCAAGGGTTGGACTTGATGATCTCGGAGGTCCCTTCCAACCCAGCTGATTCTATGATTCAGCTGATTCTATCCAGTCCAGATGTGAAGCCAGCACTACCACTGTAACCCCTAATCCACTAATCCCTATCACCCAGCGCCAGATCTCAAACGACTCCTGAACACCTCCAGGGATGGTGACTGCAACACCTCCCTGGGCAGCCTGTCCCAATGCCTGACCACCCTAACAAGAGCGAGCCGGGGCTGGGGTTCGGCCCCGGGGAGTCCCCCTTCTCTCCGCCGGCGCTGGGGGCTCGGCGCCGCCACCGCGTTGCCCGGTAACGCGCTCCCGGCGTGTGGCTCCAATGGCGCGGCGGGGGCGGGCCCGCGGGTTGCCCGGGAGACGGGGCTGGAGTCGCCGGCGCCGCGGCGGACGCGCTGTGGGCTCTGCGGGCGGGCAGGTGAGGGCTGGCGGCCGCCTTGGGAGTGGCAGGAGCTCGGCAGCCGGGCCGTGCCGGGCGGGCGGGAGGGAGGGGTGCGGCGGGGCCGGGAGCGTCAGCCTGCTGCGGGGCTGCCGGGCCGCGCCGCCCTGCGCCCACCTGCGCTCCGGAGACGGAACGGCGCCGCGGAGCTCCCGGGGCTTCGGGCAGTGTCTGAAGCATCCAGGAGCGGGCTGTCGGTATTGTCGGGATTTTGCACTGGTTGGGGGACTTTCCTGCCGTATGTGTATCTGTACAGACGTGAACTTAAAATCGAGTAGAGGCGGAGGCAGCAATCTTTAGAAGAAGCAAGCACTGTGGCAAACGCCCTCCGTAGGGAGGGAGAGCTTCGGGCTTGTTTGTACTCTAAATGCTTTTTGTAGCTGGGACAAGTGTGGGAGAGGGAAGCAAAATGAGGCTTAATGAATTAAAAAAAGCATTCAAATACAAAAGCAAACTACAGGCTAAGCACGCAAAGCTTATGAAAGCGAATTTGAGAGAGCAGACTCTGCAAATGAAGAAATAATTTTTTTTTTTGTTCAATAAATTCCTCTGATACCTTAAGAGATGTTGCTGTACAAAGAGGTGGTCATACAATAATCTGAGAAACTGTTTTGGAAGGCTTAAAGAAGGCAGGTATGAAATCAAAGTCTGAGATCCTTAATTAGTTGGAATGCTGTAGTAAAGACCATAGTCCTGGATTTTAGAATCAATAAAGACCGTAGTGTCCTTAATAATGGGCTTAACCACTGCATGATATAAAACATAAATACTTGGAAATGTCCTTTTTGAGCCCCAAAACTTGTTGCAAGAGTATCCTTCTGATGGCCATGCACTTAGTATTTCAAAAACGTTATGGGCTAGGAAGTCCATTATGTCTCTTTCTGACTAATTCTAGAAGTTTTTTTGGGAGTGTACAGCTTCTGGGTTTATGCCTCATTTAAAAATTTTGCCATGACAATTTGCAGCTACTTGCTATTCATAAGAGCATTTCAGGGGAAAAATTCTGATAATAAACACGTATGGTAAACAATCATATGTTCTGCAGACTTTAACACAGAGTTATTTTGCATAAGTTATTCATGGGAAGACATATTTTCCATTGTTTAAAACGAAGTTCAAGGTGCTAACCTTTGCACTTCTTAACTCTTTGTAGTCCTAAACCAGGGAAAATGCACTTAGGTTGTGGCATTTCTTTCCTAATTATAGGCACAACTGTATAGGTTACTGATAGGTTTTAAGGCTTCTGTAAGAGAATAAGTGCCTTGCACAAATCAGTCTAATTAACTTTGTGTTACCATTATTTATGTTTTGCATATCAGAACTGCTCAAAAGCTTCAGTTTAAGACTGTAATCATCTTTAGCAAATAGTTGCAACCCATATGGAGACATGCTAATCTAAAGAACTTGCAAAGGTAATATGGAGTATGCATGAAATAATACCAATAATGCAAAAATTTTTAAATATCATAGCACCATTGTTTTACTTACTGATTTTTTGGTCGCTTAATAATTATTCTCCCTGACAAGGTATCTACAGTCTTCTTCCAGCTCTCAATGTTTCAATGTTTTGTGCATTCTGTTACACCAAATCTTGGACTCATTTAGTAGCTCTGGCTATTTAAAGGACCCATAACACAGTGATAAATTTGTCATTTGGTCATCTGCTATGAGGAAAATTTCTATATAGCAAGAACAAAATAGGAAAATCCTTGGTAAGTTTGACTAATGGTCCATTGAATTCAGTGCACCAGTATTTTATTTCCAACAGTGGTAATAGGAGATGATAACTAGGGAAAGATGATAACTATCATCACCAGGACTTGCTGGTGATGATATTGTGTAACTCACATAATTTGTTCTATAAAGCAAAAGATATACTTCTTGTAGAAGTAAATATCAATATAACATTTGAATTACAGCAACTGACTACAAGAACTGTGAATTCACCTGTAGGGTATAGGCAATTCAGTGACATTGTGTTACTTAGGCTATGGTAGCAGCTGAGCACTGGAGAAAGACAGAAGCTTTGTATAATATTCTTTTCCCCATTTGCAACCTATAAGCACACCTTGGCTGAATCCATTGGGGCCATTTAGTCCTTATCCTGTTCTAGCATAGGCTGGAGAATTTGATTTTGCTGCTTTGTGAGGGATTTATTTGGCTATCAGTATAGGCCTGTACAATTTTGCTGACTTTTTTTATGTGTTAACAGTATCTATACTAACTCTCAAGATAACCTAAAGTATAGAAACATGCCTCATCCAATTCTTTCTTGATTGGTGTTTTAATTTATGGTGATAACCTTGACTGCACTTTGTCTCTGATAAGTCTCCTTGTTACATTTTTTCACTTGGGCTATTTAGTTCAGTTTTCTGTGGGAAGCTGTGTGTAAGCAGACAAGTTGATAAGTAGTGATTTCTAAGATCTTCATCAGTGATGAATCTTTTTGTTTGTTGTCCAGTGCCTAATTTCCTATTTAATGATGGGAGAGGCTCTCAGAAGCCGTTCTTGCAGTGGAAAAGGATTGATGTCATCTTTTTTTTTTCTTGGGCTGTATATTATAGGTCTCGTATTGATTACATTCATACTGCTTATCCCCTACTTAATGAAGTTTTTTTCTTAATGCTTCTAGTGACTATAAGTTTGCCTCAGGTTCAGGAACCTTTACCTACCTTTCAGCCTATGTGACCAATTTGAACCCCACTGCTTAGCGTGTATGATATAAATTGATTTAAATAACACTTCTGTATCTCTAGTAATTACGTCTTCATACCAGGCTTTTTCAAAGCCCTGTATATAAATGTTTAAACTTATCTCTCTTGAATATGTCAACCAAACGTAGTGGATGAATGCCTGGTACAACAGTGTTAAAGTTCCTTCTGTGCTGAAAATAGCTTTCCTAACACATTGTGTATCTCTTCTTCTGTCCACATCCCATTGGTGGTTCATACTTTTCCCTGAGTTTATTACATCCTGTGTTTGACTGATTTTATATGGGTTTTTTCCTTTTTCTCTCCTTTTGACTGATTCCATTCTGCTTGATGTGCTACAGTTGTGTAGTTTGTACTCAATTTCATGGTCTCTTGAAACCAACCATCTCTATTTACAATCTTTTGGGGGCAGAAGGTGTAGAGTTTATTCCATCCCTTTGGTTTATATGTTTTAAGATCTGTTTTGTTTCTGTCTTAGATATAATTGTTGACATTTACTTGTACCATTAGGCAATGTGCTCTGTAGCCTCTTTCTCAGTGAGACATAAATGTCCTAATTGGATAGTCTGAACCCTAATCTCTTTGGTTTGATCTTTTGTATTCTCTTTTTCAATCTGGGTAAAGAATCATTTGGGATTTTTATGCTAGGGTTGATTGTATTTAAATTTTTTACCATAGGCAAATCGAGATCTAAGAGAACTATTTAATGCCACTATTTTCATTCTCCTAACTTCCTTTTCAAGTTGGTACCTGTTGTCTGAAAATACCTGTGATGGAGGACTGATAATGATGGAATTAATGAGGATATGTCATATCTCAGATATCAATTTCATAGATAGGTTTAGGTTCCAGGAAAGAAAGATTAAAGCTTCCACTGTCAGGAGTGAGGTTAGCGTTGTGAAACCTCTGTAACCATTTTTTGCTAACCTACAGCATGCTTTTTGTACTGAACTGCTGGCTCTGAACATGCACGTAGTTGTATCCCATTCACCTTTCCAGAGAATGGAGTGCAATCTTGTTGCAGTTAAAGAGTTTCTTATTTTGGAGATGGTTGTGGTGTCTGCTTTTTCAGGGTTCTTTCTGCCTTTATGGTTATTGGAGCACAAGTGGCCCCTGAAGTGTCTGAACAAAACTGTTAAATTGACTGCTCTGTAAAAATTCCTAGGCAGAAAATCTTGTGTTTTAGAACATTATCTTGGATACAACTTTTCAATAGTTGATCTGTTTTTCTAATGAAATCAACTCTTTCTTGCCCACATCCAGCTTTAGCCACTTATCCAAATCAGGAAAATTAAGATAAGATGATATACAGGTGGATGTCATCCCCACTTTGACTGTTCAACCTTTCTTACCTCACAAAATCCATTAATAAATACAGATGATTGTAAATATTTCCTCGAGTTTCACAGCTAGAAAGAATTATTTCTTTCCTTTTTTTCATTACTTTTTTTTTCTACTTTCAGTTTATATTGTCCGTGGTCTCGTTTGTGCTTCGGATGCTAACATTTTTTTCTGCTTAGGAAAGTTCTTGTTATGTGAGGAAGTGTTTATAGTATTTCATATATCTGCCATAGAAATGTACTTAATAGTATTTATTATTTAATTTATATTTAACATCCACATCAGCAAACTATAGTATAAAAAGTCAATATTATTATAAAAATATTTATTTTAAAATGTGTTCATTATCATTTCAGACAGGGATTTACACTCTTGTAATCTAAATTTACTGTAATCTAACATGTATCTGAAGAATATCTTAGAATGGAATGACTTAGCTAGAAATAAATAAATCCTATGAACATGATACAAAAAATACATGCAATGTGTTTCTTGGCATGTTAACTGTTTGCTGACAGACCAAACAATCAGCAAGTGACTCTGGGGTTTAGCTACCTGGCAGGTTAAACACTGAGGCACTTCAGCCTTGAGTATGTTCAAATTTTATATAAGTAATGAGTGTGAAAGAGAGACAAGTATTTTGGTTTAGATGTAGTTTTATGAATAAGATTATAATTTTTCTCTGTAAATATACTGTGTGCTCTTTTTGTCTTTTTTGGCCAAGGACACAATTGGAGAGATCTAACTTCCCATTTCTTAAATGTTGCAGGTATTCTTCACAGAATTTGAATGGAGGCATCTGTTAAGCTATAGTAAAAGTGGTTATATATATATAAATATACTCATTTTTTTTCTGAAGAGATGGTAATTTATTTTCTTATAAAAAGACTATAAAGCTTCATTGAATTTATTTTTAAGATCCAGTTATCCTTAAGAAGATACATGATCAAGTCCAATCCACTGCTATTGTTGGCAGCTAGAGCTTAATCTCCTCCATAAACTGATAAAGCTCAATCTTAAAAGTAGCTTGTGAGAAGGTTGTTCTAAAGTCTCAGCCCAGTGTAAATCTGGTGATGATGATGGTGTTGCATGTCTGTTACAAACGGCTTATTTTAGTCACTGTGAGGTGGCCTGGCTGTCCTGTATGTCATGCTCTGATAAATCCATACAGCTTGTTGGGAACGAGCAAGTGAGGGAAAAAATAAAAAAGGACAACTATTTAGAACCCTACTTATGTTTGTGCCATTAGTAGCTTAGTAGGAGTAGGGGAAGTCTGGGGAATTCTAATTCTTAACTGACCTTGTATGACATAGGATCACTGAGGCATAGGTTTGCAGTGTCACTATTGTATGGTTGGTTATTGCACAGCTTTATTCTAAACACTGTATTTTAGGATTTATTTTAGGATATTTAGCATCATTACATGCTTCATATTCTCAGTGTACAGGTTCTTAAAGCGCTAGTTAATAAATAAAACTGGAGGCTTTAGCAGACTTCTTTACTATAGATATTAATGTAATGAATTTACATAATGGCATACAAATTATTAAACTAATGAATTTTTATACTTTTATAATTTAAGAAAATTTTTAAGTATTTTGTTCTTGGGTTATTTGTTGTGTGTTTTTGTTGTGAAGACATTCCTATAATGAATTTTGTGTCTTCAAAATGCAAAATCATAGGACGTTAATCTTTAGTAAATCAGTAGTTAAGGTAGATAATTTTTAGAGCTACGATGGGACATATTGTGAAATTATGTCTGCATGGATTGGCAGAGAATTTTGTCATGGAACTGAGTACAGCAAAAATAAAAATTTCTGAGGTGTAAATATAGTGATTAATTGAAAATAATTCTTAATTTTGAAATATACATAATGCTGCTGATTTGTGGCAAAAATATCTTAAAAAAACCCGAGTTTTTAAAGACATTAGACAAATGTCTGAATATTTCTCTTTATAATATTTAAGCAGAAACAGAAGCAGTGGGTTAGAGATGTATTTGGAAAAAAAGAAGTGCATGCTTGATTTGTCACAGTATAACAACTACGGATTATTAATTAATAGCACATTTGGTGGTAGAAGTGGGATATCAAAATAGAGGTTTCTTATCTCTCTGCCATTCATGAAGATCTTTTTTCACAACTGAAGTGCATTACTGTCTTCAAATATTGCCAGATAACATGGGAGAATAGCATTAGTTTGTTCATTGCAGTGCCATATAGGACATTATTTTCAGATGTAATCTTTCATCCTTTGTTTTCTAGGTAAACTATATATGTATGTTTTGTTTAGGTGCAGTTTTTTTAGTGTGCAGAAACTGAGGCCACTATAGACTCCATCATATCCTTTCAAATTCTTAAGGTCATGTCTTTGTGGAAAGCAAGGTAGTAGCTTACTGTCATAATGAACAGATATCTGTACTGGAGTGTCCAGAAGATCAGCTTTCATATGAAATATAAATAGAAGATAACCATTGATTTATTTTATTTTTATGATTTTTTGGTGGGTAGGGTGATTGGTGGTGTTTGGGTTTTTTTAGTTCTTGACCATTGTAGCACTGAGCTTTAACCACACGTGATGTTTGTATCCTAAAGCACCACAGTTTACATCATCACTTCCATTTTTTCCTTCTGGCTATTTTGGGATTTTTGTATTTATGCCTAGTCAATCTGAAATGAGCTAAAAGGGGTATACCTAGTTCCAAAGGGAGGATTGTGAAATGTCTACAGCACAGGCTTGATTATAGAATATCTCAAATTTGAAGGGATGCTTAAGGATCATCGAGTCCAACTCCCTGTTCCTTGCTAAACCATATGACTAGGAGCTCAGTGCTCAGTGAACTCTGAAAGGTTAGTGACATGACAGCTTCCAGATGGAACCCAGTGACCAACCATCCTCTCAGTGAAGAACCTTTTGCTAATATCTAATCTGAATGTTCCCTGATGTAGCATCATACTATTTTCTTTTATCAGCTCAAAAATGAAACAATTGTTTCTGCATCAAATGAATATGATTTTTTTTTATCTTCTTTAATTCTTTCTGGAATATTATAAGTGAATTTATTGGGCAATCTATTGTAAGGCTGAATACACCTTGAAGATATCTCTTCTGGTCTGATCTATCATAGTACATTTTGTTGTCCTTACATTGAGAGCAAAGAACACTTAACTAGAGATACCAACTGGACTTTAGGTTAAATGCATACTCAGTTACTTATGAAACATTTAAAAATATTAACCCTAATTACAACAATTTAAGGAATAGAATACTTTGAGATTTTTCGTATTTTTATTGTAATAAATAGTACACAAAGCTTTATTCATCCTACATGTAGGTTTTATTATACCCGTATGTCATGGTTTAACCCCAGCCAGCGACCAAGTGCCATGCAGCCTCTTGCTTACTCCCCCAACAGCAGGATTTGGGAGAGAATCGGGAGGGTAAAAGGGTGCAAGACTCATGGGTAAAGACAGTTTAATAGGGAAAGCAAAAGCCGTGCACACAAGTAAGCAAAACAAGGAATTCTTTCACTACTTCCTATGGGCAAGCAGGTGTTCAGACATGTCCAGAAGAGCAGGACCCCGTCATGCACATTGGTGACTTGGGAAGACAATCATCACTCCGAATGTCTCTTTCTCCTTCTTCCCCCCATGTTATTTACTGAGCACGATGTCATATTGTCTGGAATATCCCCTTGGTTTTTTGTGGTCAGCTGTCCCTGCTGCATCTCCTCACAGCTTCCCATGCACTTCCAGTCCCTCTGCCAGCATGGCAGTATAAAAAGCAGAAAGGGCCTCACCTCTGTGTAATCTGCATTGATTATAATCTCTATATTGTCAACCCTGTGTTCAGCACAAATCTGAGGCACAGCCCCATACCAACCACTGTGAAGAAAATTAAATCTATCCCAGCTAAAACCAGCACATTATAGTATAGTAGTTTTTCCAGCACTTGGAGATGAATGGTGGAATAGGCAAAAAAATATGACAAACCCATGATGCATTTGCAGCTACTAGTCTTTCATATCTTTATTTTTCATGTATAATTTAACACAAAACTTTTTAATTTATTTACAGGTAATTGTAACAGATTTTTTAAGCAGTTTAATTTTCCACACGCTATTGTGAGAAGATTTGAATTGCATCTGTACCTTTGAGCTGAAGATATTACCAGTTAAATGAAAGGATAATACAGTATCCATATTCATTTAGGCCATGCTTCCCTGATGATCCTGAAACTAAATGTTAATCACAGTGTTTGTCTGTCTTGAGAGACTAATTGTTTTGACAGGTTGGTATAGACACTAGAAAAGTCAGTTCATATAGATGATGGTGTAGCTATAGGCATAACAGAGAAGCAAGTTCGTTACTGTTGAACTACTTGTAATTCTTTGATCAAGATTCTTAATGATGCAATGTGCCCTTATGAGAAGACAGATTAACCTGGAAGCAAAGACTTTCCTAAGTATGCTAGTATTAATTTATTTGAAACCATGATGTTGGTGTGTAGCAAGAAGAAATTATGGTGATATGTTTTGTCTAGCAATTTGTAAAATTTTTATACATAGGAGTGGTACATCAGTCATATTTTTATCCTTTAGTCATAGAACTTGGATATGGTTGGGGATTTTTTTCAGCAATGTGATTAGAGTTGACTGAATTAATCCTATGTTTCTCGTACAGTTTATCAGACCATGTAATAATGTGCACTTCGCATTGTTTGAGCCAAAATCTCAAAGGGCAAGTTATTTGAAAAATTTCAGCAATACAGTGAGACTTCCCCTCTCTGTGTTCTTGTGTCTGTATCCATTTATCTGGAAGACTGTATAAGCACAAAAAAAATCCGATAATCTTGAAATGCTAAATATAGTGAGTGTCTGGATTTAAATATTTATTGTTTTGTGTTTGTGGTTTGTATTTTTTTGTTTGATTTTTTTCCCTGGGATGTCATAATTTCCAAGAAAGAGGTTGGAAACCAATAGTATTGCTGCTTTTCTTTATTCCTCTGCTGTGTATGTGGAAATGTAGCTTGCTTATACAATACCCTTAATGGAAACCACGTGTGCTGGAGTAGGACAGGTAATGACACCGAGTTGCTCTGTGGAAATGGTAAGTAATGTTCACCACTAACATCAGGTTAATAGTTGGTACTTTCAGCTGTTCTTTTTCTATTTTGCTTTGTTCATTTCTTTATTAAACAATTGACTTAGCAGTTTTTTGCATTTATTATATTACCGATTTTGGAAATCAGCTTGTTAATCCAGTACAGAAAGGCAGAGGTTGTCTGGATTCTGAGTTGCTTAAGAAACTGGGTTTTTCAGATCTTCATAATCTCTGTTGAGGATCTGATAGTTGCTGTAATCATACAGTCAGAAAGATTTGTATGAAAATGTCTCCTAAACAGCACAGCTGATGAAGTGTGCTGCTGCAGTACCGAAATGTGGTGTGAGCAGTACAGCCTTTATTCCTCTTTTTACCTTTTGTTTTCATTGCTATAATGCACTGTGAAATTTAATATGAAACTTGGGAGCATACTAGCAAAGGATACTACCTGTGGAAGGAATAAATGCCATCAGATATGTGAAACTCTTCTGAGAGAGAAAAAAGAAACAGATCCATTTTGATGAATTAGGTAAATTGGGCTTTTTATATTTCCCAGCCAGTGCTGGTGGCTGTAGCTGAGCCTTTCAGGCTCTACCAGCTGCGAACAATGGAGTTGCAGATCTTTTTTTCTTTCTTTTTTTCCCCCCTTTTTAAAAAAATGTTAAACTGATGTTTGGCATTCGTGATAGTTTTGGCCCCTCCTACTGTGCCAATTGAAACCACTCCCCACATAACCGAAACAAATCATTCCCCGTGACTCTGAAGATAATTTACATTTCAATACAAGCTTTTATGCACTGAACATTTCATACAGACATTTCATTTAAAAAAAAAGAAAGAAAGTAATTTTTAGGAGACAGATAAGAATGACTCAAACACCACCTTGTTTTCAGAGCTCAGAAACACAGTAAAATCTAGAGCTTGAAGCACTAGTCTGCTTTAATATAAAACACGCAAATATATAATCTGTTTATTGTTTTAGTATTGATTTCTGTTTTCCATTTGAAAATCCAAGACATAGAGCATTTAAATTGCTGCTACAAGTATTTCAGATTTATGATTTTAAAGCTTGTTAATGTAAATTCATATCAGAGTTCACATCTGTTCTTTGAGTAGGTTGTCGTAGTGTTGAGTAAATTTTAGCAGAGAACACATTGGACTTATATGTGTTCAGGTTCTGTATTTTTTATTTCAACTGTGCCTTCTGTCATGGCTTGGATGACTTATATTTCTCACTGGTTTGATGAAGACGATTGGTATGAAGGACAACGACGAGTAAGAATTGTTTAAATTAAAATTTTCTCTTTTACTGCTTTTATATTTTTCTTCTTTAAGCTGCTGTTTATTATATTGATAGTATCAAAAAATATTTCCATAGTGGTACTAGCAAGGGATTTTTAGTAGTTTTAATGAGGTCTTGAATCCTGGGTAAAGCACATCCAAAATGAGATTTTTGAAAATTAATGTTGCTAGCTGGATAAAAGGTACTGGAAGTTTGATGGCCACCTACTTGCATTTTTAGGTTGCGTAATTTAATTAGTAATTCTTTAATATGTAATGAGATGAAAATCAAGCATTTAATTTATTGTATTGGAGGAATTGATATAGCTTGCATGGAGTAAACTAAAGTAGTTATAAGCAGTAATTGAGTAAAACAAAAATATTTGGGAGATATTAAATGTGTCTAGTTGTACCTTGGATAGCTGTACGTTTTTATTAACATGTTTCTGAGGAGGGTGAGTTGTTACTATAGCAACATGTGCAGGATATCTTTGATTTTTTTTTAATGTTTATTAACTGCATGCCTTAGGCAAGCTTAGTCTACAGCTGCTTTTATAGATTTATGATAGGAAGTGAATATAAGTCTCATATATTTCACTGTGTTAAGCTCCTTTATGGAACCATTATTTCTGTGATTTCTTTTTCGTTTCTATACTATATTGTCAGCTAACAAATTGGAATGCAGGAGATGGTACTGAAACATAAACAGCTGCTTTCATTGTATTATTGTTTATTACTTGATAATGCCAGTTATATGCTTGTAAGTATAAAAAACCGGCAGATTTTAATACTGTTTCACTGTTCTTTTTTTACATGTCACTCGTGATATGAATGTTTCAGATGTGGAGTTACCTTTTAATAGCTGTCATCAGGGATTCAGGTGTGAGATGTGCCAAGAGGTAACTTTATCTGACATCAGAACTACCTTGGCAATTTGTACACAGAAAAGCAATCTTCTGGTGATTGGAGGAGTTCTGAATTGAAAGATGAGAACAAAATCTTATGGAAACTCTTAGATGCTTCATACTGAGATCAGACATGGTTGTATATATCTCTTTGTATTACACACAGTATTTGCAAACTAGATTTCTGATACCATATAGACCATAGACGATGCTAGATGTGTTTTGTATTGATTAGATGTGTAGTTTAGCATTCCTGATGATGTATTTTTAGAACTGTTAGCATTTCTGCTTGCTTTGTTTTGAATCCAAGTATTGGTCTTCAGATTAATTTGTTAAAGTTGCACAATAAAGGATATTCTAGTTAAATAGGATATTCTAGTCTAAATTCTGTAGTCAAGACAGTCAAAAACACTCCTCTCTGTAAGGCTTGTTCTAAGTTATGGTTTTTTAATGTTGTTTACCTTAGATTTTCTAAGCAGGGTATCTATCTTGGATTAATGTATTTGGGTTTTATTTCAAGTGTTTGTTTATGTGAAATACAGTCTTGGGCTGTGATTTCAAGTTTCAAACTTCAGAGAAAGGTCCACAACCTCTTCCCTTGTGAAGCCAGAGATCCTGTGGTTAAAGAAATTGTGGTAGTGATTTGGGTCCAAGTTTATTGTGGAGGTTTACAATGGCTGTGAACACTAGTAGAACACTTTTTCATATAAAATGAGCTTTTAAATCAAAGTATTCTTTTCCTAGTCATTGTCTGGATAACGGAATGCACGCATTTTGAACACTTGGTAGGTTACCATAGGCTAGGAAATGTCATCTGCAAATTCTGGTTGTAATAGTCTAGCCGAGGCTTCTGGTATTTTTGAAGAATCTTGTTGAAGTTCAAAGCCTTGTCCAAGGCACCCTCTTCCTGCCTCTGGTTAATCTTCTGATTCTCTGGGAGCTGTAGATGGCCTGTGTTCCATGAATTGTATACAAAAGTGGAAAAAACTTTCCCAGTTTTTGCAGAGAAGTGTACAAATTGTCTATACTGCTTAGTGGTAAACTAGCAACCAATCTGGTGCTTTAGCAAGTAGTAGACTACCTTGGTTAGATTTTGCTGGAGAATATGTCAGGCTGCACTTCTTTGTCGAGCAGTACATGTGTAAACCTATACAATTATTCTACATTGTTTTACATTGTGACTGTCATTATTAATATAGTCAGACTTAGCTCATCTTTTGCCCAGAAGCAGTTTCTTGAAGTATTGTGTATCATCTCAATCAGACTATGTAGAGACCTACACTAGTAACTGCAGTTTGGTACATCACATCAAGAACTGAAAATTCGTTAGCATTTTGCAGCATTCCAAAGTAGGAAGAATTTTTTTTATTTTGTCAAAATTTTCACGGTGTAAGTTTTCTATTGGCTTTTAAGCTGCATATATACCAGAATATTTCCAGTTCTCCATTATTTCACGGGTCTGGACAAATTATGATAATTTAATTTCTTAACATGGCTATAATGTGCTTGGTGGAAGAATTAATTATGTTTAATTATGAATATGTTATTAATGAATTAATTATGTTTATGTTATTACATGAGACTCAATGCTATTGAGGCAGGCATTGTCAGGCAGAAGTTTACTACTGTGTCTTGCAGACATGCCAAGATTTCTTGGTAGCCTTGAAGAACTTCATGCTTTTAGCAAACTTAAATGATTTTGCTTCAAACTGGTCCCATTGGATATGGTAATGAATTTGAAACTCTGTGGTTCCTGGGTCACATTTTCATCCCCAATGGATTTTCCCTCAAAGATGGGTAAATATACCCAGTATCTTAGGGAGACATCACTTTGGTATCACTAAAGATCTTTTTGATTATTACATTATCATTGACATGCCGACAAAAATATTGTTACGTGAGGACAATAGTCTGGATGAGATATAACATTTTTATATGTCAAAAATACAGGAGCGACAGCATGCTTTCCACATAAGAAAAGATACAAACTTAATGGGAAGATAGTGACAATAGAATGAACAGAAGCAGAGGACACTGGCACTTCACTGTATATAGCTGTTAAGAAACTAGGGGTTTGTATACACAGAAGCATATTGACTAATATAAGGCTATTGTATATCCACATTGGTATGCATGCCATACTGCATGTGGACTCATTTGGACAGATCATACACCACATGGACCATAGTCAAAGCATATGTAAGCATCTGTTATTGGTTGTGCTTGATGGTTATAAAGTTACAGATACTTAAAACTTGCAAGCATATGTATTGATAATGGAAGAGTGTTAAGTGATGGGTTTAAAGAGCTATTATTATTCTACAAGTGTCATTGTAATACAATTGGGAAATACAACAAGCAATGAAATACACTGAGCAGCTGAAGCAGAGAAGCAGGAGTTAGGTTAAAATTAAAATGGTGCCTTTTAAAGAGCTGCAGTTGCCAGGCTACTGACACTGCCGTTTTGTGTGTGGTGTGACACAATGCTCAGTCTTTTCTCCTGTATCCTGTAGTAACTGCATTATTCTGTGAACATCAAGGTTTAGTTCCTTCATCTGTCAAGTAAAGTGATTATGTTCTACAATCAGAATAATATTTTTCATTTTTGGGAGCAGCAAGGTATTTGAATGAACATGGAAATGCTAAAGTGGTTTACAAAAAATGACACCTATGCTAAGGTAGGGATTATTAGGCTTTAAGCTATTAATATAAAGCTGTGGCTATATATATAGTCCATTCAATTGTTATTTTTAAATAATATTTATGATATACAAAATTTAAGTTTATTGTGGTAGGTTGATTTTTTCTTTTTTTTCTATATTTAGCAACAGGAGAGGGCTTAGAGTGTTCCTGCTTCTGCCAGTTGAAAAGAAAGGTTTTTGTTGTCCTCCCTCTTCATTTCATCTCCTTGGAAACTGTGGGCATCCTCTGATAGCTTTCCCAGTGTGGTATACATTTTTTACATGCACAGGGTTTTTTTCAGTGTATATTTAGAGTTCAGTATAATTACTTGTACATCCCTTATTTCAAAATAAAATGCTTTTTTAAAAAGTATGAAAAATGTATAAAAATGCCCCATGTGTGAAATCATACCTATATATATTCAGTTATGCTGCCCTTTTTTGTCTTTTTACTAATAGAAATCTATAATGTCTGAAAAGATCAGCAGGAAACTGCTTTAATGCATGATACTTACAGGAGAGTAAGTTAGTATGCCATACAACATTTCTTCTAGATACTATTGTACTGAATTTCAAAGCAAATTCTTCCCTTTGTAAAATGGTATATAGCTCATTACAAGGAGCAGGAAATAATAACAAGTTTTAAACAACAAATATTAGTAAATAAAGTGTACATTCCTTTCTGTAATACAGCTCAGAATATTTTATACATGTAACTTCTTTATATATACCTGAATAGGAAAAATCTAGTTGAAAAATCAAATTTTAAGAACACTTATTAAGCACGAATTCTTAAATCCGTGAAATAATGGTATTGTGCAGAGCAGCATTTTTCATCTAAAATTCCAAAATTTCATCTATTAACAGGATTTTTAAAATACAGATTACTGCAGAATCCTACAAGACAAATGTGTTGTTACTCTGAAATAAACACTTGTTGAATTCTGTTTTAGCATCTGTAAGATTCTTGTCTTTCAACATCATAGTCTTAGCTCTTTAACCTAAAGAAGTCATCCTCCATGTAATGTTTTTCTACATAATGTCCCCCAGTGCATTCACAGCATAAATGTGGCCCCAAATAAGACATTCTGTTACTAAGTAACATGTTGATATTATCGTGAATCAGATGTGGGCTAGGTAGATAATTGGTCTGGCCCAGCAAGGTATTTCTTGTGTTTTTATGTTAAAATCAGTTGTCTCACTCAGAGCAAGATGGTAGTATGAAATATGTTTTGGACATTGAAGGCATAGTTTGCTATACAAATGTTACACTAAGCTTTGCCTTTGTTTTTTCACAGCTTACTTCAACTGTTTTGTTAAACAGTAATTAATAAGAAAATTTAGAAAGCTTTCCATAAAGGATGATGATAATATGTACTGCGTAGTTGTTCTATGCAAGTGCTTTGAAGACCTTTGTACACATGTTGCTTTTACTTAAAACTATTAGCATATGGTTTATTTTGTCTGGCTGTCAGTGGGAGATGAATGGGAGAGCAGAGAGGGCATTAAACTGTAATATAGAAAGTATTGAACCAGAACGCAGAAGAAAATGGGAATGATGAACAGTTTCAGCTAGTACACATCATGAACTATTCAAGTTTTCATTTGCTGCTTCCCCTCCCCCGCCACTTCTTTTTCCTTCCAAGTGGATTCTTGTGAATGGTATTCAACACCCTTTCTTCTGTAGTACTGAAGCCTCTAAACATCTGCTTGACTTTATTTTGGATACATTCTTTTGTATCTCAAGCTAGTTATATTTTTAAGGTAGATATTATGGGAACAGAGAAGTATTATTCTCTTCTTTAAAATTCTGTCTTCTTGTAGTCTAATGAATTTCTGTTTTAAAGGCAAAAATGTCACAGGTTAAACAAGTGGGACTTTTAGCTGCTGGATGTCAACCATGGAACAAGGATATATGTGCTGCTAGCGGGGACAGATTTGCCTACTGTGCTACCCTTGCTATTTATATTTATCAGGTAAGATTATCCTTGTTTATCAGACTAGTTATGTTTTTACATTGTTGTTGATCTCACTTTGAACCCTTTTAATAAATGTTTCTGCAATTCTTTTGGAAGTATGGTAGCTGCTGAGAAGATGTCTATGTAAAGCTCAGTCTTCCATTCAAGATAGCCCTAAAGTTGTATGTGTCAAGAGTTATTTTTAAAAGGCAGACCCACAATCCAGCAAACACTTGAGATGAATGAAGTGCAGCAACAGAAAAATGTGTTCTGAGAGAGAAATAAAGCAATTCTGCAGTTTCATTTGAAGCTGTAGTATAAAAATAGTCCTGTGCACAGTGGATCAAATGCTTCGAAGTTGTGGATTCCAGAGTTGTGGGCCACCTTTATTTGATTTGTAACTTAAACTGCTCAGAACTGCGGTCTTCTGAAGTTTGTGGTTACTAAAAAATAGAAATGCTGTGATGTGGAATTTTCAGAATGAGAAATATGTAAGGAAATAAAGGATACACTTTAACTTCAAGAGTTATACCGCTTGTAGGATTAAAATAAACAAAATTTCCTGTGTCATGTTTGGGCATGTGATTTTTTTTTTCTCTTTTTAGTTTTTAACTGTATGAAAAAATGAGTATGATTAAAAAAACGAGAAGGATTTCAAACTCATTTTCATATTCTATCCTGTTTAACTCTTTGGAGATTACTAAATGGTTGCTACCATGCCTATAAATAAAGCATTTTAGGATTGTTTGAATAAAGTTATTAATGAAATTTAATAGTTTATAAGAGACAAGAAGATAGACTGTTAATACAGTGATTGAGCTAATTGGATATTTGACAACTTTTCTATCAAATGTATGAGATTTTAATTTATTCAGATGCAAGGCACTGACAATTGTTAAATCCACTTCATCTGTAAGTCTAATACTGTTATATAAACTAATCTCCAACCCAATAGTATGTAAAGTGAGTTTACAAAAAACGTATTTCTAAAATGCCTTTTATTATTTGTTTAGCTGGATCACCGATACAATGAGTTCAAGCTCCATGCAATTATGTCTGAGCATAAGAAGACAATCACAGCCATATCTTGGTGTCCCCACAACCCTGACGTGTTTGCAAGTGCCAGTGCAGATAGTTTAGTGATTATTTGGAATGTGAATGAACAGAAAGTTGTGGCCAAGCTGGACAATACAAAAGGTATTTCAGACAAGGAGATATTTGATCCATACAGCTTTTTAATCCAGGGGTGTTGAGAAATACTTGATACAGTGAAAACTCTAAGCAGTTGTTAGGCCAGAGGTTTAACAATTGCCCAAAACAATATTCTTGACAGATTTGTTGCAGTCAATTTTAGAAAGTAATGATAGTGTGAATTAATTGCTGTGAACCAATCTTGTAAGTGGTAAAGAAAGAGGTTATTCTTTTTTCTAAAGTACTTGAACAATTCAAGAATTAACTTTGTTAGTGATTTCTTGTTGGGCAGGAAAAAAAACCCAGCACAGTATTTTCATCTGTATAAAAGGATAAATAGCTACATTTTTAAACTTGTGTGTTTTCATGATAACTTTACCTAAGTGAAAGCAAATAAAATGTGGTCTTAACAGATTCAAGTATAAATTATTAGTGAATTTGAAAAACAGCTTTTGTTTAAATACCCTAAAGCTTGTCTACCTGAATCTTCTCTCAGGACTTGAAACTGCTGATTTGGAGATTGTGTTACAGGTCTGGGGGGTTAAACATCTGTGTCTACAGTTACCTCTCTCTGCCCAGTTCTGATTTATTCCCTTTAGTCAAAACCAGGACCTGCATTTCTGTTCTTACAGTCAATCTCATCAGGTGTTCTTGACTCTTACATTTGCATTCTTGGAAAATGAGTGCAACCTAAGAACAGTCAGAATCTCAGGATCTAGTAAGCTGTTTTGGGACTCCCTTCTCTGTTCTCTCCTGAGTATTTTAGGATACCTGTGAAAACTTTGCATCTTGCATATCCTGCAAAAGAAAAACCCAGACTGATTTCATTTATTCTAAAAGAAATATTGTATCAGTTTATGCATTAATATAAAAGCTGACACTTATTTTTCAATACATTGCTTGTTTAAAAATCTACTTCAGCCAATGACTACACATGAAAGAATTGTTATTATTTTAATCTTTTTAAAAACTAATTTACTTTTAGGATAATATGTTTAAACTTCCTATTAATGCCTCTTTGACACTCTTTGATGTTGCCATATGAAAATATCTAAATACAATTTTAAATTTTCAACTTGAGGAGTTTTTCTTACCATCATTTATTCCTTCAGGCACACATTATTAAGCTATGGAGATAATGAGGGTTGGAGATGTTAAGGTCAAAATTCCTAAACTGAAATGCCTACAGTTAAGTGTAATGCAACTGAATTAGAATTGTCACATATCCAGAAGGAAGCTATCAAGAGTTCCGTTAGATTACAGAGCTGGCTTTCCAATTTTGTCACAAATATCTGTCTCTGTTATATTTATCTCTGAATTTTATTGCAAAAATAGGCATTTTGAAGTTCTCAATATATTACTAGCTTAGTAGCAAATAGCTTACAGTAAAACATAGTGGTGAAGGGATTCTGAATGAATGAAAGTATTGTTTACAGGATCAAGCTTATCCTCTTTCATAAGTGTGATTCTCTTTGGCACTAATGAAGTACGGATACCATAAAATACAGTCCATCGAAGTAGTATTACAGTAATTTGGGAGATAATTATACTTTGTGCCTATGGAAATGTGTAATTTACTTTTATAGCATGAGATGTCTAAATTTCAGTCTAGTAATTTTTATGTAGAACAATTATTTCTACAATTTTTCAAGACAATTGCTGATTCTGCGTTAAGGAATACTACACTGAATTTCATATCCTGGTTCTTATAAGGTTTACCTGTATGTTTCAGGAATTCCTTCATCACTTAGCTGGTGTTGGAATGCAGGTGATGCAGTTGCATTTGTGTCCCACAGAGGGCCGTTGTACATTTGGACTATCTCAGGACCTGACAGCGGGGTAACTGTACATAGAGAAGCACATAGTTTCTTGTCAGATATCAGTCTGTTTAGATGGCATCCAAAGAAAAAAGGAAAAGTGGTGTTTGGACATACTGATGGAAGCCTATCTATTTTTCAGCCAGGTAAAAAATAATATGGTAAAATATTTATTTTTTATCTATATATCGCTTGTTTCTGTATATGCGTGTAATTCTGCACTTCTTTAATAAATATTTTATAATGTGGGTACATACATAAAACTTGATTATAATTCATAGTATTCCTACTCCTCCCATATCACAAAAATATGTTTTCTTAGTTATAGAATGTAGAGCATTTTCTTTACATCTCCTTCTTTCATCATGGCCAGGCTTCGCGAACGAAGATTTGGGATCTCCTTCTTTACATTCTTGTAATTAAGCAAATGACATTGGAGCCATCATAATGATTTTGAAAGGATGCAGACCAGTATTAGTTTTCTTTTAACCTGCTTTCTTTATACTACTAGAAAAAGACAAAGAATTTGTTTAGGTGAAAACACATAGATATGTTTGAGAATAGATCATGAAAATTTTGGTGAACAGATAAATTCATTAAAATATGTTTCAAAACTAGGTAATACTGAAAAATAGATTGTAACAGAATAATAAAATAGAAGTACCATTACTGTGATTAGACTTTCATAAATTCCTTTAATATCTGTCTTAACAGTCAGATATACTTGAAAACATAGGCGTATCCAAGTTAGCTATTTTATTAACTGTGGGTTTCTAGTTTACAGTTTATAGTCAAAATTTGTCTGACTTTTTTAACTAGTGGCTTCTAAAAAGTATCAATACACTGAAGAAAGTGAAATCAGTAGGGTGAATATAGGCCCTCTATTTAAAAAAAAAGAAAGTAGAGGGGCGGACATGGGTGACACAAAAAATTGGTACTTTACAGTAAAGAATAGAGCTCTAACTTTTTTGCTTTGAGTCTGAAGTTCAACCCTCGTCTACCTCATGTAAAATGAGTTGTCATTGGATCAGAACTTAGTTTGTCACCAAGTGAAATAAATTTGACAAAATTCCTTACTTTTAAAGGTTTCGGTCCTTTTGTAGATATCCTACAAAATGCTATCATGAGAGAACCTGAACATCCACAAGTTCTGGTTGATTGCTTCAAAGTTCAGTGTGATTGACTCACTGAAGGGTCTAGTATTTCTATTTTAGCGTGACTCGTTGCTGCATAATTAGCAGACTACACGTTTTTTTAATTATTGTTACCTACTTAAAATTTTTCTCTCATGACTGTATTTTCTTTTTTATTAACTCTAGACTATCCATTAATGTAGCAGAACATTTAGTGCGAAGAAAAAATATTTAGCAATTACAGATTAGTACCTAATTTTTAGAGGAGTACAATGCAGTCATATAGAACCAAATATTCTGTACTATTTAACCTTTCATTTGTTCTCAAAATAAGCCCAGCTTGTTTAAATGACCTGTGACTCAGTTGCATGATTTATAGTGCTGATGTCTTCTCTTAATGAAAATTAAAATTCAACAGTTAGGATTTTCAGGAGGTTTCCTTTTGGATTCTTTTGTGAAGCACAGGTAAAACTGAATAACACCTAGACATTCTTACTCTCCCAGCAGTTAATTATGCTTTCTTGAGACTGAAGTGTTTGAACATGGCTGGCTTTGATCATTCAAAGACTTTTTGCTTTTAGTTCTTGTATAGCTAACTGAAAAATGACAGTTCTGCTTTGTCGTCAGTTCTTGTTTTTCATTTCAGTGTTGTTTTCAGTCAACCAAAAATGTGAACTGAAGTGTAAGGAGAGAATATTGTTTAAAAAAGTGAGAATCCTAAAATTTTTGGCAAATTAAAGCAGTTATCTGATCATATTTCTGATGTTATTCCCAAGGCTTCAGAAGAGCAAAGAAAAAAAGTGGAACGGAGAAATCAGTTTGTGGTGTTAGTTGTTGTGCAATCTTAAATTATTTCCCCATTTTTGGTAACTGATTTTATAAAGTTACCTGATACAGAATGTGCACCACTACATTTTCCCTAGAAAATCATGCTGAGAGCTATTTTAGTATTCAGAATGTTCCCTAGTGAACAAAAGCTTTTCAGCTTTTATTTAGCCTGTATCAGAATAGGCTTTGTTCTACATCAGTTATTAAGGATATTGGTAGGTCCTGACAGTTATCATAATATGAAAAATTAATTGTAGTCTCCAGTACCAAAATTGAAAATTAGATTGGAGCTGAATAATGGAAGATGTCAATCCCTTATTTCTAGAAAAGGGGTACAAAATTAGTTTTGTTTTTTTTTTAGTACAAGATCACAACTTCAAAAATACAGCTCTGTTTCATTTGGACTGGACATAGGACTAAGATCCATCTCTTTGTAAAAATAAAAAAGCGGAAAATAAATACGTTAAAAAAGTATGGTTCTTGATAGTATGGATCATGAAGTGAAATATGTCTTCTTTTTTGCAGGTGTCAAATTAGATACTTAATGGCCTGTTTTGGCTACAGAATCAATAAATGCTTCATAATTGCACACATAGTTTTGTGGAAGAAAAAAGTCTAAAGGCAGTTGTTCATAAAAACTTTTTTGACTGCCACAGTTTTGTTCTAGTTCATACTACCTTTATTTTGCCTGTATTTGCTGTGGTGTGCAGAGTTACTTACACTCAAATGATTGTATTTCAGGCTGTGCTGTAGGCCTTTACTCCTGGAAATTGTTAGAACAATGTATATGTTTTAACATACTTTCTTATAAAATTGTGTTAATAAGCCTGACAGCTGTTTCTGTTTTCTGCTGTATTAAAAATAAAATGGAACTAGAACTGCTTTCAGTCAAATACTGCAAAACCAGCTTCATTAATTTCACTGGTACAGCCAGTAGAGCAAGGTAGTGAAAATTTCAAGGAGAGAGAAAGAATTATGTTTGTGAACCTTGTAACTATTGAAAGGATGTACTTAATTTCATTTTTAAATAATCTGTTTTCTTGTGCACTTAAAGGTTCTAAAAATCAGAAACATGTCTTAAGACCAGAGTCTCTTGAAGGAACAGATGAAGAGGATCCAGTTACAGCACTGGAGTGGGACCCTTTGTCAACTGACTACCTTCTTGTTGCTAATTTACATAATGGTATTCGACTAGTTGATTCTGAATCTCTGTCCTGTATCACAACTTTTAGTTTTCCCAGTGCAGCAGCATCTGTTCAGTGTTTAGCCTGGGTTTCCAGTGCACCTGGAATGTTTATAACTGGAGGTAAGACTTTTATTTCCTGACTTATACAAAGGTAATAAATACAGGACTAAATCTTCAAAATTGATACTCCAAGTGTGATCTTTCTTTTTCTTAACATTTCTACATACAAGCATACAAGACACCAATATAAAACTGGAAAATAATAGAAAACTACACTGAGCAGTTTTTACTTGTTTTAAATTTGTTGGGTGCATAAGCAAGTGACTTTCTGCTTTTTTTAATACTAAATAATACTTTTCTCATGCACACTTTAGCAACAAATATTTGAGTTACTTTGGGAATAGGAATAAAAATGTGTTATACTAATGGATGTCACTTTGAAGATTTAAAAATTAAGAAAAAAGAAAAGAATCTATTTCTTTTCTCTTTTCTACACCATAGACCTTACTGCTCAAGTTGAACTAATGAATAAGGAAACTGAGACAGTGAGAATATTTTATGAAAAAGGTTCCGTAGAATTTATCTATGTTTAAATAGCTAATATTAATAATTATTGTTGTTAATGTGATATCGCCACAGAGGTAAATGGAAGATAAATAGAATATTACTATGGGGGTTCCATTAGATGATCTCCACAGGTCCCTTCCAACCCTAATTATTCTGTCATTCTATGGAGATGACAGTGCCTGCTTATAAAATTCTCCTTAGGATTTGAAGTTTAATTCACTGTTGTATTTTTGCATAAATCAAGCCTTAAACCACATATCTCTGTGTTCTGTTTTGTTTTTTGTGTTTTTTTTTTAAACTTCAGATTCTCAGGTTGGTGTGTTACGTGTTTGGAATGTTTCACGTACAACACCTATAGATAATTTTAAATTGAAGCAAACGGGTTTCCATGGTTTGCATGTGCTAAGTTCTCCTCCAAAGAAAAAGTGTAAGTGTAATTTTGATTGTTATTCATTGTAGTGGCTGCCAGTTAAGAAAATCTTGTTTACGAGTCTTGTTATGTCCAAGTCAATCTCTTAAGTTTGGACAGCTCTGTAGTTCTTAATTAAACCAAGTACCCTCTGCTGCTAGTGGACTAGACAAATGCATAAAGGATCAAGCACTTTATAAGATCCTTCTTTAGCAAACCAGGCTTCATACAGGAATTCTCCATTTCTTTATTTTTAAATCTCATTGGAATACAAAGCATTTTACTCTTTATAATTGTTACTTATTATTGAAATAAGAAATAATCTTCTCTATTTCTGTCTTTTGCTTTATTTTGTTAAGCACGTTCATCACAGTATCCTAATAAAAATCATCATACATCTTCAACAAGTGAGGCTGTTCCTCCTCCAACTTTAACCCAAAACCAAGCATTTTCTCTTCCTCCTGGTCACACCGTCTGTTGTTTTATGGATGGTGGAGTGGGGCTTTACGACATGGGAGCCAAAAAGTGGGATTTCCTTAGAGATTTGGTATGGTTCATCCGTCTTTGAAATGAGAGTTTATTTGGCTTACACACTTTCTTCTAACAGGAAAAAAATGGAGAAAGAAGTCTTCACAGCAGTTTCTATCAAAAAGACTCTAAATTTCTAGGAAACAAATGACAGTTCTGAAGTTGAAAATAATTCTTTATTGCAAAGGACTGAATCCTGTTGGCAGTATTCTGGCAGTTTGTTTTCATCCAGAAATAAAGATTTAAGGACTTTGGGGTTTTTTTGTGGTTTGTTTTGGTTTTTTTTAACTAAAATTTTAATTTGATGGCCTTCTCAGAAGGTCTGGAAGGTTTTCTATAATTCAGAAAAAGAATTCTAGTCAAATCAGAGGGATATATGGTGAGTTCACTCAGTTGAAAATTACAAAGACTGAATTATTAAATTTTTGTTGAAGCTGAAATTCAGAATTGGGTTTATCACATATTAGATGAGCCTCTTCTTCACAGGGTGCTTGGTTATTCTTAAGGATTTGTCTCTTTTCTTCTTTACAAGTTCCCTTTTCATTTGGAAAAAAAAAATTTCAGCTGTAATCCTGTATGTGTTTGAATAGAGGCTGTTGGTTGCTGTTCTTTTTCCATTTTTAATGGGTTTGGTCCTGTAAAGCAACTGAGGCTTAAAAAAAATTCTTACATATTAACCATATTTCATATATTTGCCAACTTAAATTCTACAAGTGCATGTCTTAGAAAACAAGCAACTGACATGTGGAGTTGCTAATGCATTGAAATTTAAACTACAATAGACCATAGACTCAGTGGGATACTAGACAACTTGTAGAACATGTTTAACATACAGAGCTTTATTTTGCAGTCACATAGTTTATAACAAAAGGGCAACATTAATTCTGTTTTTAAAAATTAACTATTTTTTCTTTTTTTGTTTTGTTTTTTTTTTACTCTGTTTTTTTAGCAACTCAGTTCCAACAGCAATTGTTAACAAGTTCCTGGTGTTGTGTGCCCTGTTGTTTCAGGAAATAATTTTTCTGTCTTTAATAATGATCTCTGAAAGAGAGTACTGTTATAGTCTAAGCTATTTTATGACTTTTAATTTTGACTGATGAGCCATAATATACAGGTTTTTTGGAACTCTTAATTGACCTGACAGGTCAATTAAATACAATGTATTTAGAGTTTGATCTAGAGTTAGTCTTATTAAAAAATCAAATGTAATAAAAATGGATTAAATATTTGTTTCATTTAAGGGACATGTTGAGACCATCTTTGATTGCAAATTCAAACCTGATAACCCTGATCTTCTTGCTACAGCTTCATTTGATGGCACAATAAAAGTTTGGGACATTAATACTTTATCAGCGGTTTATACATCTCCTGGTAATGAGGGGGTTATTTATTCCATTTCTTGGGCTCCAGGTAAGAATATTTTACTTTATGTCTAAATGTTCTTTGAATTAGCATTGACTGTAGAATTTGTCATATAAAAGTATTAGTTTCAGATAGAAGGGTATCTTATAAGGTTTAAACAAAACTAAATTATATATGAAACCAGTAGAATTCAATGTTTCAGATCTTGCTGAGGCTTTACCTTATGAGTAATGATCCCAGTATTTCTCAGTCAGAAAGGAGGAAGGAAAATCTCTAGAGCCTTTCTAACATTGCATTACACAAACGTCGAAAAGACTTTCTTTGCATGGGAAGCAGCTACTTAAAGTTCATATTATATTTTGTCCTAAAAAGTGGAACATACGTCTTTAGTTCTTTCTCTTCCTTCTTTGTGTAGGATTCTAATCACCGAAGAGCTCTGCTTTCACCTTATTAGAATAGGAAGTGCCTTTTCTGCAAAGCATCTACTTTTTCTTAGAGAAATCACTGAAGTCAGTAGGAAGTTTTCTTTTCAAAACTGTACTGGAACTCTCTTCAGTGTACCTGGGAATATACTACTAATAGTTACTAATGTCAATAGTTAATGATAGGTTGACTTTCTTGTATTCTATTTCATTGGCCAGGAGATGTGTTTTTTAAAAAATCTAAGTAATTCATCTCACTGCTGTTCTCTCCTGGGCTTTTAAACTCTAAGAAATAATATCTGACAGGAAAAGAAATATTGTGATGGGAAGCTTAATGTAGTCTGCATATGTGAAATGAATTTGCACTTTTTTCATTTCAGGGAGTGTCTTATAGATAATTTGTCTTGCTATATGGAAATTATGGCAGTAAGAAATATGGTGTTTATGTTTGGTTATTTTGTTTTGAAATTTTAATTCAGCTTGTAGTAGTATCTCAAGCTGAGGGAATAGTTTATTCACTGAAGGGAAGTGGTTTTCTTAAAAAAAACCCAAAAAACAAAACACCCCCCCCCCAAACAAAATTAAAAACACCCACAAAGAGTACATTTAAGCTAATTGGAAGCATGTGCTTTGACTCCATTCCTTACTGTCCTGTCCAAAAGCTCATGTCCCTCCTGGCTGGAACTTTTGCCTCTTCTTTCACATCCCTTACTCTTAGAAATTTCCTCTCTGCCTTGTACTTTATCCCTAATATATAATCCATTACATATCACCATTTGTATTTAGTCTCAGAAGGTCTTTGGAAAAAGTGATTCTCTTTTTTCTTTTTTTTCCCCTTTTCTCATCCTCCTACCTGAATCTCTTCCCATTTTATATATTTACCGTGCTATACTCCTGCATAGGTTGTCTTTTCTGCCTCTGAAGCTTGGAATAAAATAACAGTCAAAATTTTCCTATAAATATGCCATTTATGAAAAGTATAGCTAAATTGGGATAGAGGGTCACTGTGGTGAGGAGAATTTGGTGGCTTTTAGATTAGGCCTGAATTCAGTTTTCAGGTTCTCACTGTGGAGTTACGTATTCAGATTTTCCACGCTGTAGAGTGTAGTTACAGATTCAGGTACGTTCTTGTGGGGTCGCGTGCTGCAGTGGTGCAAGATTAAGAAAACTACTGTTAGATGTTCTGTCACATTTTTATGATTTGTCTTAGTAAATAGGGAAGTAGATCTTCCTTTAAAGGAAAGTGTTCTAGTTGCTACAACTTTAAGGTTGAAACACTGAGATTGTATCTCTTTTCTAGTTTGAGTCATATGCATCATGGTCACTATGTTTTTAAGGGCAAGGCATTGAGAATACTTTTTACAGCAATACAACTTCTCTTTTGCCTTTCCTCAAAACGAATGTAGAAAAACAGGTCAGGCTTTTTCTGAAATTGATATTTGTGACTTAGTAGCAAATGCTGACCTTAAACTATGGAGAACTCATGTTTATGTGCCATTGATGTCTCCTGTTGATATTTCATTTCTTCAATTTAAAGTATAAACACAAACAATATTGCGATCTTATAATTATCAAGACACTTTACAAATATCTCTCTTTAAAGGAGATCTGAACTGCATAGCAGGGGCAACATCCAGAAATGGTGCCTTCATCTGGGATGTTCGAAAAGGCAAAATGATAACCAGATTCAGTGAGGTAAAATGAGATTATTCTTTTTGTCTATATAAAATGTAAATTAGTCATTTCCTCTAGTGTCAATAAATAGATGTGTCAAAGTTCATATGTTTTTAAAAGGTGCTAGAATATAAAAATCTATAGAATTACGTGAATGCCAGTTTACCTGTGTGGCAGAAGTATTTTATTTCCTCAGACTGGATTTGTGACATGAGAATGATGAAGCACCACATGGTCTCCATTATATTAAAATTGGTCCTGTAGGGATACACAGCAAAAGCAATACTGATTCCTTCTTAAATGTGTCAGTGTATATGGACTTATAGACTCGGCATCAAAATGCAAATTATGTTCTGTATTTTTAAACATAAGGCTTTCAGTCCCTGAAGTCTAGATCAATAAAGCTCCATTTTGCAGCACACTAAACAGTATGCCTCATTTAGAATCTTGCCTTGTATTACCTGAAATCTATCCAGGCATTTTTAAGTCCCGAAACAGTAGCACAATTTTTATTGGCATAAAGGAGCTGTTGTAATACTATGTTGTAGTATTCTACTCTATTTTGTGTATTCTTAGTATATAACTGTAATCTTCAGATTATACAGACATAACTGTGGTGTCTGCATCAGTGTGCAAGGGATGCTCTTTAAGAAGAGAGGTAGAGGTGTGGGGAGAGGCATGAGCAGAAAACAAATACATTCAGGGGTTCTGGGATTCTAACACTGATCTTTGCATTTGTGCTACTAAGCATCTTTTATGTAACGCTGACCCTGATACACATCCCATTTAAGTTTTCGCATACCACAATTTTTCATGCCCACTCACTTCATTATTCCAATAAGTAACTAACCTTATTCAGAATCATAGAATGAGTAAGGTTGGAAAAGGACCACAGTGTGTGTCATCTGGTCCAACCTCTCTGCTCAAGTAGGGTTGTCCTGGAGCACGTTGCACAGCTTGTGTCCAGATGGTTCTTGAATATGTCCAGTGAGGGAGACTCTGCAACCTCTCTGGGCAATCTGTTCCAGTGCTTAGTCACCCACACAGGGAAGTTTTTCCTTGTATTCAGGTGGAACTTCCTGTTCATCAGTTTCTGCCTGTTGCCTTTTGTCCTATTGCTTAGCACCATTTAGAAGAGCCTGGCTTCATCCTCTTGAGACCCTCACTTCAGATATTTGTATACATTGATGTGGTTCTGTCTCAGTCATGTCTTCTCAAGGCTGAACAGGCCCAGATCTCTCAGCCTTTCCTCATAAGAGAGATACTCTGGTCTCTTAATCATCTTTGTTGCCCTCCTCTGGACCTGCTCCAGGTGCTCCATGACTCTCTTGTACTGAGAAGCTCAGAACTTGACACAGCACTCCAGATATGGCCTCACTAGGGCTGACTAGAGAGGCAGGACCACCACCTCCTTCAACCTGCTGGCAATGCTCTTCCTAATGCACCCCAGGATACCACTGGCCTTCCTGACCACAAGGGCACATTCTTGGCTCATGGACAACTTGTTATCCACCAGGACCCCCAGGTCTTTCTCTGCAGAGCTGCTTTCCAGCAGGTCAACCCCCAACCAATACTGGTGCATGGAGTTATTCCTCCCCAGGTGCAGCACCCTGCTTTGCCCATGTTGTACTTTAGTAGGTTCTTCTCTGCCCATCTCTCCAGCCTATTGAGGTCCCTCTAAAGGGCTATACCACACCCTGGGGTATTGGCCACTCCTCCCAGCTTTGCAGCATCTGTGAACTTGCTGAAGAGGCATCTGCCCCTTCATCCAAATCATTGATGAATAAGTTAAACAATACTGGACCCAGTATTGAAACTTGGGGGACACCACTAGTGACAGGCCTACAAGTAGACCCCGTGCCACTGATTACAACCTTCTGAGATCTGCAGTTTAGCCAGTTCTCAACCCACCTCACTGTCCACTCATCCACTGTCCACACTGAGTTTGCCTCTGAGAATGTTGTGAGAGATGGTGTTGGAAGCCGTGCTGAAGTTGAGGTAGACAATATGCACTGCTGTCCCCGCATCCATCCAGGCAGTTGTTTCATTGTAGAAGGCAATCAGGTTGTTCAAGCATGGTTTCCTTTAATGAATCCATGCTGACTTCTCCTGATCGCTTTCTTGTCGGCCACGTGGATAGAGGTGGCCTACAGAATGAGGCGCTCCATCACCTTTCCAGGGATTGAGGTGAGGCTAATTAGCTGATAGTTCCCTGGATCCTCCTTCTTTTCCTTTTTGAAGACCGGGGTGACATTTACTTTCTTCCAGTCCTCTGCCAGCACCTCTCCTGATAGCCACAACTTTTCAAAGATGATCATGAGTGGCCTCACTGTGGTGTCCACCAGCTCTCTCAGGACTTGGAGTTGCATTCTGTCAGGGTACTTGGACTCGTGTATGTCAAGTTAGTCTGGGTTCTCTAACCCAATTCTCCTTGACCAAGGGAAAGCCTTCTTTGCAACATTCTTTTATGCTGGTCCCATTCCCAAGGGCTGGTCTTGTCAGTGAAGGCCGATGCAAACAAGGTATTCAATATCTCTGCCTTCTCTGTGTTCTCTGTTACCAGTTTCTCCCCTCCATTTAGTAATGGGCCTACATTACCCTTTGATTTCCTTTTGTTATTGGTTGTTATTTAAAGAAGCCCTTGTTGTTTTCCTTGACATCCTTGGTCAGATTTAGTTCCAGATGGCCCTTGGCCTTCCTTATCTCATTTCTACTTACTCTGACAACCTCTATATTCATTCCAAGTGGCCTGACCCTGCTTCCATCTCCCGTGTATTTCCTGCTTACGCTTGAGTAATGACAGGAATTCTTTGTTCATCCACACAGGTCTCTTACCCCCTTTACCCAATTTCTTGCTCATTGGAATGCATCATTCTTGAACCTGGAGGAAGTGATCCTTGAATATCAGCCAGATCTCTTGGACCCCTCTTTTCTGCAGGGCCTGTTCCAATGGGATTTTTCAAAGAAAATCCCTGAAGAGGCAATAGTTAGCTCTCATGAAGTCCATGACTGTATCTTACTTGCTGCCCTGCTTCTTCCTTGCCTGATAGTGAACTCTGCAATCTCGTGGTCACTATAGCCAAGGCTGCCTCCAACCTTCACATGCCCTTCAAGGCCTTCCCTGTTTGTTAGTATTAGCACACCATTCTTTGTGGGATCCTCCACTACCTGTGACAGGAAGTTGCCATCAACACTTCAGGAAGCTCCTGGACTGTTTGTGCTTTGCTGTGTTGCTTCTTCAGCAGATGTCAGGTTAGTTGAAGTCCCCCACAAGAACCAGGGTCTGTGACTTTGAGACTGCTTCTAGCTGCCTGTAGAAGGCTTTATCTGCTTCCTCCTCCTGATCAGATGGCCTGTAGCAAGCACCCACAACAGTCTCACCCTTACTAGTCTCTCTTTTGTCCTGATCTCAACTTGCACATCATCCACCCCAAGACAGAGCTTGATACATTCTAAGTGTTGTCTCACACAGGGGGCAATTCCACCACTGTGCATTCCTGGTCTGTCTTTCCAAAACATTGTGTAGCCCTTCATGACAATATTCCAGTCATGCAAGCTATCCCCCTATGTCTCCATAATTTGAGGGCTGTGACTGCTCACAGATCTCTAGTTCAGCCTGTTTGTTCCCCATACTTTGTGTGGTGGTGTACAGGCACTTTATAGAGTATTTGATTGCATCAGTATCCCCGTGGGGGTGCAAAGGGACATCCCATAGTCCTGTCTAGTGGTTATGTCTTTGGCTGCTTGTGCTTGCTCCAGGTATTCCCTCTTGGGCCTCCTTATGCTAGGGGGTTGCTATTGTTGTCCCCTTCCCTACACCTTCTCTTTGGCAAGCCTGTCCCTGTCCTCTTTCCAATCTAGTTTAAAGCTCTCTCAATGAGCCCCACTAACTCCTGAGCTAAGATCTTTTTTCCTCTTTGAGACAGGTGGACCCCATTTGTTGCCAGCAGGATTGGTGTTGTATAAACTGACCCACGATCAAAACTCCCAAAATTCTGCTGGTAACACAAGTCTCAAAGCTGGATGTTCATCTGGCATGATTTTCCTCTTTCTTTGCCCATCATTCCCTGCAACTGGCAGGGCAGAAGAGAACACAACTTATGCTTCAAATCCCTTGTCCAGTTGTCCAAAGACCCAGAGGTCCCTCTTGATTGCTCATAGTGTTCTTTATTTAAGCTTCAGGTTTATAGAGTTATGGATTGCTTATTCTTCAGCTTGACCCAGTTTTGCCTCTTAGATCCTGGCAAGTATAGCAGTTTTTACTGTCCATCTCCGTAGTCCCAATTTTTTGGACTTGATTTTTCAAATATCCCAGATGTATTGGGTACTCACTATAGTGTG
This sequence comes from Neopelma chrysocephalum, assembly GCF_003984885.1. Classification (NCBI taxonomy): domain Eukaryota; kingdom Metazoa; phylum Chordata; class Aves; order Passeriformes; family Pipridae; genus Neopelma; species Neopelma chrysocephalum. The sequence goes on along the minus strand of NW_020897700.1, from coordinate 11,738,606 downwards.
GTTTTGTACAGTATACTTTACTGGAAGAAAAGGGCTGAAGCCCATAGTAGAATAAAATAAAATAAGAGTCAATAGATGAGAGAAAAAGGGGTGAATTATTTCTTATTGATAGGTATTTTGCATTTTTTGAAGCATGGAAAGAATGGAATCTTCTGCATTGCCTGGAGTCATAAAGATTCCAAAAGAATAGCAACCTGCAGCAGTGATGGATTTTGGTGAGTGTTATTGGAAGAAAAAAAAATTGCTAAATGCACTTCTCAAGTCCGTACATTTTGACAGTACTGTCAGTGATTAATGTTAAAACTTTTTTTACTGAACAAAACTTGAATTATATTAGTATTCTGTACTTCTTAGGGTATGTTTTTCATGATTTTAAGAAAAAGAAAACTTTTGCAAAAGGAGTAGTGTTTAAGGCACTCTGATAGTGAAACTGAATTTTTATTTTATTTAGCCAAGAATATCCTATCATTCTTGTCTGTTGGGAACACTTTTCAAAAGCTATCCAACTTTATTTTTTTTAATTTTTAAAATTTTTAAGTTTGTTCTTTCAAGGACTATTTTAGAACAAAGTAATTACAATTGTACTATTACGGGAGTATAATACCTTATTTCTAAAAATGTGTGAATGTCCATTGAGACCAATTTTGCATATATTATGTTTTAGTACATTTTAAAAATTCTTCCTCATTAGTCTCCTCTGCTACCTGTGTCATTCCAGCTCAAGCATAATGGGCATAAATTTTAGAAAACAATCAACTTTTTCTTTCTTTTTCTTTCTTTCTTTTTCTTTCTTTCTTTTTCTTTTTCTTTCTTTCTCTTTCTTTCTTTCTCTTTCTTTCTTTCTTTCTCTTTCTTTCTTTCTCTTTCTTTCTTTCTCTTTCTTTCTTTCTCTTTCTTTCTTTCTTTCTCTTTCTTTCTTTCTCTTTCTTTCTTTCTCTTTCTTTCTTTCTCTTTCTTTCTTTCTCTTTCTTTTTCTTTCTCTTTCTTTTTCTTTCTTTCTCTTTCTTTCTCTTTCTTTCTTTCTTTCTTTCTTTTTCTTTCTTTCTTTTTCTTTCTTCCTTTCCTTTCTCTTTTTTTTTTTTTAATTCCTAAAGATCTATTTGTACCTTAAAGCCATAACTACAACTTTGATTTTGGGCTATGAGGATCTTTTCAAGAAGGAGGTACTACAGTGGATATCTTTATAGGCCTTCTGAAGGAACATGGACTGAAGTGTTTTCTTGGGAAATACATAGTTAGCCTTGTAGTTGAGGGGTTGATATTGTTTATGGCTATTTCTCATATTCTTTCTGTATATCTTTTTGCTATCTGGCGTATTCGCACAGAATAAACCTGAATTTTGGATAGCCTACTCAGAATGTTTTTTTCCTTATTATATTGCATTATAATTGGTTTCAGTATTATTCGAACCATTGATGGCAATGTTCTTCACAAGTATAAACATCCAGCTGCAGTGTTCGGCTGTGATTGGAGTCAAAACAACAAGTAAGTAAAAAATAACCCAAAGAAATGACAATATTTACTATTTAAATTGATTGCCAGTAAAGAAACACAAAGTTATTAGAATGTGATTTTTACTGTGGTAGTAAACCACTACAATTGTCTGTTCCACAGTAGGATATGCCTGTAGCAGCTCTATATTCCCAGTAGTGTATCTCACTGACCACCATGAACTTCCTTAATTTTCAAAGGAAGATCTTTTCATACTGATGAGAGAAAAAAAATTCTCTAGCTGAATATATAACGGGGGGAAAAAAGCAGACATTCAATACCAGGAAAAAGGGGTTTATATTGGCTTCCTTGTAATGACTGCTAAGCTGAAAATGTAGTAGGCAACTAAATGCACTATGATATATATTAATTTTGCAGATAATTCTTAATAATGACATAAGAACTTTTTGTCTGATTTAGTGTATTTAATTAGACTATCAATATTTACTTTGTCTCTTGAAGAGACAAATAAGAAGCAAAAATATGCTGTTTTTTGAAGTAAATTGCAAATTACACATCATATTTATTTTTAAATTAAAAAAAGCATCGATCATCTCTCTAACTAAAGATTTTGCCATTTATATTTTGCAGAGATATGATAGCTACTGGTTGTGAGGATAAAAATGTTCGTGTTTACTACTTGGCAACCAGCTCTGATCAGCCACTGAAAGTTTTTACAGGGCATACTGCAAAGGTATTTCATGTACGGTGGTCTCCTCTGAGAGAAGGAATCCTCTGCAGTGGCTCTGATGATGGGTGTGTATTTCTGAACTACTGGAAAACTTACAACCTTAAGCAGAACTATTCAAGAAACTCAAAATATTTACTTGTACTAGTGTTTGCACCTTCAAAAACTTCATGAATACCTAATAATCTAAATCTCTACCTTGTTCAAATTCAGGCTGTAGCTTTGCTGTTAGCTTTATGTAGTATTTGGGCAGCAGGATCATTATCTAAGATTGTCACAGCTGCTGTAGCAGTGCAACCTTTCCAAATGCTTTCTCAAGAGTAGGATCAGTGACTGATACTGTTACTCCGAGGAATAATACAAGGAGGACACCACAGTGACTGATGTTTTTTTCAAAAATATACTTAAGTATAATCTGCAGAAATTTTTAATGAGTGCTAGATACTTCTGTTTTGTTGTTTTGATGACATCTCTTTTGAGGGAGAGCAGAGCAGTCCTCAGTAAGCGAGAGGAAGGATTTTCTGATTCTAAGCCACTTCCCTGCAGACTATACAAGATATTTTTGTAATGGATCTCAAGTTTGGAGTATTGGCTTCTATTGCTTTCCCCATTAGAGGTTTATGCTTGAAGCAAAATCTGTTAGTTCATAGTGTAGTGATTCATGACAGAACTTCACAGCAAACTTCTTGACAGCAAAATCCATTGAAGAGGAGTGGCCCTAGAATTGAACCTTGAGTAGCGCTGCTGATGACCAGTTGCTAGCCAGATGTAGCCCCATCCATGACAATTCTTTGAGCCCTGATGTTCAGCCAGTCCTTCACGCAGTGCACCATGAACCTGCTTATCCCACCATTGGAGAACTTGTCCAGAAGGACGCTGTCAGGTACGGTTTCTGAACTCTTACTAAGGTTGAGAGAAACTACATCCAGCGCCTTCACTTCATCCACTGGGCAGGTGACCTTGTCATGGAAGGATATCAGATTAGGTAACCAGGACTTTTCCTTTTTGAACCCGTGTTAACTGTGCCTGTGCCTGATGATTGTGTTATTCTTTAAATGCCTGAGCTTAGACTAGCAGATCTGTAATTCCTGGGTCTGTTAGAGGGCTGTTGAAGCCATAGGAAAGATAAGTTTTACAGTTTTGCTTTGTTTTTCTTTACTTCTTTTTCCTCTTGAGAGTCCTAACAGAAAAATTTACTGCATATGCAGACATATGGCCAACTTCTTTTCTCTCACTGACGTGTAAGTTATGGGTGGCTGTCAGCTTTTGAAAGATTATGTGGTCAATGGAATAGTTTCTTACCCTGGTGAATGGTCTTTGGTGTACTTTGTATGCCATTGTAAACTTGAAGGGCATTGGCTCCAACCTCTCCTATTTCAGCTTCTATAAACATATTGCAAATAAATATTCTGATAAATTTGAGGCTTAGAATGTTGCTGAAGTAGAGAGATAATGATATTTTTATAGGTGATTTGATGGACATTGGTCTTTTTTATCCTGTTTCAGTACTGTTCGAATATGGGATTATACACAGGACACTTGTATAAATGTTCTTAGTGGACATACAGCTCCAGTACGGGGGCTGATGTGGAATCCTGAAATTCCTTACCTTCTAATATCTGGCAGTTGGGATTATACAATTCGAGTCTGGGACACAAGAGATGGAACATGTTTGGACACAGTTTATGATCATGGTGCAGACGTATATGGTAATATTTTTGAATTTGGTTTTATTTCTGTATTTAAATGCATTCTAATATGTTTTAAATTTTATGAAATAATTTAATCAAATGGGTTATTAGATAAACTTTTTTGACTGCATTTTTAAATGCCCTCTCTGCTAGGATTAACATGTCATCCTAGTCGTCCATTTACTATGGCATCCTGCTCTCGTGATTCCACTGTGAGACTCTGGTCATTGACACCTCTTATAAACCCTCTACCAATAAATATCTTAGCAGATAGATGTTGGGATGATATTATTGGCAATACAGGTAAGTAAATTGTGTATACCGTTGTTCTAATTTTCTGTATATCACTGTTCTTTTTTCTTTCGTTGTTTATTATTTTTTTAATTTTCATGTATAAATCTTTGTATGTGTTAGATCGTGCTGTGGAATCTGGTGCTCCTCCTTTGCTGTGTGGTAAAGTTTCCAGGGATATTAAACAGGAATTGGAAAAATTGTCGGGAAATCCTCGAGGAAAAAAATTAAGGTGGTTTTCAGAATGTTTTTCAGTAAGTATTCTGTAAACCTAAGTATGTTGTCAGTATGCATGACTTGCTCTTCTGAGGTCAGTCTCCAAAACTGAAATTTCTTCCTTCTTTACCATTTTTTTCTCTCTTTTTTAAGGGACCTTAGAAAATATGTAGAAATCAGTTCTGTTTCTTAACAGTTCTGCATATAAAAATGTCCATGACTTAATTGTTTGTCAGTTGTGAACACCAGTTTTTTGCAAAGTGAAATTAGTGGGATAATTTAATTTTCTATAGGAAAGGTTTAATCTGACAACAATTTGCTATTGAAGAAAATGAAAATATGTGCTTTACCAAACTACATCAGAGTTTTTAATTTTGATTTATCAAAAGGACACCCTCATTACTTGTAAGGTTTGAACTGCCCAAGTGTTTGTGCCCAAACTGCAGGATTACATTCTGGCAGCTGTAGATCTGGATGACCCATGCCCCGGTATCCATCTGTTTCCTTTGCTCCACAGCATAGTAATATTTCCTATAAATCGCTGCAGCCTCTCAGTGCAATTGAGTTAAAAATATAAACTACTGGATCCCTGTGACTGTTTAGCTGCATAGGGGCTGAACTTGGGGTAGAAGAAGGACAAAAATTACCTGGAACTACAGATTGTGTCACATGCTGTTGTAATTTAAGTCAATATGCTGATCTACAAAGATCTAGTTCATCCAAAATATTTGTTATGATTTCCAGCTAGATTGAAGTGTATGATTTTGAAATGCTGAAACAATCTTCCTCAATTTTGAACCTGAACATTTTAAATTTTATTAGAAATATACTTTATGGAATTCCTTGTTTCACAGAAGCTATACATTTTGATAGCCCATGTTGATTTGAGAGTAAAACTGTTATAAGAGCATTAAAATTTTCCAAGAACAAAAGGTTTTTTTATCAGCTATACTCAGTGCTTATTGAGTCAAGAAAATGAGATATTGTGCTACACAACGAGGAGACAAATAAGAGCTTTAACGGACAGAAAAAAGAGAGAATATTTTTTGTGGGAGGGTTTTGTGTTGCCTTTGTTTTTTTTCTAGTAGAATGTCATGCTTTTTACCAGCTCATAACTGGACTTCTAAACTTGTAATCCTGTTATTCTTGGGAAAGCTCCTTCAGGTCAAAGATTTAATGATTTTTTTTTTTAAGCTTTTAAATTCTCACTCTCTTCTAGACCTCATTCAGTGTTAAACTGTTGTCTTAGATCCACAGAAGGATTGATTCGAAGGCCAGACCAATGGAAATGCTTAAAAGCTATTTTAAAAAAAAAAATCACCTTGATCACTTTGTGCTGCAAGCTTTTGTGCATATCAGTTATGCCATATGTGTCTATTTTAAGATTTAATATTAAGAAAGTAAACCAGGTTCTGGCAGTCAAGCCTTGGACCTGTTTTTTTTCCTTACCTTCTTTTTGCCCATGCCTTCACTTTACAGAAAATGGTAAACAAGTACTGAGGCAGCTCCTGCATCCCAGCAGCTGAATGTTGTTTTATGCCAGCAGTAGCCACAAGATAGCTTGTATTTCTTTGTGAGGAAAAGGGAAAACTCTAATGGCAACCCCTCAACTATGTCCACACATAACCCAATACTTACATTCATGGATCTTGCTGTATCTTTACAGCCTTCAAGAAGACTGAAGGACTTAGAGTATCTTGAATTAATTCATGCCTTCATAATGAAAGTTCTAATATTGGCATGGTCTGACATTGTTTTCTTGGAGTTGACAGACAAATGTTTTCGAATGTCTTCATAAGTTCAAGTTTCTCTCTCAAGCATGACTGTAATACAACTTTTCTTCCCTAACAATTTCAGCCTCCTGGAGGCAGCAAAAATTTATGGGATTTGGTTGCTGTAATAAAAGGACAGGATGACAGTTTGCTTCCACAAAACTACTGCAAAGGAATTATGCATATGAAACATCTCATTAGATTTAAAATGGTAAGTGAAACATGAACAATATGTGAAAATGATTGTTACTCCATATAGTATTTCACTCTTTAAAAGTAACATTTAATGCTTTATAAAAGGGTTACAATTTATTTCATTTCCAAAGATATTTGTGCAATACCAGTTCCATCTGCAATATCAGTCTGTTACAATAGGATCTAACTAAGTCTGCATGACTTCATACTCATACTGCATACTCAGGGTTAAGATGATAGTTTACAGTTTTTAACTAGAGAAGCCTTTTTCAAAATAATTAAAAGAAATTGCAGAGCTTCAGCTATGGAGCAAGTTTGTCTTCCCTATTATATACACTGTACTTTTATATTCAGTAAAGTCAAATTACTTGATTATTTGATTGTATAAACATGAAGTAAGTGTCTGTGTTCAGATGCAGGAACAGAGGAATTCACATCGGAAAATGGAGGAGAGTTAGCAGAAATATATTCTGTAGGTCTGTGAAAGAAGGAGTGGAGAAACCAGAACCTGTCATTAATACAGATATGCAGCTTAAGAGCAACTCAGATGTGAATGTGAAATTCAAGTACTAGGCCATAAATTTATTAGTAGCTGCATATATGAATATGCAACCAGACATACAGTTTGTGCAGAATATGCAAATTTGTGGTTTTGTCAGGGAGTTCTTAGCGGTACTAAAGAATCCCACACTCTAATGACTGGGTTGTAAAAAGAGGAAAGATTATCTACTAGTATAGGATCAGGCAATGCACTTGCCACCCCCAGGGGTAATACCTGCGCTTCTGCAATACCTATCACCTGTTGTTTGCTGTTGCAGACTCTCTCTTTTGCAAAATCACAGGCTCTTTAAGAGTGTCCTACATACCTTATGACTCTTAAATGATTAAAGTTTATTGGTGTTGTTAACTGGAATAATAGCAGCTGTTTTGCTAATCCTGTGAAGCCCTGTAAATGTGTCCAAAAACCAGACTTCTCAGCCAGTTAGCCTGAGAAGACATTAATTCTTGGCTTGTGCAGTGCAAGCAGTCTGTTTATCTCTGCAACATGATTTTGTGCATTTATAACTGGTGACCTAGAATCACTACAGTCATTGCTGGTCATTTTGTCCCCTTTTTTGCTGACTCAGAATCTTGTTTGACAGCTTTAAGAGAAAGCAGGGGTAGGGTAATGCTGACTGCTTGTTAAGGGCTGCTAATACTGTCTTTTTCTTAGGAAACTGGATAATGGCCTTGCAGCACATAGGCATTTCAGGATGAAGTAGGCATGCAGAGCAACTGTGTTTTTTCTGTTTTTAGGAAACAGAGAGGATGTATTGGAGACTTCAGCATGAAAATAATAAAAAATATAGAGATGCTGAGGAAAAAAAGTAACATAGTTTGTTTTAAAAAAACCCAGATCCTTGGGAGCTGACATTGGTCTACATGGCAGTTTACTTTAGTGAAGAATGTTTAAAATTCATTCTCCATCTTCTGTATATGGTACTGTAAAGCCATGAATAGCCAAATGCCATAAATGTGCTGGTTTCACCTTTTTTTTTCTGTGTTAACTATAATTCTGTTGCAACTTGTATCTCAAGCTCTGCCAGATGAAGCAAGTTAGTCTTATTTCTCCAACTAATATAAAAATTGCGCTAGTTGGGAATATAAATAATTTCTTGGTTATAAGATTAATGGGACATGACAGATCAGATCACAAAGCCTATTGTCAACCAGTTGAGCCTGCTATCTGTATTATTTCTTTATGTGACATCATTATAATGGTAATATGTTCAATTTCCAGCTCTCTACGGTTTATGTTCACAAATTTTTTTTTAAGTTTCAAAGTATCAAGATTTTTATGAGGGACATCTGGATGAATTACTATAACGTATGAGAAAATGGTTGAGAATAAAAAATTATATAAAGATATTAAAGGAAGATAATAGAAAATGTATGTGTATAAGCACAAAACACTAAGACAGTTACTTTAACAACATAAAGTTCGCTGTAATCTCACTGAAATCGGTTCCAATTAGCCTTTTCTCAAAAGGTTTTTTTTCTGAAATTATAACCTTTGTATTCCACTGTAATATTTGACAGTAGTGTATTCTTAAGAAAACTTGTTTTCTTCACAGAAAACTTTTTTTGTCCTTTTTTTTTTTTTCCCCTCAGTCCAGGGCACAAGAGCTGACAACAGTAAAGATGTCTAAGTTTGGAGGCGGTATTGGTGCACCAAGCAAAGAGGAAAGGCTCAAAGAAGCTGCAGAAATACATTTAAGATTAGGACAAATTCAGCGATATTGTGAACTAATGGTAGAACTTGGAGAGGTAAAACATCAGAACATTATTGAAGAATAACAAAATATGAAGGTTTCTGAAAACCAGCTATCCTAGCAAAGATAGTCAATAAATGGGTCACAAGTCCCAGAAAAAGTAATCTTGTTCCAGTTAGCTTATTTTTAACATATGCAGTCTAAAGCATAACTCATTCCTTATTTAACCTGTTGTCAAATTTATTTTTAATGGAAGAAAAATTAAGCTAGTTTAAAATATGACTGTTTCTCAAAATAAAATGATCAGGGTAAATGTATTGCTGCTTTCTTCTAGTGGGACAAAGCTCTCTCAGTTGCACCTGGTGTATCAATGAAATATTGGAGGAAGTTAATGCAAAGGTAAGTTGATAAAAATATTATGGTGAGTTGTAGCTTCAGTCCGTAAAAGGACACAGATAAGTTAGGAAAGATGGATACTAATATCAGTTATAGTTGTCTTTTGTTACAGCCTTCTAGTTATGTTACTTTTTGTTCAGTAAGCTTTGGGATGGAACTGTGGAGGATTTCAACAATTTTGTGTACTTGAATCAAAGGGTTAAACATAAATTGGAACTTCAGCTGTGAACTCTTTAGTGCAGTATCCACAGTTTGTAAGTCTGGAAAGGCAAATGGGTTTCAGTGATCTTTATATGGCTTCATCTAACACCTATACCATAGAGATAAGTTTGGTGATTAATCATATGTGTAGATCTTTCTTGTTTATTTATTCATTTGTTTAATTAGGAGAGCTGATCAGTTAATTCAGGAAGAAAATGATGATGTCATCCCATACTGTATAGCTACTGGAGATGTGAAGAAACTAGTTTCTTTCTTTACTTTGAGAGGTCAGCTTAAAGAGGCGCTTCTTGTTGCACAGGTATTACTACATATAACAGTGGGGGGAGATGTATTTAGCTATGAGCTTATAACTCTGAATATGACAAGCATATTTAAAAGGCTTGCTCTGTTCACTTTTGCAAAGTAGTGAATAATGATACCTGAGTCTTTACTTTCATATTGTACTGCCCAGTTTTTATGCAAAAATCAAAAGAAGGTATGTCATGTTTATGTATTGAAAGCCTGATTGTTCTAAACTGCAATCACATAACCATAGTGAAAACTGATGTGTTCAATTTTGATTGAAATAGAACCTGATTTTCAACAGTCAGTATTGACCTTAACATCAAAGACGTGTAGAATTTGATTTCTCTTGCATTTCTACTGAGAAATTGTCTGTCTGAATGTTTTAGCTCATTAGCTGAATAATGTACAGAATGGAACTTCGATACATGCTTAGATTTAACAAGTTAAAATGTTGGAACCCTAAAGCAAATTAAAGCTTTAGAAAGATCCTAATTTGTCTTGTAAGAGAGATTACAGAGAAATATTACAATTCATAGAATGATCTTTGTCTCAAAGGTTTAATCAGATAATATTAAGCAACAAAATACCAGGACTTATTTTCCCTTTTAACTCAGCTCTGAGATTTAATCATGTTATCCCAGCTACACCTTAAAGCGTATGAAAGAATTCACAGAATCACAGAACCAATTAGTGTGGAAAAGACCTTTGAGGTCATTGAGTCCAACCCTTGACCAAACACCACTTTGTCCACTGATTTCATTTAACCCACACTGATCCCTTTGTATTTAATGTTAGAAATAAATTATTGCCAGACAGAAAAAAAGTTAAGCTTATGCCACTTTCTGCCACTGTATGCCAAACATTTCCAATTTGCTGTTATACCTGCTGAGAAGTATCTATAGACTTCATCTTTCACTCATAGCCACTTGCTCCTTGCGGTGTAAAAATCAAGGTTGTAATCTTCACTGTCCATTTTAAGCATATTCAAATGCTGGAAAAATCTTGCCCAAATGCATAGGAAGGAAGAAGTCTATTGCTTCTGTAGAATTTCTTGTATGGCTGGATAAAATTAGGCTAAGATGTAGCTATGAATAATAATAATAATGGCCAGTCTTCGCGAACGAAGATTTTGGGAAAGGTCTTTTACCTTTCCAGCCTGCGCAATGGATTTTTTTTAGGTGAGACACAGCCTGCGCTGAACTGAGCCCACCCTTTAATCCTAAGGTTCATCTACCAGAGCCAAGCAAGCTTGGACAATGGCAGTGAGGTCCTCAGGACATAGGTTTGTTTAGAGTGACCTTCTCATAGATGGATGGCCTCACAGGGCTAACGGGCTCCATCTGCCCGGGGGGACTGGGAATCGAACCTGGGTCGCAGCGGTGAGAGTCCCGCGTGCTAACCACTAGGCCAACCAGGGGTCCCCAGCTATGAATAAGTTCATTAGTTTAAACATTTAAGCATTTTCTTTGTTATAACTAGGCCTCAGAATTATTTTTATAGATCATAGGTTATTTTTGTTGTTGTTAAAAAAAAAATTGTATTCCGTCTTCAGTTTCAATTGTGCATTAATTAATGTTTTTTATTCACTACCAGGCAGCTTGTGAAGGAAATATACAGATGTTACCACTCTCCACAGCAAGTGGATCTTCAAATTCTGGTGGAAACAATACAGATGATTATAATGAGTAAGTTGTTCTAGTTTATATCTAAAACCTCATTTTAGTACAGAACGTAAAGTCATTAAAGGAGATAAAGCTTAGTGGTTTAATTTGGCATCAGCAATTTAGAATTAAAATATTGCATCTTCTAGTACATAGTTAATAGAGTTACTAACTATCTGATGCTACACTAATTTCCCTCTTGTGACTCCTCCTGGCGCAAAATGGATTTTTCATTTGTATGTATTATAAACGTCCTTTTCACTTGCTTGATATTTAAGATGCATTCCTATATCCTTAAATATATAGCATATTAACTTAGAACTTTTCGTAAGCAGGGTAAGATTTAGCATTAACAAGTATTTATTATCCCCTATTATTATGCATCATCTGCTCCTGGAGCTTTGCTCTTTGTCATCAGTAAAGATTCTGACAACGTACACTAAAAATCAAACTAAGAGACAGTAGTTTTAGATTAGATATTAGGAAAAAATTCTTTACTGTGAGAGTGATGAGGTTCTGGAAGAGGTTACCTAGAGAAGTTGTGGAAGCCCTACTCCTGAAAGTGTTTAATACCAGGTTAGGTGGAGCTCTGAGTAACCTGGTCTAAGGAAAGGTGTCCCTGCCCGTGGCTAGGACATGGAACTAAGTGATCTTTGAGGTCCCTTCCAACCCAAGCCATCCTATGATTCTGTGATTTTCATTGTCCATGACCTTAAAAAAAACCCAAAGCATGCACCTCTCCTTGTTTAGAACCGTGCTCAAAAACCTGAATTATATTATCAAGTTATTGGTGTAGTAACAAGTAATTTAGAGGCTGTGTAGCTGCTTCATTTACATGTGCAATTTTTGAGCAATTAGAGAAATACTTGTGCAGAGTTTACAGGTTGATTTTTCTTGCGTCAGTCTGAAGAGCCATTTCTGTACTTACGTAGATTTTGGGAAATGACCCCGGTGAGTATACACCAACCTAAGCAGTGGATGAAGCTCAAACAGATTGCATTTTTCAAGCTAGTCGTAAGTCAAATATAGCAATTTTTAGGGTACAGAAGGAAATGCGGTGAATTTTACATAAATTAAGAACCAAAGGATTCCAGCCTGAAAGTGATCTTGCAGAATTCATGTTTTGTTCTTGCAGGCTCCTGCACAAGGTCAGTAAAGAACTGGCAGATTGGTATTTTCAGGATGGCCATGCAGTGCTTGCAGCATGTTGTCATCTGGCTGTTGAAAATATAGAGGTATTATTTTTGTCTTTAATTATGAAAAAGCCAACATTGTCTTCCTTTCTCCACATGTGTTTTAAAATTTATGTATCACATTCTAAAATTCTACTTATACTTGGTATTTGATTTGTATATATTTATGCAGAGTTAGATCCTTACAGTATTAAAGTTACTAGCAAAACTTCCTTGATTCTATTAAATTCAAGATTTTTCTCACGCACAGAAAATAATATGTTGTTGTTGAATTGTATATACAGTATCTTGTTATATTAGAAAATATAAGATACTTAAATACCTTACATATATACACCTAAGTGTTACTGTTTACTGTTTATGGTGACTCAAAATAGGTATTCAGAACTCAAAGTTATTGTTCTACAGAAGATGCAATCTCTGCCTTCAAGAATTTACAGTCTAAATGAAAAAGTAAATAGGACAAAACCCCACCCCTCAGTACAAATATAAAACTGACATGTAGGAAACATTTTACTGGATTTTTCATTTTTTTTTAATTTTTATACAAATAGTTTCTTTTCCACATTCTTTCTGGACTTAACGTGTTTTCCTCCTTTATCCCCCCCAGCTAAGTATAATTTGATCTCAATCAGCTGTTCAGAGAGAAATCGAGAATCAATTAATGCTTGTATTTCAAAATAAGCATATTCCAAGTTGTTGTGTAGTCTTTTACTGTTTGACATTCTGCTATGCCTACCAGCAACTCTGGTTGGCCAGAGAGTGTAAGATCAGGAGAATCCTTCCTGGTTTCTTGTTTTTTTGAGTCTCCCTTCACTGAAAGAAAGGGGAAGTATATACTTTGAAAGTTAGTGTCATTACTTAATATTAGATGAGATTCCTATCATACTTTTTAGTTATCATATCTATGTAATCTCTTTGGTTAAATAAAGGAAGATTCTGCTAAAGGAAATCTATTCGTTTATTTAAAAACTGATTAACATGTGGTACACAGTTATTTACTCATGCAAGAGACCCAAATTATATATAATTTACTTTAAATATTGCATATTTTGTCCTTCTGTAAAAAGCATTCTCGTAAATTAATGTCATATGCTCAACATGGTGAATACCAAAAATTCTTATGATTTAATTTTTTCATTGAGCAAGCTTGCAATGGCAAACCTGATTCGTGGAAATGAACTGGAGCTGGCAGTCAGTGTGGGTACTGTCTTGGGAGAAAGTGCAGCACAAGCAACACATTATGCCCTAGAATTACTAGCAAGAAAGTGTATGGCAGTAGCAACAAGGTAAGAATTTCTTAATCCAAAGAAATTTTTTATAAATTTTTTTTCCTGACAAAACAATCAAGGTATATATCATTCTGGAACTTTTATGGAGACCAAACCACCATGGGTAGGTAGAATAAGAATTGCTGCTATTAGACCTTTGAAGTACAAGGCATGCAAATGTTCTGCATTGATCTCAAAACACGTTATGTATGCATTGTAAATGAGAGAAGAGTCATTGTCAAACAGAGTGTGAAAACCATTGAAAAACCACCAGCTACTTGGGCAATAGGTAGCACATGAAGTCCTGGTCGGTCCTGAGTAAAAATAACTGCTTCCAACAAAGTAACACTGGAATTGAATTAAAAAGTTAAAAGGGACAGAAGCTCAAGTGGGATCTGTGAAATGATTTTTAAGTACTCGTTTGAAAAATACAGAAGCTAATAGTCTGAGGAATTATTTTATATTGGTATTAGGAATACCAGACAGCTGAAAAGATTTAAGGATGAAACAGGATTACTATTTAATTCTGCAGGAGTAATTTCTCTGTTGCATATAGGGGAAACCTTCTCTGGTTTTACTTTGAAGAGTACAGCTTCTTGTTTTTTACCTACCAGTGAAAAGCAGAAAACTGTCCCAAGGTATATTTGGCAGATATAAAGGTGTTTCATAATTAATATGTCGTAGAAAAGATGTACTTAAAGAGACGCTGCAATTAAGAATCAGTTTTTCTGCTACAGTTAGTGCTAAAATATCTAGAGGCAGCCTGAGAGAAACAGTGGAACTCCTCTCTATAGAGCATTTAGCCTGCCTTAGACAATGAAGCGTTGTAGAAAAAGATAAAGTAAGAAATTGATGGCTTGCTACTTTCACTTTGCAATGATTTAGCAGGTCTGCAATGCACCAGTTTTAACAGGGTAGTTTTGGCAGCTCCAGATCCAGCTGTTAGTCTCTGAAGCTCCTTCTTTGATCTCCCTGCCTTCATTGTGAAGGGTGATTTTTATGTAGCCTCCAATAGGAAGCACTGGATGTGGAGTTAAGAAAAACAGTGTATATTTTTCCAGTTCCATAACAAAAGCTTGTTCTGATCTCAGAGCTGTAACAAGTACTTATAGTAGTATGGCATTTATGTTTAGGTACATAAAGCTTCTGCAAACTTATGGCATATGTGTACTGAAGTCTACATTGGCACATGTGGTAAAATTTTGAAATGGTGTACTGTGTACTGCCCAAGTATACATCTGCATTTCACAGTGGGCTATACTGAATACCTACTGCAGCTACAATCTGAAATCCTGGAGTCTGATTTTCAGCCATTACAGCATATTTTTTCTATTGTCTAGGAAAAGATCAGGGATTCATGAATATCTTCATATTTTGTAATAAAGAGATACTGACACAGCACAATACATCATGGTTCACTGCATTTATAAGATCATGTATGGGGAAGCTGGAGTTCCAGGTCTCTGACATTTGAAGGGTTCCCTTTTTGTTTTTATTGGTTGTTATGCTTAGAGATTTCCATCAATTGGAAACATTTCATTGTAGAGACACACTTTATTGGTGGAATGTTTCTTGGGATTTGGTTGGTTCTTTTTAAAAGAGCTCTAAAATATAAAATTTAAACAAATAAAGTCAAAACTAAGCATTCATGTCCTTCCCCAAACCTACAGCCTTGAGAAATTAACGCCTAAATAGTGTTAAAAGCAACCTTCTACTATTCAAAAGGTTAATTATATTTTACTTGAGATAATGAATTCTGCATATGCAAACTCAGCCACCTAATTTTTATCTTTATACTTGACAGTGTTTTCAGCATAATTCTTAAAAATCATTCCAGGTAATGTTACATGAGAACTTCTTTGAATTATTTTTTTTAAATAAACATTGGATTCAGATTTTGCAAAATAACTTCTAATCACATTAAAAAAGTGTTTAAATTGCTTTTGAAGATTAGCACATGTGAGTAACTGATCTTAAAAATAGTTTAAGAAACTGTGAAATATCTTATATTCTGAAAGAGCGCTTCTGTAACTTGGAAAAGTGGCTATTGCACAGTAATAGTATAACAGATATTCCAAAGACCTTTTGGCATTAATTTCTTTAGGTAGTCAAAAGGCATTGGAAAGCTATTTTTTTGTTGTTGTTAAAGTCAGTTGCCCTGACTCTTAGATTTTCTGTTGTCTTTTAATTATTTTCTCTTAGATATTTCTTCTGTAAAATAATACAAAGGTTTGTTCATTAGTGTTTCAATGTCTTCCTTTTAGCTTTCCATCACTTGGATACAGGTATTTCACTTGTTTATAGAAAGAAAGATTTGAAAAGCACATGAATTTATTAAGGGTAAAAATAAGATTAAACTAAGTATTCTCATTTTTAATTGTGATGAGTACTTGATAGTGGGATAGAAAGCAGTTACAAATATTAGACAATAGTTTACTTGAACATTTTTAAGCCAAGGACCCCAGTCTGAAAATCCAGAGGAGCTTGGTAGGATTTTTTGCCTTACATAGGAGCAAGTCAGTCTTGTGGGTCACAGGAGAAATGATGTCTGCATGAATAGAAGAGTCAGAGAACAACCAGAATAGCCAGTTATTAATATTTGAGTAGAATGATTGTTTAAGAATGATTTCCTAATATTACATGTGTTCCCTCCAGCTACTTATTGTGTTCAGGATAGGGTAACAAATGGTAAAAAGTTAGGAAAATTTCAGAAATGTCAGTTTGTTAAAACACGGTTTTCCTTTGAGAAGAATGAAAATAGGTATCACATTCTTTTCTTGTATAATCTCTCTATTTTAATGTCATAGAAGCATGCCATTCTGGATGACTGAGAGATGCTTTATGCTGATGTCATGGAGCTTTAGAGGCCTGGAAGTTTGAGGATGGTTTCATGACAGAGAACTACATAGTCATCTTTCCTTCTCTCAAATTGGATAGTTCCTACTCTCCCTTCCCATCCCTGCTCATGTATTCTTCCACCTCACTTTGAGGTGGTTCTGATGCTTTAGGATTGCACAGCTGTTTAATTCAACCAATAAAGCAACAGAAAATTCACTGATGACTTCCTCAAAAAGATAAATAGATTAAGCCTCATTTATTGCACCAAAATAGTCTTAGAGACTGAGATTGCTTCTGCACTTCTCTGGAAATAGTGTTGTTTTCAGTAAACTCTTCTTTATAAAAAGAATGTTAAAGAGAAAACAGTTTCCTCCTATTACAAACCATCAAGAGTAACTACATGTCATCTTTTGTTTGTGCAGGGATTTAGCAGCTGATCTCCTTATGATGATTCCTGATAACAAACTGCATTTAGTAAAACTATGTGCTTTTTATCCTGGATGCATAGCAGAAATAAATGACCTGCATGAAAAGGTACAATGTAAAAAAATTTACCTGAATGCTAATAAGAGGTTATGTATTGATTTGTTTACTAATTTCAAAAAACTTAAGGCCAAATAAATCTGTAGGATGAATTTGTCCCCAACAGTCTTACATACCCTTCTTTGCTCTTTTAGTCTTCATTGACTTTATTTTCAGTATTGTGCAAGAAATTTAGTTCTTTAATTCTGCTCTTGGTGTACGCTTTCCATTACACAGGTTACTTTCTGAAGTAGCTTATGATCTTCAGAATCATAAAGTCAGTATGATTTACAGCCTACTAGATATGCAGCCTAATCATGTTGTGGCAGATCAGCTTTCTTTACTAGTCTGAGTTGTTTTACATCTCATCCCTTTAATATCCTTAAATCCCTCCTTTCCTCTTCAGCAGCAGAAGGATCTTCTCTGATAACTCCCTTAAGGTTCAGGTCAGACTGCACATTTATTAAGCAGTAGTAAAATGTTCACAAAAACATTGGCAATGGAAACTGGTACTGCTTAAATTAAAGTTACAGAACCTTCTCCCCCTGTGTTGTTCTCTGTTCTAGATGGCTTTCTTAATGTGCATCATATGCAGGTACATCTTTCAAACAATGAGTCCTTCAGAGAGAATTTTTTCTTATTGTTATGTTCAAACATCAGCGTTTCTCTGCATCTTAAAGAATTGTTTGAACATTTCTGTCATTTTCTGGCAAAATGTTTTTTTCCAGTGCAATCTTCCTGATGTAGAAGAATGTATGCGGTTGGCAGAGACAATTCAGGCAGATGGAGATATATTTGAAATGATAAAGTACTATCTGTTAAGCACAGAACCTGACAGGGCTCTTCCTGTTGGCATTCAGTATGTGAAAGGTAGGTACTTGGATGAAGAAACCTTTTAAAGCATAAGTCATTTGTATAACTTGCCTCTTGAGATATTTTTATTTTTCAACAGAACAACTTTGTGGCTCAGATTGGACTTTGGATTCAGTCTTTCCATATCTTGATCTTCTAAGTTACATACGCACTGAACAATTAATGTTGCATAAATGTAGTGAGTGAGTATATTTTCATTACTTAGAAAAGTGGAACTTTCATTAAAGGAAACTTTTGGAACTTATAAACAAATATATATATATATATATATATGTAGGTGAACACTGTTACTATCACTTTTTGCTTACCAGAAGAAGGATACAAAAAGAATTTTCAGCAAGCTGGCTGATTCTCAATCTGGAGAATAGAATGTGGAATTTTCCTAAATTTTGAAGGTTTAGCAAGAAAAAAAAAAGGATATTTTACTGCTTCTTTCTCTGTGGCATATTTAGAAGGGGTGAGTCAATGTTGGTCTTATGGGAAGACCTTCACTTTGATCTGTTCTGGTTTCAGTTTCCTGAAGAAAAAGAACAGTGGAACTACACATAATGTGGGCTTTTGTGTCTAAGTGTTAAGAAAAGTTGAGCTGCCACTCTCAGTATTAACTCTATAATAGTTGGAAGCTGTGGTTCATCTTTATGACAGATAGTTGAAACTAGGCCTAGATGCCTACACAAGTGTACATATGAAGAACTAAAAGGAGAAAAAAGCTGGGGAAATTTGGTGAAACTGAAGTCTGCACTAATATTTGGGGCAATTTTATTTCCATTTAGAATTCTACCACATTCAAAGCTGAGTGTTGTTTTTGTAACTTTACATGATTGCGCTTAAAAACTGTGTTGTATCTGCCATTTAAAATTTAACAATGGAGATGAGTGTAAAACACACAGAGTCTGTTTTAACAACTCCGTGACATAGAAAATAAGCATAATCAGCAAACATACATTCTCCACAGAAGGTGGATGGATAAATTAGGTTTTAACATTATAATGTGAATGTGAGTTTGTTTAATGTTTTGGAAATGCTTGTTGTTTTTCATGATTAATACTTGTCCATTTATAGGTTTCGGAATGAGTTGCTGATTTTGTGTGGTTACATTGGTGCTTTACTTGCTATCAGAAGACAGTACAATAGCATTGTACCTGCACTGTATGAGTATACAAGGTAATATTATGTTTTCACTTACACTGAGAAATCTCAGACCTTATTATGACATATACCATACATTGCTGCCACTTCCCCTTAACCTCCCCTCCAAAAAAGAAAAAGAAAACCAAAAACAACCAAGTTCCCAGTTTTGTTATAAAGCTGTAAGGGTGTAGACATGCTTGCATGCAGAACTTTCTTTACTTTCTTTATGCGTTATACGCATAAAAGTTTCTGAGGTAACGCAATGAGTCTGAAACTAGGATATCAGTCAAACTCTTGAGTTCTGTAAAAAAACAATTTTTAGAAGTAGATGAGTATTCAGCATCACCTCCATGCATGACTGACTGTATATGGACAGTAACACTTCTAATTTGTATCTACCTGTAGACCATTTGCCAAGACTTGCTCTGTAGCAACAAGGACAAGCTTTGAATTTGGAGTTCATGACTGGGCACTAGCTTGATTTTCAACAAGAAACCTGATTTTGCCTTCTGTTACTCAGGGAACTAATATCTCCAGACATTAATACACTTAACCTTGCCTACTTGATCTGACCTGGCCTGGTCCTGCCAGCTTGGTGCAGCTCAACCCCAACTGATCACCTGACTATACCTGACCGGACTAGGCCCACCTGACTAGACTTGACTGACTTGAATCAGCTCAGCCTGACCCAGTTGTCCTGACCTGACCTGACCTCAACCACTACACGTGACCCAACTTTGTCCACTTGACTTGACCAGACTTGGCCTGACCCATCCCAATCTGGCTTGGCCCAACTCACTTGACCCTACTCAACCTGACCTGCTTGATTTCACTTGGTACACCTGACTTCATCTGACCCCACTTGAACTTGAACCAACTAACTTGGACTAGAAAACAGAAAGATTAAGATGAATCATCTTTATCTTATATGGTAAATAAAATAGACTTACATGGCATACTTTAGTATTCCTTCCTCAGAGTATAACCACGATTGTTTAGTCTTCCTGTCTGGTTCAGTAATGATATCCAGCTGACTTATTTCCATTTCTCCTTCACTGTTGGGTCTGTCAATTCCTCTTGGTTTTGTCACCTAACTTGCTGAGTAGCAAGGCCAGCTCCAAGGCCAGCTCCAAGGTGTCACTGATTTCACAGTGAAAGCTGTGCTGACATTATTCCAGCAGTTACTCCTGCATTAGCTGCTCTAACGGACTCCTGTAGCTTTGCTAATAATTTCAACTCCTTTATCTCTTCATCAAGGATAAATGTTGTGTATATGTTGTTCAGTCCTTTCACACCTCACTAGAATTGTGACCTTTCCTACACTTCCTGATATTTTATCAGAATTGCCTACCGAGGATAATTAAACAACTTAATATGTCTTTCCTCTTAGCCATCCTCATGGCTGAAACTTGGTGAGAGGATTGGGAAAAGGGAAAAAGAGCATTTTTTTGTTGTTTTTGTTTTGTTTTGTTTTGTTTTTTCCTGAACCTCCAGAAATAACAAGATGAAATACAAGCTTTTACAGAAGGGCTATTCTGATATGTATATTGACAGACTAGTAATACGCAGTCTTTGATACTCAGTTTTTGATACTTTTGGCTGTCAGGCTTTCAATTTTCCTGGGATATAAAGAACCACAGAACAATACAGCTGTAAGGTTTATTCTTGGATTGCCCAATATCTTCAGGATTCATAGATTTTTAGATTTCAGCCCATTTTAAACTGGACACTTAAATGCTTACCTACAAGCTGGACTTTTTAGGGCATCCCAACACAAATGAAAGGTGGCTGAATTAGGTCAGGTAGTAAGTGTCCCTTATTTTATATTTTGATAAATAAAAAATGTGTCCACTGCAAGGGTTTTGAAACTGTTTTCCACAAGTAAAACCAGGCTGTCCCAGAGCATGTGTTGAACCATTTCTCTAACTATACTTTTACCATATCTACTATATATAGGCAAAATAGGTCCTTAATTTTAGTAAAGCTGACATTATTAAGAAATAAGAACACATATAGCCTTAAGATATAGAATGGCCTCAAATTAAAAAAAAATAAAGCTAATTAAATAAGGTGTAAATAGGAATAATTAAAATAAAATTTAAATGAAAAGGTATACTTTTATATCTAGTATTAATATTTATAAGGTTTAATATAGCAATTATTGTGAAGGATCAATTTATTTCCATCAAGTTATTTCCATATCCAATCAGAAATAATTTTTTATTACTAATGTCTATCTTGTTTTGCTTCTAAGAAAATACTCATTGTTAGAATTAATTTGGACTTTGATTACTTTTATTTCTTTTCAGTCAGCTTTTAAAAAGACGGGAAGTATCCGTACCTTTGAAAATTGAACAGCTTTCTGAGGAATTAGATGCATGGAGAGCTTGCACACAATTAAACAAGTAGGTGGAAAAATATAAAATTACCATGAGTAAGACTGGCAGTATTTAACTGTTTAATTGTAAATTTATTTTCTTTGTAAAATATGAATATGACTGGGGGGAAAAACGTGCTTTTTGTCTCTTAATTTCTAAAACAAATTAAGAAGTATAGTTGAAAACCAAATATCTTTTGTTCTTAGGTCTAGCGATGAACTGCCATGCACCCCACCATCTGAATCACAGAGAGCGGTGTATTCAGTGCTCGTATCACGAATTCAGGAGGAGCCTCTGAAAGGAATGGTTGGGCCAGACTGTGTCACTGGATCAAATCTTCCTAGTCATTCAGATGTTCATATCTCTTGTTTGACAGGGCTAAAGATACAGGTACGGCTTCAGAGAGCTGAAGTGTTCTTTCTTGGTGATAGCAATGACTAGTTGTGAGGCTGCCATAAATCTAAGGTCCCATCCATCATTTAGGAGGAAAAATGTTTACCCTGTTCTCACAGTAGCAGAGTTAAAGATGACAAACGCTGACATGTGCTATGTAAGAAAGGCTGCGTAAAGAATTGTCCAATCAAATAATTGTCATTTCCCAAATCCAAAACATTTTAATTTCCATGTGAAAGACAGATTTCCTTTGCCAGATGTTCTGCCTGAAGTGCATGTAAATTATTGCCTACTACCTCACCACAGCTTGAATAAAAGCCAGGATATTATTTTTCTTCAAACACATACTAACATTTTTGTGGTGTTGGTATTTATCACTATGGAAATACAAACTTGCAATTCGTGACTAATTAAAGCCAGATATTAGCAGACTAAATATTCAAAGATATTTATTCATCACTCATATGGAGCTTTATGACACATTAGTCCTTATAACGCCTCTTTGGTATATGTTGTTATTTCAATAAAGAGAAAATTGACAGATCCTGAAAACACTACTCCTGTCTCCAGGTAGTGCCTCAGTGTGAATTTACTCTCTTAGATGATACTGTCTCCTCTGTCCAGTGCAAGATGCCAGCCCAAAGAGTAACAGGGTGGTTCCAGGATAGTTTTGTGTCAGAACTTGGACATTGCAAAATGCTAGTGGGATTTTTGAGGTAAACAAAATTTACAGCTGCACCCCATCAATCAAAAAAAAACTTGCTGTCAACACTTTCACATTAGATCAGTGGTCTCTGGCTATGGCTGTGCTCTCAACATGTGCTAACAGCCACGTAAAGCTGCCATTGTTATAATCCATTCAACACGCACAGCAAATATGGTGTCACCATCTTGTCATCTACAATATCCTTATTTCCAGATTATTGTACATTAGGAGTCATTGCTTTAGGCATGCAGATCAGCTCACAAATCACTTAGTTAATACTAAGGTGTATAGTAGCCTAATTGCATTGGGTTTACAAGTTCTAAGTAGCAAGTTTGGAGAGCTCAACCCTTTAAGAAAGCGTTTAAACTGAATTACACCTTTGAGACCAGATTTTGTCAAATGAATAAATTGCCAAATAGCTCTTCTTCCATCAGATAAATGAGTATTTTTTCCTTTTCGTAGTGAGCATTTGAAATTATTCTGTAGACTCCATGTTTTCAAACAATTCATGGATGCATTATATTGGGGTTTTTTGTAGATAGGAAAAACCACAGATCAGCACAGATTATGACAGACACCATGAGGCATGGACAGTATTCTGAAGGAAGAAAGCTTGTTACCTGAGTTTCTAAATCAGGCTACATTAAACTCTGGAATAATTGACAAGCATATATATAATAATAGTAAAATATATTATTAAAAATCAAACTAAAAATTTAAATATTATTAAATGTTGGGTAGCCAGGTTTGGGAACATAGCAAGTTCACTCAATTTATAATGTGTAACTGTTATCAAAGTTGTAAGTTGGGGGGGTACAATTTTTTGCATGAAGGTTAGTTGTAAAGAAGATTTTCGTGTTCTTCTCAGATAAAATGTGCTTTCTGCTGTGGTGGCTTTTACACAATACCTGTGTGCTTTCTTTTTCTTTCCCTCTCCAAACATTTTTGCTGTATAGGGTCCAGTGTTCTTCCTTGAAGATGGAAAATCTGCTATTTCACTGAATGATGCTTTGATGTGGGCCAAAGTCAATCCTTTTTCACCACTAGGAACAGGAATACGACTTAACCCATTTTGATGAGGTGGTGTTTCCTCTGTACTTTGTAGTGCTTAAAATAACACTCTAGGGGTTAATACTGATTTAACCTTGATCAAAGGACAGAAAGTGGTAGTTGATTCCTCCTGAAGGGCAAGTACTTGAACTTTGAAAATTGTAAGTGAGAGCAAGAAAAGAATTTCTATACAAATGTTTGTTGAAAATCCAAAGAAAAAAGTTATTTGATAATCCAAAGAAAAAGTCCGAACTTCATATACAGCCATGTCTTTTTTTTTTTTCAATAAGAACAGTGTTGTCAGACAATACAGACATATTTTAGTCAACTCTGTGTGAATAGATGCCTTGTAAAGGGAGTAAGCAACTATCTGCACATTATCAAAATATTGATAACAAACTGTGAAATCCATAAACACACTCCCAAATACATAATAATAGAATCACTTTATTGATACCTACTGCAACCTGTTTTTAGAAGGACTGGAATACTGTGGCTCTTTCACACATTGTGTCCCCCTTTTTAATTTTAACTAATTTTTCACACAGGGTTCTAGAGTAAAAGTAAAATTTAAAGAGTAGATTATTTTTTTCATCCATTTGTTATTGTGCTTATTAGCAGTACAAATAGCAGTTTACTTATGTTTTGTTTAGAGAGTTTTGAATATCTACATTACAAAATTCTGTTTTCTAATAGGATCATTTTCGGCAACTGTCCCCTTTATATTTTCACTGGAGGCTAAAATGAATTTATAAAACTGTTTTGTTTTTTTTAAACAAAGGGTTTGTAAGGAACAAACAGCAAATTTATTGCAATTATTTAACTGTGATATGTATACTTAAAATACTTGTTTTCTTTTTACATTTTGTATTAGTTATAAACATGCATATAGTATGACAAACCAGAAGTAAATACCTGTGCATATATATTTTTATTTACTAAATCTGTGCTCAAATGGAAAAAAATAGTTATGGCAATAGAACACTAAGAATATTTAAACTTTAAAGCTGTGTATAGTATGGAATTTAATATAAGGAAAATATTATACTTATTTATTATTAATAATTCTTATAATCAGAATTACCTGTAGAAAAGATGCCTTGGTTACAATGTTCTTTATTAGTTTAATTGCTGGCACTTAAGCAGAAATCTACTTTATCTCTTGTTACAGTTTTTGCTGCTGCTTTAAAATAAATTTTAAAGTTTATTTAAAATCCTGATAATTACATGAAATGTAAAGAAGTTGCAATTAAAAATTGGCAGAATTATTTTAATAGAAGCTGTTGTAAAACTGGTAATAATAGCAGGTCTCTATTTATCAGACCCTGTAGACAATCCTCAATACAGAGGTAAGCCATGCCCTCATTTAACTAGAAATAACAGTGCCACCATGCTGGAAAGGTGGGATGGAGACTAGAAATAAAAAAATACGAGGTTGTTTTTCCCCCTCTTTAAAAAGGTAAAATTTCATTCTGGCAATGTTCTAGAGTATTATTACAGGGTTTCTGGTGTAAGAATAAATTGGAGGGGGGGAGGCAAGACTTAGCTGTTTTGTAGCCTAAAACCCCCCATTTTTGTACGTACTTGGATGCTGGAACAGAATGTTTTACTATCTGCAGGTATTCTTTGGAAAATGATTTTCCTTTTTTTTAACTCCATGGAGCCTGGCAAAGAAGAATTGGGTTTCAGAAGTCAAAATTCGTAGTTTTTGAAATAATTTTCCATCAGTCAGTATCTGATATCTGCTCCTGTTAAATGAAAGACTAGTTGTCTTTTAGCATATAAATTGTATAACTTGATATATAAAAGTTGTTAATGCAGAAGTGCAGAGCAACGGTAAGAACATGTAGCCCCATGACTGGTGATTGGAATCTGAACAATTGACTCAACTGCTATTCTACTATATTTAAAATCTTTTGCTGTATCATAAGGACTTTTACCAATATTTCACAGTTTAAATAACTTACAACGTGTAGTATAAGTACATCAATGTGTTGCATATAAATTGTGCCTTAACATGGAATCTTGGGCAAATCTACTCCCTCTTTAGAATGTGAGGGTTAGGAATTCTTTCATTGCTAAAATATAAAAATTAAGTCAGAGAGCATTTTTTATATTTGGGATGAATCAGGAAACAGTCATTGTGAATAACATGAGGTTGCATTTTCCTTATAGTTGTTTGTACCCCATGTGTTGAGTGAGGGGAATATGCAGAAAAGGTTGTAATTGTGTCTACTGCTACAGCTGTGGTTGCAACTGTCAAACTATGAATTCATCATTTTCATAATTAATTTCAGATTGTTTGCTACTATGTGACTTCATTGTCTGGCACAGCAAGTCAAATACAGATATTTCTCCCTTAATATTAAAGAATACTTTGTCTTCAAATTATTGTTTGACTCTTCTGTAAAAGTCTTATTTCCATTTGAATGAAGAAAGGTATCAAGCTATCCAGCTAGTGCATTCCAATTACTATTAAATCTCAGTTAAATTTAACATCACTTTATTCCCCCAAACCAAATCCATTGTAATATTGAAAGAATCTGTCCAACATTACTGACATGTTTATAAGCTTCACAGACAGCTTCACTGGCAGCTGCAGTCACAGATATGAGATGTGACACTTTAAATCCATGTTGTTGGACTTTTTCACTGGGTAAAATAATTTCAATCCAGAATTACAAATTAAGATTACACTAATGAAAGAAACTCCATTCTTAACGCAGAAAACAAAGAGTCTAGAAACCTTTTTCAGAACAGGCATTAGGTTATCTTAAAAACTTGAAGTTACATGTTTATGTAGGAAGGAAATGAAATCCAGGATCATCTTTGCTCCAGATAAAAATTACAAAAGACATGGAGCAGAGAGCAGATTCACAACAGCAGTGCTGAGGACCACATAAGTCAGCATATGATGAGATGAAGTACACTTTCTGATTTAGTGAAAATTTTGCATACAGCCGTTGTATTTTGTGGCTTTTACTTACACGTTGTTGTACCCTGTGTGGGGCTGCCGTGCCGGCGCTGGGCCAGACGGTGCCGAGCAGCCCCTGCAGCCCCCCCTTCCCTGTGCTTTCTCAGCCTCTTTTGTCTCAGGAGTGCTTTTTGAGCCTGCCTATAGGATTTCACTGTTGGATTTCTTTCCAGAATTGGCATATTATGCTTTTTTTTTTTTAATTAAAATGTCCTGTGATACTGTTTTAGTGGTCTAAAAATTCATATAATAAGAGCTATTCCAACCTGTAAAGAATGTTTCTTCCAAACTTGGATGTGCTGTAGTAGTCTTAAAGAGTGCTCTGACCTGGGTAATTTTTTTTTTTTGCTTCAGCTCCTGATTCCTAATATTTTATTACATTACTTTGTCTGAGTCAAACTTGAAAAGTACTGTGGACACCTAACGGGGAGGATCTACATTATCTCATTCTACACAGAGAAGTTCAGCAGTGCCACAGTTGGCTTGGCGGTTTGAAGTTGGCTTGTTTGTCAAAGTAACACACAGTACTGGTATTGTACATAAAACCACAAATTGCTAGGTTTTGATGGAAACCAAAACCACCCAACTCACTCCATAACAGTCTGGATGTTATGGACTCCTAAGCAGCTCCTCTTACTTGCATTTGACTTTCCTTTACAGGGATTTCAGAAGAGACCCCTAACTAGAGTTTTTGCAGGGAACAGAAGAAAATTAGGATTTTTTAACAAGGGCAAGTGCTGGACAGCTGCATTTTTTATTAGGGTGGATGTAATTTAGCAACTGACTAAGCATTCCTCTTTGTGAAAGCTTCCTCTATAGTTAGTTCCTCACTTAGTATCTTTCCAGTAAGAACATAAATACTGGAAGGAGTCACTGAAAAGGAATGGAATAGGGTGAATCACCAAGGGCAAGTGGCAAATTACCAGGTGTCTTATGCTTTGGTTTGCAGGAATTGAGTATAAGTCACTGAGAGTGTAATTTGTTCTCAAAGGAACACCAAATGAGAAGACTGAGAGGAGGAGCATTGCATTTCAGTGTAGTCAGATCACATTTTTTGACAAGACAGGCAATCACCAAAATGCAAGGGCATGAGCAAGGCAGAAATCTTTGGGGTTTTCTAATGTCTCTTGCGGGTGTCAGCATTCCTTCTCTGGCTGGAGTCGAACAATAAAATTTCAACCTGTTCATAGAAATGCCTGCTAGAGCATTCTGGGATTTTGCAATATGATTTTTGGAGCTGGGTAATTGTTTATAAACCAGGCAGCAAGAGAAATAATGTCTTTTCAAGAGTGATAACCCTCCTGATACAGAGAACTGATGTATTTCTGGAACCTTGAATCCACCTCCTGAACTTTAGCTTGAAGATTCATTATCCACATCTCCACAATATGCCTTCAGAAACCTCACAGAAATACTGCACGTTAAAGTATGCCTTTCCCTGAGGCAAATAATTATTTAATATGGGAATGAGCTGTGATACAGCATTGTTATGAAAAGATAAGGAAAGAGCCCATATGATTTTGTTTTACAAGAGGAGATCAAAAGTACCTCAGCATTAAGGCTTTTGAGAAATATTCCTCTGGAATTTTTAAAGCTATGAATTGTATCAATAAACAGAGATTCTATAAAAAACAGAGATCATGTTCACAGCAGCTTAATTCCATTTCCACAGCACAGGCAGTGAGGAAGAATAAAGGAAGTTTTTCATTAATTAATCGTCTATATAAAGAAAAAGAAAAAAAATGACATCCAATCGTTTTATTTTTATCAATGTATATAGTGCACCTATCACCAAGTCTTTTTAGATACATGAACAATAGAAATTTAAAAACACATACAATACTGACTCCAAATGGACAAACTTAACACATAATAATGAAGAAACTCTTTGTGGTTCAGGTGTGTCAAAGAGATTTTAAAAATATAAACACAAAATTAACAGCACTAAAGCTATTGAGTATTAGGGTAAAGCTATATAATCACATCCCAGAGTATCAGCACACTTATTCAATTCAGCTTTATTAGCACCATGGTACTAGTTGCTGAATGGCTCCCAGTTACTATTACATTACCAAAACCAGATGTCAAAGATACAATTTTTTTAAGCAATATGCAAAAGGCTCTTTTTCCGCCCAGCAGTTCTTTAGATAAAATGTACAATAAACAGAGAGAAGAAAAAGTACTTGCTATTTAAGTTTCTAACACTTAATTACTATATTATCTGTACTGTAAGAAATTCTTCAGTATTGTTGGCAACTGGAGTTGTGGAACAAGATGCAGTCTAGCTCTTCCTATGTAATTTCGGATACGTAGTCGGCAGAGCTGACACAGAGAGGATGGTGTGGCTGCAAACAATAAAGGAAGGAGTTTAATTGCACAACAATAAAAGCCAGGACTTTGTTTTACAGCAGTCTTGCACAATAATGGGATTTCTTTAAAAAAAATTTCACATTTTGCAAATTTGGCCTTTTTCTTCATTTCTTTTCCTTCATTGCCTTTCTACCCTCAAAGATAAAGGCTGGGGCTGCTAAAACCTTGTTCATAGTTAGGGAAATACTGAAAAAAGCAAGGTAAGGTCAGTGGTTTTAATTTTAAATTAAAAACCTGCTCCCAGAAAATAACTTTAAAAACTGCAAGGTTGCTGTTTTTTTTTTTAAATTCACAGAACAGATGACGTACCTGCTACAGCACTACAAGCTGCACTACTGATGCATCACTGCATCAAGAATAAGCAGCGAAAATACCCCAAGCCCCTGGTTCATGTTCGGTGATCTTACTAGCTCATCATAATGCCTCTATGCCTCCGCCCTCCAACTACCTCAAAATGAACATTGCAGTTTTCTCTGGACAATAAACCCATATTTGTTTCTTGCCAAGTAATTTTTTTTGACATCTTTGCTGTGACTTTCAAAAATACTTTAGTCTTGGTAAATCTGTGAAAACCTACAGGTTTTAGAGGGATTTTATTAATAGCATTCAGACTACAGAGTTGTTTCCTTGAGTTCACCTCTAAAGAGATGCCCACAGTTATTGAAATAGTTTCTTTCTCTTGTAGCTTATTTTTACATTATACATAGGTCAGTCTGAACAAATCCAGTTCCCTTAGGAATATTCTCTCTCCAAGGCAACAGACCTTTAAGAGTTTTGAGGGACTCTTGAGTGTCGACTCCTATTTCTCAGGTTCTTATAATTTCATAAAGAAAATTTAGAAAATGAAATTTTTTATACTTTTTGCCCACAATAAAAATAAAGTCATTTATATACACTTAAAAATATATTTTTAAAGATATTGTGACAGCTGACCAAAATGAAATATATTTTTAATCTGAAATTTAAATACTCAGTTTCTTTTTAACAAGGTCTGTAACGGCCAATAAAAATGTAGCTTTAAATGTTGACTTGTGTAAACACCCAAAAAACGTAAGATTATAGTTTTTCAGCTTGTATAAATTTTGATGCTGCTTGGTCAATGGGCTCTATTGAGCCTGAGACAAAATATTCCTGAGTATTTTTATAGTTAAAAAGGAAATTACCTGAATGCTAATATATTCATTTAATAAAGCACAATGTAACATCTATAACATGGGTTGTTTAGGTTGTTGAGTTGGGGTTTTTTTGGGTGGGTTTAGGTTTTTTTTTAATAATACAAGTTACAGTTGCAAAAACATACACATAAAACTTACCTTCATGAAAGAGCAGCAGTCTCTCCACTAAACTGCTAGGAGCAGCTAAATCAACAGGCCTCTCAAAATCTGAATTTTTGGCATTTATGTCTGCCCCAAATTCAAGGAGTAAGTTTACGATCTCTGTACTAGAATGCTGGGCAGCAGCATGGAGTGGAGTTTGTAAATGCTTTCCTTTCTGCACATTGGCACCTGGTGGGTAGATGCACATAAAGAGATGTCAGAAGAGATTAATTAAAATTGCCATTGAGTAAAGATGGGGCTACAAAATAAACAAAAAACCCCACTGTCTTAGAATGCTGCAGTGCATTTAGCCACTTTATTAATTCCATTGCATAGAACTACAGCTAACCATATCAATACAGGTTTTTTTTATCCTATGTTTTATTACCTAAGTACAACCAGATAAAAAGAAAAATCAGATCAGGTCACATGAGCATCATTGTTGCCCTAATTATAAAAAAGTACTTTTTGTACACATTTACAAAAATTTGCACTACATAAAAATATACTTTCCTTATTTGAATATTTTTAAAAAATCACTAAACTGAGATTTTGTATGTATATTTTTATACGTACAACAACTCAAAAAGGATGCTTTATAGTTTTTCGTGTGTTGAAGCTGGCAAAGGGTTTGTAATAGACTCCCCATCCCATCCAACCTTTATCAAGGATTTATCTATAAATGACTTAATTTAAATTAAGGTAGGATACGCAGTCAAGAAAGCTAATAGGGAAAAAAACCCTGTACTATTAATTCTCCCAATCATGGAATTCTAATCATTACACTTTTATATTCAGAAAGAATTGTTAACTTATTTTAAATTAAAATTGATTAAATTAATTTGCAGTAATGCATTCATATTCAAGAAAAAAAATCCATATAACAGTTAAACCAAACCAGCCAGTATGGAAGAATTTCCCTTACAGGCAAGCTGATAGACTCCCTAAAACTGAGTTTGCCCCAACAGTTTTCTAGATTATTCTAGTAGAATAAAAACCCAGACTTCTTAAGAGAGATTTGCTGATCTTGTGAGACCAAAAATAAGCTTGTGTACCAACTTTACTCCCTGAACCAACACTTTTTGCCTTTTAAATTCCCTTTTGAGTAAAATAATTTATTAATGTCACAGGCCTAGCAATTAGATTTGAAGTCTGAACAACTCACTATTCTCAATAGTAACAATTTGAGAATACTTCTGCAGTTCCATTTTCTTGCTTATTTCATTGTCTGTTTGCTTTTCAACTTCTAATACATTCTTACAAACCAATAAAATGTGAAAAAATTCAGACTTAAGTAGTTACTTATATTCTCAGTTTACATATCCTTTTCTATTCCAGGGAGCCAACATATGTAGAATATGCCATTCTATTACTTTTTTTTATGTATGGTAGTATTTGAATCCCAAAATATGCTAATTATACTTTTGCTGTTCTTAAATATGAAAAATCATGACATAGGATAATTAATCCTCTAAAGAGACTGAATCAATGAGAAACAATTTAACTGCTTAAGTTCTAAATATAACATGCAATCAGCTAGAAAAACAATTCTGGAGCAATGATAGCAAGGCTGAATTATTCTTATATATATTTTTTCCTTCATTGTGCTACAGGACATGAAAGCCCTGTATGTCATTACCTGAAACACAGCAAATGATCCTGTAGCTATGCCCATTGTGTCCCTGGGCTTGTAATAAAACAGTGAGCCTCCAACATCTCTTTCCAGTTGATTAAATAAATAACGAAATTTAGGAAATTTGTTATTTTGAAATTTGTGAAATTTAGGATCAAATACCTTTTACCTCTTCCCTCTGCAACTCAGCCTCTCTGCCTTGTGAAAAGATCAAACAGAATATTCTGAAGAATGAAGGAAAGTGGGACTACATTGCTAAAATAGTTCTGTTGAAATCTCAGTGATTGCTACATAAAATTCCTTTCTCAAAGCTGATTTTTTATCCTTGTCTTTTCTACAGAAAATGAATAGCTACAAATCTGTAGTAGGTGCTAAAAATTTTGAACATCCATTCTTACTTGTCTTGCTTCCTTTTTTGGTCATACACTCACTATATCACCAAAAAAAGAAAGACACAGTAATTTATTGTAAGAAAACACGCATCGCAGCATAACATTTAAGCAGAGCCCTGCAAGCGTTCTAGTTCCAATGACTCAGCAGAGCTAACTTTAAAGGTGAGTAGAGTATGCTGATTTTACAGAGTAGTAATATTTTTATTTAAATCATTACATACCTGCATAAAGAAGCTTTCGAATGCAATGGATCTGCTGTGAAACACAAGCTACATAGAGAGGTGTTCCTAAATGAGGAAGGTCTTGGTCAACATCTATACCCCAGGATATCAGTACCTCCAGACATTCACTGTGGCCTGTCAGTACAAAGCATGACAGAGTTTGCTCAACTTAAGTAAGCTGTCACAGACAAAACCTCACACATTTCTTAACCTTGTTACTGAGATATTGGTCAACTCCTCCATGTTTATTCAGCAGGTAATTTCTTACCTCTGCTGGCTGCTTCATGAGTTGGCGAAGGCAGACAGGACTCCCACTGAGCTTTGGCACCATACTGTAACAGGAGCTCAGCACATGCTGCACTGCCTCTCGAACAGGCATTAAATAAAGGTGTCACTCCATCAATTGTTGTAGCATTTACCTAGAATACATATAATCTACTTAAGAACAGAATTGAAAGAAAGGTAGATTTTTAAACAGGAAATAGTTAGAAATTGCATTAAAATACAAAAAAAAAAGATACTAGTTAGAATAATAGCACAACTGACCAGTCCCTGTCCTACTGTCTTCCTCATAACACACCCTTCATTTGAAATTAGTTTACTAATATCCTTGTTAAACTATGTTTAATAAACTAAAATACACCTGGAATACTAAAGAGCACACATTGAGCTTGTTTCACTGATACAGAAAATCTACACTTTGGTAGTAACAGGTTAACAGGGACCTTCTCTCCGCAGCTCTGGCAAGTCCATATTAAATGTGAGAATTATTTGCCATTTCTTTCTGTAGTTTTAGGCTCCAGGTTGGAGTGATATTTCACAGGATGGAGGCAAAGCTAATAGCACAGGCTCACTGTTTTTATACCAACCTCATCACTGCACTGGTTAACTGAGTATTTCCAGTGTGAGAGAAGAAGGAGAGAAACTAGGCAACTTTGTGAGGGCTAATAATACTAAAGGAAGGAGCACAAGTATTAGGAGAGGGCTCCTTCCAGGACTCTGGCCTATCCTCTTTCATACACCTCCAAACCCACCAAAACAGTTGAAAGTACTAAAAATAAATCAGGTGTCAAAATGAAATTTTTTCCTATAGTTTTTTCTATAGTGTCTATAGTTTTCTATCTTTAGAATCCTTGTGCTAAGTAAAGTGGAGAGGCATCGTTTTTGGAAACATCTATGTATCATTTTTTTTTCTGTAATAACGTAGACATATTCTACATGGTTTTCAAACCTGAATTTGTAAGGACAGTAAATATTTCCGTTACAAAGATCAGAGACTTGGGAAGGTATGCATTTGAACTCTGATGTCAGCAGGAATTGTAGTGAAAGTGATCTATAAAGTCCCATTTTTGTTTTGGGATAAAAGATAAGACAGTCTATGTTAGTACAGAAAAGAAGCAGTGCTTTTTTGTATTCAGACCAAAGAATTTTAAGAGCACACAGGTGTAGCGTGACAACAGACATTCTGATGATTAAAAGAACAGTCTCCTGAAAGCCACTCAAAGCAAAAAGGAAGCCAGTAGAGGAGAGGAATGCATTCCATATTTTAGAAGAGAAATACTTAATGAATACTGCTAACAGATGCTCTCCAATTCATTACTCTGTCTCAGTGTCTGCCCATCACTGTCCTTTGCTAGCATTCAGATGGCAGCTTATTGTAAATAAATGAGACGAACACAACCAATAGGGTGAGTAGAGGGAAATACCAATCAAAAATAAAAATCAAGGAATATATCCTTCTCAGTTAAACCAAGGTTAGCATTGGACTTCATGCTAAAAAAAAACCAAAAAACAAAGCCTTACATTTGCTCCTGCTTCAAGGAGGATTCTTGCGCATCCTACATGATCTCCCAGGCAGGCTTCATGAAGTGGAGTTACTTGGTCAATTGTTAGTGTGTCTACATTGTACCCCTAAAATAGATGTGAATGACATTTAAAGATCATACAAAAGCTATTAAGAGTCATTCCCTCACACTACTGTTCAAATGAATAGTTTAAAATATTCTAAATAGGCTTAAAACTCAACTTGCAATAAGTAAATCCTCAGTGAGCATAGAAAGAACCTTTCATCAATCAGTATTGATTTTATTCTGTATAACAGAATAAAAGTAAGTTCTCAACTCTTCTTTTTTTTCTTTTTTTTTTTTTAAATCAGAAATAGGCATAGGATATAGAGGGTATAAAGAAGATTGAAACAGACTGTTGAGATGCACAGTGATAGGGCAAAAGACAACAGACCCAAGCTGGAACATGCTAAATTCCAATTAGTTATATGGAAAAAATTTAACAGTGAAATCCCGGAACAGGAGTTCACAGAGGTTGGTGCATCTCCACTCTTGGTGATCTTGGAAACACAACAAGGACCTGAGTCTAAACTCTACAGGGACTCTATGATCCTCTGACTTAAGTTTTGAAATATCCAAAGCCATGAATTTTAACAAGGAAAACATTAACTGGATTGATAAAATCATCAAGCCCTTGAAATTTTCTGCAGTTGATGTTGTTTGATTCTTAAGAACTCATAATTTTATCTATTATCCTTCATCAAATGGGATCTATAGTATAATTATGCAGTATTAAAATAGCTGATAGGACATTAGTGTAACATTGAAATTTAGCAGTTTGAGTCTCTCCCTTTACTATTAACAAAATATTATCTTTCTTAAATGACAACTATGCAAAACCCAGAATCTTTCAGCGATTCTTCTCATTACCTAGTATCTTCCTGACTAGCTCTATTTATTCAAAGGAGTTTAAAGCAGTGGAACTAAAATGATTTATACCATGCAAGAGGGGAAGACTGGCATACATTTAGACACAATTTTTGTAATTTTTTTTTTTGGGGGGGAGAGTTTAAGACATACAGAGGAAATATTTGAAATACTAACTTATATATTTTAATATGAAAAATTCCTACATGTGTATTGCTCTGAAAAATTCAAGTAAAAAAAGCAAAACAAAGCATACTAAATTTGCATTAATAATCTAAGTAACATTAAAAATAAAAGCAACTGTAAGAACACAGCCTTCACCTGTGACAATAAAGTCTTTAGAGAAAGAAGACGTCCTTGACTGGCTGCCTCATGCAGAGGTGAGCGATCTGCCCAAGAACCTATATAAGAACAACATTTATTGAATAAACCATATGAATTACAAAGGGTTTGGAATGCATAGAGCAAGGCAGAAAATATAATGCACAGAATGAAGTCAATTGTCCTATGGAAATAATTTTTCCTCTTTAGTGACTATATTTCAAATTATCAGTTTCTAAACAATAAAACCTGCTCTATTATTGACTGTAAATGTCTCTAATAAATGACTATGAGGTACAGATAATAAAATATTGAGATACTGATTTCATTAATCTGACTTAATAAATTCATCAATTACTATATTTTCCACTTCTATTTTTGCATTGTTTATTTTTAATACAAGTAATATAACTTATTTTTGTAGCTGGTATATAAGCTTTATTTGAACTTAAACCAGACATAAACCTGCCTGAAGAAGTCATGAAGAAGCTGATGTATATGAAAATCATTGTGGAAATCCCTGTGTATGATGAGATTAATTTCCAGCTACTACATTATTACAAGTAGAGAAATACAGTGAGAACCACACTAAAAAAATTACTATAATAGAAATATGATATTAAGTTCTCATTCCATAAGCTATTAGGCCTAAAAACAATTAGATATGCTTACTGTAAAAGTTTGGCATTTATTTTAATTTATGACCCCCAAAAAAGATAGGAGAAAAACAAAATAGGAACACAACAACAACCCAGTCTTCACACACATACCCCCTGTAACTCCCAGCCCAGGTTCCAGAGTCATCCTGCAGCTCTTGGTGAAGGACTTGTCCTTTCCTCTAGAAGGTTGGATACTGAACAGGTTCCTTCTAGCCATTTAGGTTTGCAGGTATACCTGATACCAATTCATTTCATGAATTTTGCAAATCGAGTTTTGAGAGACTGTGCAAGGAAGAACCATCTTTAAAATGTATTATGAATTACCAATATTTATTCCTGTAAGAAGAAAATCACTAAAACTGTAAAATACTAATACAATCACTCATGTGAGTTATATCTATAAGTCCTCCAAAATCCCTGAAGAAACACAGAGAGAATTAACTAAGTATGATGAACTGGTAACACGGGCAGATGAATCTTCAATGTGTAAAGGTCTTTCACTTTGTCCCTTGCAATGGACAGGAACTGCCTACAGAGCCAGTTACTGCATTTTAGTGACAAGGCAATGAACTGAACACTATTGGGATCAAAAACTTAGCAAAACAAAAGCACAGCTGAGTATTCATCATAAAAGTACATAAAGCTGATCACAGAAGTTAAAAAATATGAGACTAAGGCTTTATAAACCTGATTTTAAAAATGCAGGGAGATTTCTATTATGTCAGAGTATCCTGTATGTGTGAAGCTCCTTGTGCTCTTTGATCTGCCAGAGTAGATGGACCACTGGCAAGATCCAGTTTCCAATACTCTGTTAGAATTATTTGCACTAAGCTCTTATTATCTGTGTCTGCACATACATACACATGCACACACATCATTCCCTGTACTTTCTACTTCAGGCTTATTTAATGTAATGTTTTGAAATTCTTATTGTTAGTCAGAATAACAGCTAAAAAAACCCACACATAAAGTGATTGGGATTTTAAGGGTTATTATACCACAAAAAACAGAGTTCAGAAATATTAAAGTGACCCAATTTTGAAAAAATAGAAGTATTTTCTCTGTCATCCCAATAAGCTCAGATAGATTTATTCTACCATAGTAGAATACACCGATGTGTGTAATCACAATGAGTATCTTGATCAATGTTTCCCTTCTTCTGCAGTAGTACTTGAATGAGCACTCAACTTGTTCTAATTCAAATGAATTAGATCCACTAAGTTCTCCTGCTGGCAGCTGTGAAGAATTCCTCAAAAAAAAAGAAAAAAAAAGATTTAAATCTGTATTTAGAGGTTGCTTTTGGTATTTTGTCTCCCTGTCTCTATATATGAGAACATGTCTCTCTCTTGACAGTTTATCCTACTCAGTGGGGACAAAAAAAAGCGTAACTAAAACATCTTATAAAATTGCGTCATGAAGTTTTTCTGTCCATTAAATACAATCACACTTCAGACATTTTTATAGCCATGTATAAGGAGAACAAAGATGCAGGTAGGATCTGAAAGCAACAATTTTTCACCTTTCTTTCTTTCACCTCCTTCGTTATTGGATTGATCAGAAGAAGTCTTAATTACTCCAATGACATTTGAGAATAAAATTATGCCAGATCCCATTGTAACCTCTGTTTTGCACATAGACCTACCTTATAAAACTATCTTCGTGTAGAGATATCTGTCAGCCAGATGTATTTAATGGTAAATCCATTAAATACAAAATGCTTGTATCATCTCTTCTGCAAATAATATCTATAAGCAGAAATATTTTGTGCCAACCAAGTTTGGAAAAAAAATTTACATTCCAACTGATTGGTTGGTATTCATAGTAATTAGTTATTAAATACCACAGGGGCAAGAATAAATATCACAAATAAACATCAAAGGTGTCTTAAATTCTTTGCCTAGATTGCTGCCTTCTGCTAATCTACAAACTTACTATGTCTCTCACTTAGAAAGCATCAGCAAGAATATAAACAAGGACACTTTTTCATTCATTGGTGTCTGTAACAACAGTATTAGCAAACACAGGCTATTCCAAAATTGTTAATGCATTAATTCCCTACTGATGTTGTCTCTGACAGATGATGAATACAAAGGATCTCTAAGCCACATTAGTTCCAAGTTCTCTGATGTATAGTTTACCAGGAGGCCAAATTATTACAAAGCATTATTGCTTTGTAACCATTAACAAGAAAGATTAAATATATTCACTGTATTAACAAGTGAAGTTAAAAAAAAATTACAAATTATCATACAATACCTAAATCTCCATCTCCCCATGGCACTTCCAGCCAATTGCAATTATAAATCCTACTCATTTCTTTCAATCTGGAAAATAAAAAAAAATATAAAATAATAATAAAAAAATTCTGCCTTTGCTAGTTGGGCCATTCTTAATACACTCCAGCTGTGTTTGGAAGGAGATCAGCAGCTCCCTGTAATATGAACTTTCACCCTTCAGTAAACATAGCTCGAAGATATGAGCATGTACAGGTTGCCCATTTCTTTTCTTATGTTAAAGGACTGTGGTTGTTTTTGTTAATTTTTCACATTTCTTTTTTTATCATAACAACTTCTCAAAGTGCCAGTATCGGTGCATTTGCCTTCAAAGACAGATAACTGGAATTTCAACAAAAGAGAAACTCACTTGATATGAATAAACTGCAGAAGAAACTCCCCCTTTCTAAACCTCATGTAAAGAGACAGTTTTTTATGCTCAAAAATCAGTGTTAGTACATAGATTTGTAAGGGAAGCACTGCCAAATGTATGTATGTTATCTTACTCATTACTCATATCTAGAAAAGAAATAATTTGAATAATATACATAATATAAAAGAATTATCTGAAATAATATTCTGAACATATTTCAAATGCTGTTTGATCTGTACACTGAAGCAGGGTTTTCTTTTGGTAGTTCACTATTGCCTCAAATATCTTCTAAAATATTCTTTGCTTGTTAAATTGGGGTGTTGACAGCTATTCTCAGCAGTGAATACATAATTCTCAGTGAAAATCCTCAAAAATGGGGATTTGCAATTCTGACTTTGTTCCATTTCTAAGTCATTAATGTTCTCTTTCTCACGTTTCTACAAAATTCACTCCTTTATATCTGCCTACAATTATTAATAAGTCATTCCTGCAGTTGTAATCATAGTAGTAAAATACTAACTAAAAATATTTTCACAAGAGTCATTACCTTCAGTCATGCCATCCTGTTGTGTTTATTTCTAAAAATTTGTTTTGTCTTCACAACCAAACCAAACCAAACCAAACCAAACCAAAACAGCCCAAGTCACTATAAAAGTTGGACTTTCAAAAGAAGAACTGTAATGAATGAAAGTCTTCTCAGTGACTTCACTGGGAGAATATTTATACCAGAGCTCAGCATTTAAGAAAATTACTGCTCTAAGGCTAAATAGATTGTGTCCCAGTCCTCAGAAGAAGCAATATCATCAAAGAAGAATTGAAAATAGAAGCCTGACACAGCTCATTATTGGGAGATGAGAAACAGAGTATTTGGAAAGTGTTGTAGTTAATATTTATTTCTGCAAAACCAACAAATGCTATTTATTAAGATAAGCACTGTTTCCTTTTATTTCGTAAGATGTATTCTGAGTC
The DNA here is from genome assembly GCF_003984885.1 of Neopelma chrysocephalum. NCBI lineage: Eukaryota > Metazoa > Chordata > Aves > Passeriformes > Pipridae > Neopelma > Neopelma chrysocephalum. Next base: position 11,698,879 of record NW_020897700.1, on the reverse strand, counting down.
CTTCTGTTTGTGGCAACTGTTGCAACAGACAGGATCAATAACTACAGGAGAAAAACTCTGCAACATTATAGTCCCAAAATCAACTGAGTCACTTCACTCCAGTTGTTAAAAGTGCCTGATATTTTGTATATGTAATTAAGTTCTAACAGATTTTTACTGTGGTACTATAAAACAATCCATTTTTTTAAAGCTCTCATAGGATAAAGAAGAGTGTCAACTACTTAACTGATATTTGATGTTGAAAACTATTGAAAAGAATCTTAAATCAAGCATTTAAGAGTTAAGAAATTAAATATGCATATACACAATGAAAACTTGATTGGTTCAAACCAGTATACTTTCCAGTGTTTCTCATAAGGTAGACTTTCAAAATTTGGGGATTTCATTCCAAATGCAAATGCCAAAAATTTCCTATTCTTGAAAACCATACAAAGCAAATCTATTTTTCCACACAATTCTGTCTATGATGCATCTGCATTACATGATCAAACATTAGTTTTGCCATTCCAGTGTTGGATTCAATGAATGAGTTAGTATTCACAATTTTTTTGTATCTCCATATCTAGCAGGATCTCTCACTCTTTAAGACATGCTATCCAAACTATAAACTAAGTATAACATTGCTAATTTTATATTTCCATTTTCATGGTATCCTCCCAATAACAAATGAATACTTCAACCCCCTGCAGAATCTATCTTCAGAACATCATCCATTCATATTAATTTATAACTAAGGAACCAAAAGACAGAGTTTTAATGCTTAAATTGTAAAACCAATCTAATAGCTTATTTTTTTTCTGAGTAGTTAAGCATTTGAGGGTACACTGAAAGCACAGTTTAATTATGGTTGTGAGAGCTTCGAGCTTCTGAAATTTCAGCTTTAGATAATAACCATGATGAGCCAAGAAACTTTTAGGTTAGATGACTGGTCTTAAAACACATAAGTTCCACAGCTAAGACAAGAATAGAATTTGCTTTTAGGGACATTAAAATGTTAACCCTTTTTCCCTACCATCCACTACAAGATTTCTAACCTTCGCAACATACAGGAAAACATTGGGTGTATTTTTTCTGACTATAAACCTAATGCATTCTCAGAACACCATTCATCTTACACATCAAAGGAGGCAGGGGCTTTGTTGAAGAGCACAGCATGTGACTGTGCTGTCAAACACTGGGTTATAATGCATTAGAGGGTCAAATTAGTGTGGCACAGGGAATATTTTGAGTGCCTTGGCACTGCAATTTAGCTTTTCAGGCAGAAAAATGAGCCACTGAACTCTATAAAAAGCCTAAAAAAACCCACAACAGCAATATCCAAACACAGCTCGCTTGGTTCCCAACAGAAGCAACATTATGGTACATGAAGACAATGGCAAGAGTAGCAGCAGTTGCTGCTGGCTCTGTGCTGGGCCTTGCACACATGGGAAGAAGTTGTCGGGCTCCTTCTCCCATCACATGAAAGCACAGCTACTCTCTCCATTGCTCATGCACAGTTTCTTTTTTCCATCTTCTTGAAGGACCAACTGTCTGGATATTTTTCTAGCCTAAAGTAGCTTACAAAGTCTGTGTTTCTTAGCTAGAGTACCAAGGTGTAAAATCACATCAACCTCCAAATTCAGTAACTTGTTAAATCACATCAGATTTGATTTGAACATGTGGAGCAGCTGATAATATTTTTTAGCTGTTATTATTTCCTTGGACAACTCATTAAAACAAAGTAAGGGCTTTTCAGTCCCCTCCCCAACTAGAAGGTGACAGGAAAGGCATACAGACGTTCTGAGCTGAGTTCAGACTTTGGAGGACTTACGTCTGGAATAATTTTACTTGTCAGTTGTAGCCTCAACCTTAATCAAGACTACAGGCAATTTTCCCCAAGCTGTGCTGAGATTTCTCAGTATCTTCCCAGTCTGCCTGAGAATGTAGCACAGGGCCCAATTCCAAGCCTTAAAAGCAGTACACAACTGTGCAGCAAAGCTGAGCCTAGTGTGTTGATTTTTGTCACATCCAGGAGATTTTGGTAAAATAGCCTGGTTGTGGCCCCTCAAACCAGTAGGCTGAAGACCTTTTTCTAGTCTGACTCTACCCTTTCACTCTTCTATCAAATCTTATCATGATATATTCCACTCCTCACAAAGCTTTTGGTCCATTTTCCAATCTGCATATTTACTTACAGACTGCATTGAAGTATGACTTTCTCCTCCTTTGTTCTGCAAGGGTGCCTGCAGAGTAAAGTCAGGTTTGGATACTTCCATGGATGAGAACAGTAAGGGAGGAAAGAAGCATCCTTCAGATTTGATAAAAGACATACCTATTATTCAAGTGAACTGCAACAACCAGAAGTCTCAACTGCAACAGAAGCCTCTCAGTACTTCAAGATGTCCATCAACAAATATATATATTCAATTCGGCAATTGCAAAGAGGCTGTAAGTAGCTGGACCGTGTTAAGGTGAATTCTTCAGAAAATTTTACTTTCCATAATTTACTGTGATTCTCAGAATTTCAAAACTAGACTAATTGTGCCTAATTCTTGATAAGAATAGCAAGAGAGCCTAAACATCAACAATATCAAGGAGCAGCTAGTGCTAACACTAACAGTACACTGTTATGAAATTTCCTTTCAGCTGAGGGTGAATGTCCTAGCTTTTTGGGAACTACTGACCTAACTAGCTAAAAAATCCATAAATAAAAATTTCTGTAGGTCAGGAAATCTTAATTCAAACAGTGAACAACATGGGAGCAAAAGATGCTCTGCATATTAAAACTGATGAATAAATACAATCTTACAGTATCATTGCAGTCAAATGGTTACTTAGAAGATAAGAAAACTGGTGCTTAAATTCTTGAATATTGCTTAATTCTAAAACTGTAAGTACTGGAAATCAGCAAAGGTATTTTAAGAATAACTCTGATTCCTATAACATATAGCTGTATTCTACATAGTAAATTTACAATTCCTTTATGCATATAAAATCACTCTTTCCTGTCTGCTTCTTTCCTTGGCTATTTTAACATCTCCAGTTTTTAATCTTATAACATATTATCATGAATTTCAAGTTTGATTCCCTTAATTTCTTTTTTTGTTTCACTCTACACCTTATAATGTCATCAATATTAAATAGAATCGTGATCACTCTCTTAAAAAAATTCCTCTTAGACTCTCACAATTACTCAACGCTCCCTTTTACATACTTGTATTATGAAAAAATTAGGAAATCATGGTACAGACAATGGGAGCCCTAAATACTTCTATTATAATGGAGTTTGTTCCTTATTCCTGAAACTGTCAGTGATAAGCAACTTAAATACCTCCTCAGCACTTCTCTGTTCAAAGCCTTACAATTCTATCTTTGTCTTTAGTATCTTAGTAGAGGACAATAATTCTGTCACTTGTAGTTCCTCTATTGCCTCCCGTTTCAGCTACCCATAAACTCTTTCCACATGAAGTTATATGTAAAGTTTACTCCTCCCCCTCCTGGTTCCCTCTTGTAAACAATTAACCTTCAGTATCCAGTTACCTTGTGACAGGACAGCAAAAGTCAGGGTAAGTCAAGCCTTAAACTCTTGCATAAAACAAATAGGGCAGATAAACAAGAAATGGTATTTTTGATCAGCTGATAAGAGAGCAAAAAGAACAAAAATAGCTTCAATACCCTTCTGTTAACCCATGCAAGACAATAAAGTGCCACTAGCATAAGCATGCATTTACATTACAGCTAAGAAAAAAAACAAAAAAAAACCCAGTTTATAGCTAGAACATCATAAATTGGGTCAGCTTAGCATATTTCAGTACACAGTTTCTGAAATGGCTGCTATACTAACCTTGGCTGGTCAGAATACCCCAGCTAGCTTTCCGTTTGGCAGGACACTCCCCTATACTTTCTAGGCGTCTTTTGGGGAGATTCTGGCTCCTCTGAACAGCAGTGTTTGTTGTCATGATTTGTTTCTCGAGGACAGCTTGTCTGTCATTGGTGCAGGTACTCTGGTCTGACGAACATCCACAAATGAATTTCTACTACCTTTTTTTTCCTCCTTTCGCTTTTTCACAGAGGATCTTGCTGTACTTACTGTAGAATGGCTACAACACTGAAATCCATTCAGTAACATTTACTAGCTTGGACTAGTGACTACACAGTGGGGGAAGGGAAGGACTGCTCTAGCATTTTCTATTTTTAAAACAGAGAAAGAATCAGCTTAGCTACAGCATGAGTCTTAACTATTTACATGATTTAAATGGAAAGAAGGTGTTAATTTTTTAATCATTTAACACAAAAAAGAAACAAATCCATAAAGCTTAAATATTCAAATGCTTTGCTGCTTGAATACCAAGCAACCTAAAACAGAAATCTAAACCTATTTTATCAGAATGGAAATTCTTTTAGGAATAGAAACAAAAATTATTACTGCATCAGGCTTTACTTATATGTAATGTGCAGTTAACAGAGATTTTGGAATTCAGGAGAAACCATGAAACTATGAAGCATTGCTGCTTTTTTGTGGTTTGTTTGTTGTTATTTTAAATGAGGAACAAGTTATTCTACAAATATCAACTGGAAACTACATCCTGAATAAAAGCATGCTTTGACTACAAAAAAAATGGTTATTTTGAAATTCTGATCCCATTATGAAAGTCAGGCTGTAGTCCTCTCACAAGAAGCACAAGTCAATATTTTTTTAATAATAACAAAATACCCCAAATAGTACTAGAACTTTTTTGTCCATGACTATGTATCACGGTGATACTATAGAACAGAAACCTGCAGAGAAAACAAATTCCAGCATGATTAAAGAGGACAGTGATTTCTCTTTGCTAATAACGTGTTAAAATGTTGCCTTTATCTTGCTGCCAGTTCCTTCTAGTATTTCATCACTATCTTCTTCTACAGACATAAAAACTAGCCACTTTTAAATTTTTTAAAAGCAAATCAGCATTACTGAATTAGTGAAACTACTCTTTTCGGGTACCTGACAAAACTCAATCCCTAAAATGTTGAAATAATACACAGGTATTTAATGAAATTTTCTATATTCCTCTTGGTTTTCTTTAAGAGAAAATCAGAGGCAAGATTATAGTTAGATAGGGTGAGGGGAAGAAGGAGCAGCTCAGCTGCAAATTTCACCCTGAAATTACAGCATATGAGAACTGCCTTACTTGGAATAGTGCTACACTTTTTACAGAACAGAAGCAGGTGGGCTACTGCTATTCTCACAAAAGAGAACAAAACTGCACTCTCACAGATGTTATGCAGCTTTCAGACACCTGTTTTCCTCAGGTTTTATTTACCTGAATGAACCAGACTATCTCACAGACTGAAATAAACACTTCAATGTATCCAGCAATCAGACCCTGCAACTAAGGCTTGAACAGAGTTTTCAAGAAAGCGCTCATTATAGATGGCACATTATATCACTTCAAATACTAGAATTACTTGTTGCTTTGCGATGCTTTCTTCAAGTAAATGAATACTGGAAGAGGAATTAACAGGAAAGCTTACTAAAGATGTGTACACATGTCTGAGCAGGAAGATATCAGTATTATTCTCCAGGTGAGAAATAAGCACTGACAATTTCTGTCCTTGACAGGCTCTGAAGTTCATCACAGTTTTACATTTGGAATGGAATCCCAGGACTTTCAGAAGAAGGTGGTGAGGATCAGGACTAAGCAAAGCATCTGGAACTGCAGAGCAGGGATTGACAGTGGTCTGGGAAGACAAAACCTACATTTTTTTTGTAGGAGTTTCAGGGTGATGTTGTCAGCTGAGAATGAAGCTGGGTCCTTCTACAGGAGTGGCACAAACCTGGAAGTAGTTCATACAACTTGCTTTCCACAGATATTCCAGCCTCCATTCTCTCTTACTAGTCTCAGAGGTGTGGCTTGCAGGAGCAAGGAAACCAGCAGATACACAGACAGTAAGGTACTTTGAATGCTTTGGAGGACATCAAAATGCAATATATTTTCATGCTTTGAAGTAGGCAAAGTTATTCAGTTATCCAGTTCAGGACTCTAGAAGAACTTTTCACTAAATTCTGCTAGGCACAACCATTCATCCGCCAGGCAATAGTCATTAAAAAGTCCTATTAAAACAGTTCATAAATACAAGTTAGAAAAAAAAAAGAAAGTGAAAGCTATACCAGGATCAGAAATCAACTGGAATTGTATTAAAAATATACTTGAGATATTAATATAAAGAGGGGATGAACATACAGCTAAACCCATGCAGTAAGACTGCAGAGTTTGCAACTTCACTTCTACCTCTGACATGGAATTACTATGTGATCTTCCTCAAGTCAACCATCCATGCACTGGACTACATCAGCTACAAAATAAAAATCAGTATCCCTCAACTTGATAAGGTAATAAAACTATCAACATTTGAAACCACCTGGGCTTAGTCCTCAGATTCTGTTCTTTAGATTTTTCTCTATAGAAGACATTCAAACACTTTCAAAATCTGCCAGAAAACCTATAACAGAAGTCTAAGTAGATGTCCAAGCATGTAAAAAATACAGTTGACCATTATTTTCCCTAAGTTGGCAAACAACCAATCAGGGACAGTATTGAGATTACAGTTACTCATGGAAGCAATGCAGCTACCTGCAAAAAAGTAGCCAGGGGAAGGGGCAGACACTACAGTCTAAGAGTAAGGAAACTGGAGGATTTTACTGATGAGTTTGGAATTATAACCAAATTTAGCATACAAGCTTTAAATAAGCCACTATGTTACATTTCACTAACAGTTAGTCCTGTTCAACTTTTACAACGCAGGGGAAGAACTGTTAAAGAAAACCTTCAAAATCTTTTTTATCCAGATTTTTATGAAAAGAAACATCAGTACAGTTTCAACATTTCCATGTCAGCAAATAGCTTTGAGTTTAAAGGGGCAGCAGTTCTTAACAGGTGGGAATGAAAGTGGAAAGAAATTTTTGTTCCTCCCTTTCAGCAGGGAGCTCATTCTATTTTCAGGACTATAAAGATGCAATTGTGGTAACACGCAAAAAATGTGTTAATAAAACCAATACCCAAAACCTCCCACACCTTTCAACATATGATGTAGCCCAATGCAATATAGTCCAAACTCCTATAGAGTTATAGATAATATCTATCCTACAGATAGATAGTCCAATCTATCTTAGGAAAAATTGGACAGAATTGCACTATTTTCAAATGTCACAAATCAGCGTTTTATGTGCAACTCTCTCAAGCTAGCCAACTGATGAGCCACTTTGCTTCCCAAACTGTTCTGTACTTTCAGGTTCACTCTATTTTTATGACCAGGATTATTATGGGGTCACAGTGACTGCATGGAACGTGCCACACTAAATTCTGGAACAGGACTAGAAACTGACTCTTCCTGCTGATGTGATCCACAGACTATGACCATGAAGGGGAAATGACAGAAAGGCTCCCTGCGGTGCAGTGCCAGCACCCCAAGAGTGGCCTGCCATTTGACATTGCCAGAAATGAACCAGAAGAGAGCTTGGACATTCCTCCCTGTAGGAGAAGCCAAGATGAAACAACTGTTAGAAAGAACTACAGAACTGTGGTTACTGACAAAAAAAGCATCCTATGAGGCCACAACTCGCCGCTGTTACACTCTGCAGTACTGGCTCAAAGCCAAAGAACTTAAATGCACCATAAAAGTACAGTGATAAAGCCCTAACAGCAGAACAGGGAAAAGAGTGGAACAACTTCTTTTTTTTTTTAAACAGATTCTTGCATCAAGCCATATTTCATGGTAAGTACAGTGGTGGTATGTCATTAGCAGTCAACCAGAAGCTTAGGCATTTTTCTGGTGTCACCAACCAGTCCTGTGTTCTCCACATCTTGACAAATACAGCATAGCTATACTATAACAGATATACAGATAATACTTTAATGGTCATTAGTTGCTTATGCATAAAACGACATTTCTTTACGCCACTATAAGCACTAAAATAGTCTACTACATACTCTTAATACAATATCATCACTGTCTCTTAGCTGGAAATGTAAATTATTATTATTAAGGTAGCAACAAGCATGGATGGCTAGTAATTTTCCTACCTCTTCCCCTGAGATTTTTACAGTTTTTACACCTCATATCCTTGGATGTTGGAAATCATAACTGAAGATTGAAAAAAGATTTAAACTTTTTATATTATAAAGGCTTTGCCTGAGGCCTCCTCGAATTCAAATATAGAACAATGATACATTTATTGGCTTGTGGATTTGCAATGTGTACCTGCCAGACTCTTCATGCAGAGAGGTAGGGGTAAGATAGAATATTTGCTAATATGTAAACTAAGCCAAATCACAGCAATCATGTGGATGAACCCAGGCAAATCAGTCACCAAGCAGGCCTGGGCTTCAGATATTGACAGAGAAGAAAGACACAGGCATGAAACCAGTAGTGATCATGGGAGTGGTACAGGGCATTCCAGAGTGAATTTTCAGGTAATTACAGTGAACCAACAGCCACAGAGATCGTATCTATTGCCAGAAAAACTCTAGACATACCAAAGAGTAACATCCACTAGTGCAACAGATGCAGCATGCCACAATGGATTTATGACCACCCAGCCAGCATTGCTGCAGTCACAAACAGAGCTCAGTACTTAGGCATGTAATGCAATTCCCCCCAAGCCATTATCATCTAACCCTGGCAGAAGTTCACTCACTTCTTGCCTGCATTGCAAATGTTTGAGAACATCCCCTACAAGAGAGGAATGTGAATAGCAGAACCCTGGCCATAAGAAGGCCCCGGCTGAAGGAACATCACCTTCAGGGAGTTATGCTATTTTGGTCTTCCCCTATTGCCTTATGCTCCATCACCAACAGAAAGACCACTGCAGATGGTATGCCTTGTACTGCAGTTTTCTACAGCTTTTCTTTAACACAAGGGTTTTTTTAGAGCCTTGCAGACAGATTGCTCCAGGATTACCTTTGTCTTATTGCTATTCACCTTTAAAACCCCAGGTTTTAAGCTACATCAGAGTTCATAATGTTTCATTTTGTACTTATTTGAATTAATGAGCTTATTATTCATTTCATCCAGAAAAATAAAGAAATCAATTGATGAAGGGGATTTCCATATGAGTTGAGTGTACACATTAAGCAAGCCAATAGAACCTAGGTTGGTGACAAGTTAAGGTCCATCTTCAGAAAAATGACATTTCAAGGAGTCACACCTGAATGAAACCGACCATAAAATACAGCTCATGGACCTTGAGTAGGTCCTGACATACATACAGGAGTAAAAAAACCCACAAAGGAATCCACATGACAGGTTATCCATTTCTTTCAGGGAGGCACGCATGCAAACAGGCATGTATATTCACTAAAAGTTTCTGCAGCCTCACAAATCTTCTTTAAGGTGAGGGATGTAAAAAATGTAAAATTTGAATGTAAGTGTAAAATGCTTGCCAACAGATGTGCTTGCTTTTTGTTGCTGCAAATATATCAGGGTTCTGGCCATGCCAGTCTAGTTGCATCATATAACTCTCAGCAAAACCTCTTTAAGGTAGATTATGTTCTTCAGAAAAGAATGGTTCTGGTATTTTGCTGATATGTGGTGTCATTTGCTTCACTCTAAGCAAGTGTCTTAGATTTATTTTGAAGTATGACTCGTCTTTGGCAGTCATTTGTCATGCTGGGCAAAGTTATTTAGCGTACAAGAGAAGGTGATGAGCTCCATCAAAAAAAACCCTCCCATCTGAACTTTCAAAAAAGAATATTCGTGCTACCTTAAGCATTTTTACACCATTAGCTTACGTTTTGTATATGAAAAACAAATGCTAAATGTGGTGCCTTACACCAAGTGGTATGGTGAATAGGTATGCCATACAATATTCCTATCATTACTAAATGAATCTCTATTGTATCCAGGAAGCTAGTAGAGGTCTTATATGGCTTTTATTAATAGAACTGTGATCTCTGTGGAATGCAAGTTGAGAAAATGCCTCATGCCTATCTTCCCTACCTAACAACTGTTGCTGAGTGACATTATCAATTGCAACTTGTTAGAATAAAATAAACACAAAAACTGCTCTAATCCTTTACTACAGTTCAAAACATAATCAAGCCTTCCAAATAGTGGATCTCTAACAGTGAAACACAGCATTATTTCCTATTAATGAGCTGTATTTAATGGACCAGTTTCTTGTGTCCATCCAAGAAGTGCTCAGTGTAAAAGAGAAGGAAACAGAAGGCTCTATAGTATTTAGCAGTCTCATGATCCTGAGAGAATATGGGTACTCAGTTCTGAAATACCACAACCCTGTGGATTTCTTAATTTAGCATAACTAGGAATAACTAGTGTACTGAGCTTTCCTACCATGCCTGGCCAAGGCAGATATAACAAAGATGGGTAGCTTAGAACTTGCTATGTTCATTCAAGAGTAGACTTTTTTTAAGCCTGGAAGATATCAGGGCATATTAAGCTTCCAATTCTGCAAAAACAGTATCATATATTTTGAGAAGCTATACTCAAATACTATAAACACAATTTCTGCTTTCAGATAACTTTCAAATATGACTTTAAAATTATATAGTTACGCATAAAGTGAAATTCTATGAAAATTTTTGTGGAGAGCTGATATCATTAAAAATAGGATATTAAAGAAAAATTATACATTGTCAGAACTACTTAGCTTGTGCAGACCCCAAGTATCTGTACATGATGAGTTTTTTGTTGTTTATGCTATGTTAACCTCTGTAAAATGATTTTTTCATAAGAAGGCTCCTCACCTTCTGCTTCTAGCTAAACACATTTTGACAGTTACTGAGTAACAGGTTTAATTTTGATAAAAGAGACACTTTTTGCCTTATAAAAAAAGTCTATGAATGGGAACTATGTCTCATTTTATAAAGTTATCTGCAGTAATAAAGTATGGACTCTTCCATACAAACCAAGATCTTACCAGTATTTGTCAGCAGAGTTTATATCTTACAGACTCAAAACACATGACAATGAATTAGTTCTCTAGATTTGATACACACACTTTGAAATCACTTCATACCATAGCACTACTACCTCATCCTAAATCAACTGAACTATAAACTCATCTGAAGCTCCAACCCAGTGCTCATATATACAGAGCACTTTCATGATATGACCAGCTAGTTGGTACAGTAGGAAGAGTCTAAAAGTTGCTTTTGATCCTCCAGTTTGTATCCAGCAACAGCTGTACAAAAGGCTGAGTTATTAACTCTTCACAGGTCTGGAAATACTGTGAGAGAAGAAATGCTACTGTGCAGATCGGTATCATGGCAGATAGCCTGCTGAGGAGCTAAATATACCCAAAGTTAATTTGCAAGTTAGTTTATTTTTCTACATGTTTGTAGGGCACAGAATTTTAAAATGGAACAAACATACATCTGCTACGATTTTTTCCATTAAGAAAGTAATTAATAAAACATTGACTTTTGCAAAATTTTTAGTGCAATGAATATATAAATGTTCACTTCAACACAATAAAAAAAAGAAACACTAGGCACCATAACCTATTTACAACACAGCTCTAGTCCTTGATTGCAAAGCACTTGGCTCTAAACAACTAATCAGTCCCTTTCAAATCAATGGGGCAAGTGTATATGAGTGTTTATAAAATTAGTGCCAAAGTTAAAAATAACCCAGCGAAAGGGACCTTTATAATAGAATGGATCCCTTTTTCATTTAATTCTTTTATGGTAGTAATACCACTGACTTTGCTGGAAAAAAAAAGCATTCATAGCTTGATAGCTTATTAGGACATGGGTCTTTAATTTACTTTAAGCAAATGTAAAAGACTGCACAGTTCTGTCCTGCATTTGGTGCTATTCAGGCTTTTAATATTGTGAATATCAGGATACTGTATTTATTTTTATCCAATCAGTAGATGATGCTAAACTGTAAATGCTGCAACTGCTCAGAGGGAAACAATTCAAAACAGACAAGTAAAATGGAGAAATCGTCTGATACCAAGAGAGCACGAAGTTAGCTGAAGACCAGTACAAAGTATTATTCTTAGAGAGGAAAAAGCAAATGCACAGTACAGCGACTCTGTTCTAACATATGGTTCATAGGCTACAGATTCTACCCATAATACTTTACTGACGAGGGGGCAGCATCATTCCAGGAGGTATTACATAGGGTATCATATACATGGCACGTGACATATCTGTTCCACTTCTATACAAATAAGAGTTCCCCTGGTTATGCTAATAAAATTTTAGCTGGAGCACTCTGTTTAACATGAGGAATTAGACATCAGTAAAGACGTCTGTGAACTGTATATGAACCGGTACAACTCCAAAGGAGAGCAACTGCAGTAACTCCAGGACTTAGAAAAAAAGACTTAGGAGGACAGACTAAGTTAAATCCTTCTTTATTCCAGAAAAGACAAAAACAGTAAAAGTAGGAAGATGCATGATAGTAGTCTTTAAATTGATTACTTCTCATACATGGAGAAAAACAAATACATTTTAAGCATTTAGTTTGCAGGAATAAAGACTTAGGTAGGTCTTGGGGGAAGTGGGAAGCAGTCTAGTAAGGAGAACAGTAAAAACTGCAACTGGTTGCAGAAGGACACTGCAGAAATCACTATTAGTAAGCATTTTAAAAACAAATGAGTTAAACATCTTCCAGGTAACTCATGTATATTTGATCCTGGAGCATCCAATTTACCTCTAAAGGTAGCTTTCAGCTGTACACGAGAAAAGTTTTACTCAGATATCATTTCCATAAACAAATTAATGTTACTTATAATTAGTAGAGCTTTTATATGCACTTTTTGGCCTTAGCTGATGCTGAACACTGATCTAGTATCCTATATTTCAATGCCCCATAAACAATATAATAACTTTAATTAATATGACACTAACCAGCTGTTCACATACACGAGAGATCCAAAGAATAGATTTGATTAGAATAGATTATTGACTATCAAAACTAGAGAGAAAATATTCCTGAAACATTAAAGAACAAAGTATGACCTGTTTCACGACTAATATGTAGCAACAAGACCACAGTATGCAGATGACATACGTAAAGCTGCCTCCTTGTATTTAACAAAGAACAATCCACAAAACAAAGCAAATCAGGCATGAAATGTGTGATCCCTGGGCCTCAAAACCTGAAATGACCCATATACCGTCAGTTTGATGAAAGGAGTTCCACCAAAACCTACTGCTCAGTAGCTAAAACGCCCTCATTATACAGCCCTCATAAAAGAAAAGCTTATTTTAACTTAAGAGCTCGATCTAGCAAGTATGAAATAATGTCTGTGCCTAGTAGCACATTATTTCCAAAGGCTCTTTTTGTCTTTAAAACTATAGCACTCTGTCCTAGACAAGCCATTATAGTAGCAAAAAGTAATTTTTTACTATTACAGGCAAACTGAAAATACTAGCACTAACAGAACTTTGAGAGTATATAATCAGGTTAAAACTAGAAAATGAAAAGTAACATTTCCTCTAATTTGAATTACTTATTGAAACACTATAAACTTCAATTAGCTAATGATAGATGATGGGCTAATTTTCTATTTTGGTGGGGTTTTGAGGTTTTTTTCTGCCAAGGCTTCTCTGCTGCTTAAGAAAAAACACAGAATGGGGTCACTAATTAGAAGGATATTCAGAATTTAATTTTATCATGCAATATTTCAAGCCGTATCTTAACGTTACTTACTGTACATCCTTCAGATATTACTTCTAACAGGATATTTTTTACATGGTATTGTATAAACTCTACTGAGGTATCTCTGTATTTCACAAATAACAACAAACCAAATCCCACAACAAGGTGTGAGTTCAGACAGTAGTATAGAACAAAAGTATAGAAAAGACAAGATATAATAGTAATTTGAGGAGACTTATTTGCATCCCAAAGAGCAAGGACTGGTCCTGTTAACGACAACAAATGGATGAATAGCAGATTATGTAACATTAGCTGAACATGTGCTTCAAACTGTGACAAACCCAGAATCAAATGCTGCAAGCTGGGCAGTGAAAAATGAAGACACACAGGTGTCAAACTTTAAAAAGTAGAGTTTAAGCACAAAATAGTTGCATTAACTATTTTATTTTAACGAACCAAGCAGAAAACCAGAAACTCTGGGATTTTTGAGCCTTTAAATCAATATAAACCTCTGCTACCTGACCAAAACAGTAACCTGAGTGATAGATTTTCATCTTTTGCATGAACCAGCTACTATAATGCTTATTAATACATTTATTTAGGGATAATAGATTGGACATTTGACAAATGAACAAATTACAGACTCTTGGGTTCAGCAACAGGTAACATTGTAGAGACCATTTTACCTTCCAACCTGATGCATGTTATTCCTTTCCCTCTGGTTTTTCCCAAGTCTTTTTCCTTCCTGACCGAGATTCTGTGTCAGTCTTCCCATAATGAGCTGCCTTAGAGCTAGCCAGCAGTTTCTGGCAAAAAATCTTGATTTCAAGTGAGGCTTTCCCCATCCTCTGCAAGTATTTCTGCCTGGGTTCTTCCCATCTTACTGTAGTGAATTTATACATATAAACACACACCCTCCCACACACATATATCTGCACATACACACACACAAATACATATGCATAATAGTTCAATTGGTGTTTTTAACATATCCAGATATAAAACCCCTGGGTTTCAGAGCTTGTGCAGAAACACGATATAAATCCCTATCCAGTAAATCTTCTGCAAAGTAAGCTAATTCCTGCTTTACGATTTAAGCCTCTTCATCTGGTTTGCAAATCTTAACACACCCAAAAAATGCCTAGCTTTAGTCCCAACATCAAAGACTGAAAACATCTTTGGGTTTGAAACTGTTTCTGGCTCATTTCTATAGTTTCTCTTTTACATCTAACTCGGGCTATTTCTTAATGTTCATGGTACCTAGAGATGAGTGGTAAAGGTGGTTAAGACGCAAGACAAGTCTTCCTGTTTCATTGCCTAACTCAAACTTGATGTCATCCCAGAATACCAAGGAACAGCAATCAAGATGAGCAAGGTAGCAGGGCTCAGTCATGCACTAGGATTCTACAATTCAGAAGAGAGAGTGTTCTGTGACCCACTAGAAGAACTGAATGAAAATGGGTCATTACAGATGAGCTTGGAGCAACAGTAGTGCCCAGCGCTGCTAAAGTTCTGCTTGAGCAAATAGAAAAAGGAATTTTCACAAGAGCTTTCAACCCAGGAAATTTGAAGGGTTCCCATACAGATGCCGAAAACCTGACCCTGCTGAAGAGTTACTAGGCTTCCTGATATGTGCCAAGACACTTATTCAGAGTATAGAAGGATCATATCTTCTCAAAAAAATTACTGTAAGAAAATTTTACCTTAATCAAGAAATAATTCTCAGAAATATTTGGATGAGTTTTACTAAAGGGGTGCAAAATAATCATATGCCAAGCATGGAAAATTTCAACCATGCATGGTAAGCTGGGGAACCTGGGGAGCAATTGGGAAAATAGTCTTAGATTGGGAAGTATTTGGCAATCTTATTTATATACAGCCATCTTAAGTATAGGCCTCTCTCCTAACAGGACATTGGCCGTGATACTTCAGTTTTACTCTGAACTTAATATTACTCTAAAAATAAAAAAGCTTAAATAGTCTAACAATATAATTTTTGTTCTACAAAATATAGTAAGAACTACAGAAAAAAACCCCACTCATACATATATATGACAAACTGAATATAAAATGAGGCTAGCAGATAAGTAACTACCTGAAAAAAAAAAAACACAGTAACAACAGAATTCCCAAACAGTAGTGATAAGATAGTAAGTACAAATATACCTTGTCCTTGAGGAACTCCGTAAAATTCAGCAGCTATTCTTGCTGCTTCCTTACGGTTTCCTTTCACGATGTAGAAATGGCTAAGTATAGCAAGGCTGATCTTCACAAAAAGTTTAAAACAAAAAAGTGAAAGTATAGTAAAGTAGACATTGGATAACTGCTGTGCAAAAGGGCGACTTTCTTCTATGACAGTCATTGCTGCAGCAAAATCTCTCTCAGTGTTTGGGTCAGGCTCTCAAATGTGTTGATAAGATCATATGGCTCCAGCCATGCACTCCTGGGAACAACTGGTCCCGAGGAAAGAAAATATCAGCTGGTCATGATGCTTGCTGCTCAAAATATGACGATTATTTATACTGTACATAGTATTGAGTTCACTACCGCTAGTGCTAGCCTGGTGATATTCAAGTGGGAGAGCAGGTACCAAGATCCTGGATGTACTTATTTCACTTAAAAGTTCTATTGCATTCCAAATTCTGCATTTCTTATTCATTTATTTAACCTGTTAATACATTTTAAAATACACCTTCAAAAGTATTATTTTTAAAACTTGCAACTTTAGGTACTAAACCAGGTAACTCAGGTAATCAGTTTTTTGCTAAAATATGTTCTCCTGCTGCTTAAGTACAATTGCTTTTTTGTGATACTTCCATTTTATGTTACACTAACATTTTTTTCTTATAAAACTAGAACCACATCAGTAAATACCTGAAATACACATTAAACAGATTAATATCTTCCGGCTTTGACAGTTTTTTATTATTTTGCTTGGGCTGAACGAAAGCATCCAGTACACATAGATTTTAGCCTTATACAAAAAACAGTATTGAAAGCAGATTATATGAATCAAACATCTAGATATTTTTATGTATAACACCTTGGAGTATCTAAAATTAAATTAATTAAAATGCAGTGGTAAATACACAACATGGAAAATGTCTAATACTTATGATACACATTTCATTGTGCTGCATCATATTATTTTAAACCTATGATATGACAGATTTTATTTCTTGGCCAGTTTTAGAGAGGGGAATCTAGATTCCTCAGATTTTTTAAGAATTCATTTGCTTATATACCATAAAGTTATTACTCACAGTCATCAGCAGTCATGCACAAGTTTTTCCATTAGTGTGAGTAGTTGCTGAGTTAATTGCTGAGCTGCAACGTGATACAAACCGAGGAGCTGAATATCAGAACTAGATGCCTAAGTGAACTACAATCCTAAAGTAAAGAATCCTGGCAGCACAAGAAAGGGTCCTGTTCTAAATTTTTATATTTCCTTTTAAATAAAAGAAATAGTGTCTTGAATAATAGCTTAAAATACTCTACCTATAGTGATCCTAAATCTTTCTATTCTGTCCTGGATTCTCTTGTTTGGTGGTCAGAAAAAAATATTTTAGAATGTTGGCAACTGCCCATCAGGAACAAAGGGTATGATCCAAATGTCACTGCATCCACAGATCGCCCTGACTTCAACGAACAGCATAGTAGATATTAAGGATATAATACAAATTCGTATTCTTGAAAGAAAAGTGGAAAAAATGAGACACTACATCATATAACTCTAGGAGTAATTTATTAGAGTAAGAAACTATAATGTTTTCTGGCAAATACATTAAAAAAACCCTATATGAATAAAGAAAAGACAATGATAAAAGGAAAGGTGCTCAGAAATAAATATCAAGATTTTTAACAGACAGGAACTGAATTGTGGTTACTTTGAGAAAAACAGGCATTCAATATTTTTCTTTGAAAAAAAATTAATCTACTTAAAAGTCAATCATAACTAGAAAAGGCAATTAAAAAGCAGTTTATATATACAATTTTTTACTAAATTTCATTTATAGGCATTTTCTCATCCAGCCAGAAAAGAAACTGTTTTCCTCATACCATTATTAGAAGTGGGAATGAGTACTTAAAATGCCAAATGAAAATCCTTGTTTATATTTGGCACATTGTTATCTGACACTGAATTGAGGTGTCATGTTTTCCACAAGGATAAAAGGCATTATGTTCTGAGCTACCACTGCCAATTTCCGTTTCAATCATTAATAGAAATGGTATTTTCCCTAGTAATGCACCCAGTATTGAAATGTCTTACTTCTTCCATATTTGTACTAGTATTATTATGCTTAACTTCATCAGTCCACAGAATTCCCCAGCCATTTTAAGTACCTGTTTTAAAAATTTACCATGCAGAATAAGAAAAAAACATAAAAACCATTATGTTATGGTAAGCCTTTTTCTTCCTTACAGTGTTTTACATAACCCTTTTATCTTGACTTCATATTGTGCCATCTAGTATCTGTGCTTTCCCATCTGGACTTCTCCCACGTTTTGTTAACTAACAAAATAGTCTTTCTTTGGAGGGGCAAAAATCCAAACAGTAATTACTATAAATAACAGCTGGAGTTAACAGGAGTGTTCAGAGTTCATCTTCCCCTTTTAATACTGTTTCCTGTTTCTTATAACAACAGTAGGTAAATCACTGAAAAAAAACTTCTCAGGTTTTAGGTAGTTTACTTCAGGTTGAATTTTTCTGTAAAGGTTCAACAAAAATAAGTTTTAAAAAATCTTCAAAAATAAGGCTGTATATGCATTTAATATTTCATAAGTGATGTTTCAAATAACCTCACAGATCTGTAAAACTGCTTTTAGGAACAACATGAAAATTGACCAGGAGGGTTATTCCTTTATCAAGGCTCGTCTTCCGTCCTTTCAAAAATGTCCTTCCGCAGTGATAAACTACATGAAGATGAAAGAAATCCTGAGTTTTGAGAATTTCAGTTCACACATACTTATCAGAAGCTGGCAAAATTACTCTCATAATATTTCCTTTTTTTTAGAGCTCTGTAACTCTTATGTGCCAGCTTAACTGGAAATTCTCTCAACTGCACAGGAGAACCAAGTCTATTCTAATTTCAGGCTACTAAAGTGCTACAGAAATTACTATTATAGCTTGCTGGCAAACCATGCTGTGAGGCACCCAGTCATGAAAACTGAGCAACTGTTCAGATGTTAACGCCCACACGGCATTTTGAAAGAACCAGCAATGTGAATACTGAGACCTGAACACAAAATAGCTGAGAGCAAGCCCATGCAGACCAGGAAAGCCAGGAACAGAAAGCTACAGCTGCTGCAATAGAAATCATAAAGTAGAAGCATAGGTAAATAAATAAAGGATCTGACAGGCAATGTGATGCCATGAAGAATTTTGTATTGCACAGCAACATGAAGTGACTGGAGTTGGGTCTTGAAGCGCTGTAGAATAATGAAAACTTCCAAATGGAAACGCACCACCGATATGTAACAAATATGCAACATTATAAAAATATCAAAGAGTTTGAAAAGAGCAATGGCTTAATCTGGATGTTGACATTTCCCATATAGTTTTGACTTTTGGGAATGAAATTTCTCTGCCTAAATTTTTCACTTATAAAATGGGTAGTATTCTGAAGACAACTTCATTGCTGTCAACAAAACACTCAGATATCCTAATAAAAAGAATACTGAAACTAACTAGGTATCTAATAATTTTTATTTTAATACAAAAATCAGATAAAAAAATCTAAATAAAATGAAATATTGAATGTTCATTCACTTAATGTCTACAAAAGGGATAGCAGGTAAATTATTTTAGCATTTAGTGTTTTATCATAGCAACAACCTGTAATGGTCTAATAAAGCTATCACGATCCCAGATACAGAGGCAAAAACTGGAATCATTTATTGAACACACGAGTGCTATTTAAGGGTCTCGGGGGCTTACATGCTAATGAGGAGGCAGGGTTATTCCAAACAGGGGATTCCACAATCTATTAACATTTCCAGTAACAGGGGTGACATAAGGGGAAAAAAGGATTTACGTTTCTCAAATACAGTATTTACATTTTGGGGAAAAAGGTTCAGTATTTCCAGTAAGCAGGGTTACATTGCGGAAGGGTGGTCAGCTTTACCCAAAAGAAGGACTTACACAGGAAGGGAGAAAACAATGGGATATCTGATAGCATCATGCAAAGTCTCTCTACATCCTACTGGGGAGATCAGGACAATGGATCTTGTCTGGTCTTTTAGATGGTGTTTTTTTCCCCAGCCTCTGTGGCCCAAGGTTTCCTGTTTAATCCTAGCAGCTCCTTTTCTGTTGGTATCCGAATTTCGGACTGCAACAACAACCTACACTGCAGATAAACAATATTTGGATTATTTTTTTTGTTTAAGAACATAGTAATACTGTGATAGAAAGGATACCCCTAACCTGACATAGTAGCACATTCCCAGCAAATAAAACAAGAACAACGTAGTAATTTCTCTGCTGTGCTTCTCCATTTCTGGCAATTAAATATTTAAATTTTAAAACCACTTGATAAACTTCGTGGTCTTAAAATTCCTTTCTAATGCAGCTTGGTCAGTTATCATTTCTAAAGAACATAATCAGTATAATCAAGATAGCAATACTGCCATTTATAATGACTTTAAAAGCGGTTCATTTCAAACTCCAGAGCTCAGACCAAGTAGCCTGCCCTTTAATGCCTTGCTGTGTAGTGGCCAAGTGCAGAAAGAAAGTATTCAGCAGTGGCACCTGTTTATGATAATTCAAACTGTCCAAAATCTAGCGCACCATTTACCCTCAAACAATAATTTTTAGAAAAAAAGGATGCACTACCTTCTATAATTAATTACATAACCACATTCATAAACTCTTTATTTTAGTCTGGCAATTTTTTCTCTATGCTTTAGCAGATCAGTGTGCTTAATTTTCAGTAAGGCAAGATACACAAGAAAAATAACACAATTGATACACTATCTATTCTTTGGAGGCATTTTTTTAATACTAAAGACTGTAAAACCCTTAGAAATATTATTTCCTTACAGCATATGCTGTGTCTTTAATTTTGGAAAACATATCTACTTTTAGATGAAGGACTCAAAAATGCTGAGAAGCAGGAGCTACTAAAAAGGAAATGCCTATTTCAGCATGAAAAATTACCTGCTTAGTGGCCCACTGATTTTAATTTTAATAGGTGTATGGGATGCTAATCCTAAAAATTTTACCTGACTCCTCTGAAGTTACTGAATGTTGTTCATGTCATTTCCCTCTTCATCTAAGTTAAGCAATTTTTTCCACTATTTTCTATTGAAAGTATTTGAACTGAATAAATCTAGACTCAAAGGAAGTATTCTAAAATGTATTTCCTCATTATCCAAAATGTTACCTTAACACTGAAGCTAAGACAAAAGGCAGACATACCATCAAACAATAATAAAAAATATTTAACATTCATTTCAATAATTCATTGAAAAGAATTATGTGTTCATTCATAAATTAATGATATTATGCATTTATGCTGAGGCACAGAAAAAAACCCAACAAATCATATTTACCTGATAGCTACAAGAAATTCAGAAGCTAGTGTCATAGGAAGACATCAAACAGCTGCTGAGTCCTTTTCCAAACAGGAACTCAAACCCATTAGCACAACCCTAACACTACTCTTCATAAAATATGAAGAGAAGAGGTGACCAAAGTACAGTGCTACTGTTTTGGGGGAATTAAAGGATGAAAAGGTAGAGAATACAAACTTTGGTCCAGAAAAGACCAAACTTGGTTCACATAAGAACTGCTTTTTTACTGCATCCCACTGCTATCCTTAGTAATTCTACAGACTTGCTTGAGCACCATGACAAAGCCAAATTCTCAGCACAAAAACCTGAGAGTTGTGTTGTCAATTGAAGCAAACACAATGCTGTAACCAAAAAAATGAAAGGCCTACATCTCCTTTTTACATCTTTTCTTCCTGAATGACATGTCTATCCAGGATCTACACAAACTATACAGTACGAAGTTACAACTGATATCCAAAGTTATTTTTCATTCAGATTTCTGCAGTTCTCATAATTCATGTTTAGTCTCCTGATCACTCAACCACAGACTTTAACCAAAAGTCTATTTCAAAATGCAATGCAATGACATCCTTAGTGGCATAACAGGAAAAAAGAAGAGTGTTTTAAAACATGTCAGCCTTCTCTTCTTAGTAGTCACACTCTGACTTTTGACACCCATTCTACTAAACGGCTATATATTTAGACACCATTTGTCTTTTCTCATAAGACTATGAAACATATAGTTCCTTTAAAAAGCTTTAATGCACAAAAATCTATCTCATAAAAGTTTTCTTACATATAGTTTCTCTCTGTATTTTGGTGTAGCACATTATTTCCATCAGTTCTCAAACTGTTCCAGAAAGTTCAAATTTACACCTTTGGATGGCTACAGCTGTACTTTTTTCTTTTTTCCTCCAGTGTATTAAAATCAGTGCTCTGATACCGTTTAGGTTCTATACAAATCAAGTTATTCTGGTGATGAATGATGAAACCTTTTATTTGTAACATAACGAAAAGATTGCTTATTCTACTGCTAACTCTTAATGAATTTAAACTGAGGTTTTTTGCATTTTTGAGGTGTTTTGCATTTTTATTGAAAATACTACTTCTGTCTTAGAAAATAGTTCTACTATACAGACTTGCATATCTGTATGTCCAGAGAATGGAATTACTGGCCAGGGATTAAAAATCAATCAGTATCTCTACACATAACAGACATTCTCTATATGACATGGATTTAAAAGCATGAAAAGTAACTCAGACATTTAAGCAATTATGAAAATCCAGTTTTTTAACTTCCTCAGTTCTTGGTAAAAATATATAAAGATTTAAATCTGTATCACTTTGTTAGACACCCACTGGATAGTTGCTTCTCATAATGGTGACAGATGCCCCTTCAACAACTCCAGTATCAAACAGTCCCTGCTATCAGACCCAATATCATACAAGCAGTCTTGATCTGCTTTACCAGTCCATCTAATCACTGACAGTAAAGTTCTACACAGAAGAGAAGCAGGTATAACCAATCTGCTTACAAGTAAATTCAATCCAAGTTCTGCTAGAAACATAGTAAGTTTGTCCTACAGTATTTGTTGCAGTCCTCTTTGGATACCTAACATAACTCAACTATTAAGGGTATTACAGAAGATTCCAAAATAAGTCATGTGTGCACTTAGAGACATTACTAAACCCAGAAACGTGTCAGACAGCAGGCACACACAGCCTGCTGACAGACAAACTCTAGCAAAACTTGCCCCCCAGGAGTTAAAAAAGTTACCACCTCCAGCTGCCCATTCCATTCCTCAGCTAGAGGTTCCTGCCCCTCACTCTTCTTCCTGGAAATCAACAGAAAGGAATGTGTATTGGTACACTCTTCAGTTCAAAACCTGGCAATTTAAACTGTTGATGAGTTTAAACTAACTTGATGGACTTTACACTGAAAAAAACCTTCACACCCCGTACAATCCATTCTCGTACAGAGAAAATAATCCCATGGAAAAAGTCGTAGTAAACTGTAAAGGGAGAGTAACGTCAAAATGCACATAGATGCTGCCTCTTCCTAAGGATACTTAGGGGTAACTTTTGATTACTTTATGTACTGATACAGCTGTTATCAGTGAAACTTGGAAGAGTCTTCTCATTTTACTTCTGTTTCCCTTTATATAGTTCCTTTCTTGGGTCTAAACAATTTCTTTCATTGCCAACCACATGTCTATAGAACACTGATTCCCTCTTCATTAATTAACTCGACCTCTTCCTTAGGATTGTGGTACCACAGGGGCTGTGCTTTTGGTATTTCAACTAGCTTGACAGAACTAACTTTACTATTCTCTAGTAAGCAGTGCAACCACTTTGTAATCTGAATTCATGCAACTGAACCTGGTATTTTTGCAGTTTTTACAGTTAATCTTTTCTGTAATGAATTGCAAAAATGTCACAGGTTCTTATTAAATAGCCGTTTCTAAACAAATAAGTATATAAATAAATGTGCTTTCAAATCCCAGAAGAGCCATGATGTGCAGGCTTGGGTTTCATCACATAGCCAGTTTGTACATGAGAAATGAACACAACAGAAATTTTCTGTTTTAACTGACAGTTTTCAAAACACCAGATTTGCACCTGTAACTAATACCTCTCTGTCACTTTGAAACATAGACCTCTTCAGCTGTTTGAACTGACATTACCTGGTCTTATGAAACTACTTTGGACTCATAGTAATGTTTTATTTATTTATGTGTAAGACCCGTAAATTATATCATCAAGTTCAGACAATTGTCAATTATTCTAAACTGAAAAGTTTGCTCAAAAAAAATCTGAGTTGTGAATATTTTGTCATCAATTTGAATTCCTTTCAAAATTGTTAATTTTATTCCAGATTATAGGCTGTCTTTAAACTTTTCTTTAATTAATTTTTTTCTTAAAATTATTTTTATTTTTAAAAAGATTGAAATCATCTGTTTAACTTTATACCCCTTTTTCAAATTTATAGGTTTTCATCTAGACTAAGAGTTGTTTAATTTGTCTCCTTTCTGTGTTAAGTATATTTTTGTGCTTTTTATTACACAGTCAATATCATGACTTGGTAGGGATGGAGTTAAGAGCATATTCTGCAAGCATATGTCACTATACACTGACTCCCATGACTAGAAAGGTTTTTTCCATCCACAAAAACGGGTATCAGCTAAATGACATCATTGTGACAGAGCCCGTAAAGCATCCTTTTCCTCAAGCTGAGGCATGACAGTCTCTGCTTGGTGCTTTTACAAGAGACATAAAGATACCTTGTGGTGAAGAACTTGTAACTGGCTGAGTGAATGAGGTAAAACCAGGCTGAGGTGGATCAGTAGCAACCAGCTTCTTGCCACAGAATACAAAGGACAATGAAATGTGAAAGGTTAGGCTGAATCAGTAATGTATGAATGACTTTACCTAACATGGCTTCATATGCCACAGAATGGGCAAACCCCCCATGAGCCAAAAATTAACTGTGTCAGGCTCTAAAACATACTGATTTTTGAGCCAAGAATATTTGGTTCCTTCTCCAGTGCAGGTTTTATTTTGCCATATATTATGCCACTACATAAAACAGTGTTCTAAAGTATAAAGTTCGTTCTGAAATCAGAAATTTACTCTGAGATTTTCTTGCTGAAGGACTCACAGTAATACTATGAAGGCAAGTGAAAATTTCTTCTTGCTTATCTGAAAGATTAGCTTATTTAATGCTATTTAAGCATTTATTTAAGCATTTTTGGTAAAAAAATCAGGAGGTAGATACACATCCCTAGATCAGAAAAGCTATCTATAGTCTTCATCTAACTATCTAGGTGCCAAAGATGCTACAGGCACCTAAACTTTGACCTGCAAAATTAGTCAGACTTATAGTCCCAAGAAGACCAAAGGTGCTGCCACCTGGGCTGAAGTTAACATCTCCCCTTCACTTGAAATTCACAAACCAGACACTCTAAACTGTCAGCCACCCCCACACTCCCATCTGTGTGTACCATATTAGAACCAATATGACTTCAGTGGGAAAACAAAGGGCTCATAGTAATCTCTGTTGATGGCCAGTGTCAACACTTGACATTTTGTTTATAGATGATTAAAGGAATCACACTGTAACTTGAACATCTGAGTAGAAATGTATCAACCAAAGAGTGCAAGCTACTCTCCCTCAGAAGACTACTAATCATCAGCTGCTGACAGGGATCAATCCTGTTGAAGTGACAACATTATAAAAAAAGAACATGTTTAACAGATCAAAGAGTGCATAAAAACACAATTCCAAAGTAGGATAATTCTGGGGAAGGATAGAAGAAGGAAGAATTCTACATTTCAGACCTGCTCCCAATCCTATCTCTGGATTTTGTTCAATGAGTTTGTAATGAAAAATATGAAATTTCTTGAAATAAGAACCAGCCTGAGCACTGCCATGCCTTAGGTTCACTGCTAGTCTGGCATGAGTACACTGCTAGTGTGTAATGTATACCACCGCATCTTGGAAATGGTCTCCCAAACCTTTCTGCCTCCCCAGGATTCTATATATTTGTTTTCGTAATTATAGTTTTTGATCCATTCAGAGTAGCATAATTTATTTAGCTGACAGTGACTTTCAACATTAATATTATGTCACTATTATTTACAAAATACCGGATTTTATATTTTTCACAGAACAGTTTGGAATGTACAAGGAAACAGCTATTGTGAATAATTATCTTCTCTTCTTCCTTCACAACTGCCTTCGTTTCAAAATTTTTCTCCTGTTTTGATTTTTTCAAAATTTCAGTCATTAAAAAGCTATAGAAGGTTTCTTTATTCTGAAACAGTAACAGATCAATCCTTGAATAAACTACACCATCTGTCTTCCCCTGCATAATGTGCTTTTAAGTGACATTTATTGAAGGGTTCTACTAAAATAAATCCAAACCTACACAAGCAACAGCCATATTTATTCATTGCCTTAAGAACACATGACTTTGGATAAACCTTTTGATTTTGGTACTTGACTGCTGCTTTGGAAATTTCACAACTTAACTCCTCTAAGTTCTGTCTTAGTTACTTAAGTTCTCCCCAACAGCCACTTCTTTTATTAAACAAACAGTTGCTTAATATGAAAAACTCTAAACAGCAACTGTAAGAACTAAAAGCAAGAACCAAGGCAATTAAGCCTTTTGTTTGTAGAGACAAGAAAAAAAATAACATTCACAGTTGAATTATCTTTTTGATTGCTGCAGACATTTCACAACTTCTGAAACCTTTAGGTTCCCCTGTTAGCAGTAAAAGCATCCTTGATGCTTCTAAGTCTGCATATATTTTGGGGAAAAGAACCCACTTTTCAGTAAGAGTTACCTAAGGTTTCAATAACAATATGTTCTAGACCATAATCATCATAATAATTAATGTTTGGAAGAGCATAAAATAATAAGCCAACAAAAAACTTTAAACAAGAAGCTCTCTGTGCTGCTGGAACTCTTATGGAACACCAGGGAAGCTGAAAATTACCAAATGCAAACTGGTAAGGAGCTTACCAGCAGGACACTCCTAAAGAGTCTTCCCTCTTCAGGCCTGAAACTGATTTCAGTGGGGCAAATGCAGGGACACACAGAAACCAACTGCATAGTGGAACACGTGGTCCCAAAAGCAAGGAATGTCCCCATAAGTACTTTAACATCCTACACTTAACGCTAAACAGACGTGTTACAGGTACTTGGTCTGGGTGGAAACTAAAAGCATGAGTATGATCTTTTTCCTTTTCCATTCCCTGACTTTTCTTCCCTGAATCCCAGACCTGACTCTCGGCTACTGGGAGGAAAAGAAATAGCAGCATCATGACAGAACATGGGTATTTCAGAATGGCCTGACAGTCCCCACCTTCTTCCTATCCCTTCAGTCACCATGAGGCCTTCCACCCTTTCAGACCCCTGAATCTGAGCTCCTGTTCCTCCTCCAGCATTTGCAACTCTGAAACCTTAAGACTGGTAAGAGGAAGTTAAATATAACTAAACCACTGCTGACACCTGTTGTCAGCCCTGAGAAATCTGCATTAATCGGGCCTGGTATACTTAATACAGTATTGTAAGGGGTGGGAACACCAAAAACCCTCAACCCAAACCATTGTAGAAGCTCTCACTCCCCTTGGTTCTCACATTCATAATGTTGGAGGCCTAGGAAGCAGGAATGGGCACCAAGTAGGGACCTTGGAGAGGAGTTAGAAATCACCTCACTACATAAATTAAGGTTTGACAGCACCAATTTGAAGTGGAATTTCAACCAATTCGGCAGAGTAAGGTAAAAGACTGCCTCATCCTGAAAACGATGTGGGATCATCGAGCCATCTGGTAAAGAAAAAGTATTCCAGTAACATGCCCAGCTACTAAATTAGGTTTCTACGCAATACTGAGAATGTATGTAACAATGTGGAAATGAACAGGAACATCCTACGGGAAACAAGGTAGGGAATGGCAAATCACAGTACCAGAGAAAGCAAGATATAGACTTCAAGTGAAACGCAAGCCTTCACCTCCAATGTTATTTACATTTTATTACACAAACGAAAAAAATCCACCAGAGGAACAAACACCAACCTGACTCTAAAAACCAATGCCTTGGAAACACAGCAGGTGGCAAACAGTTCAGAAAAGAAAATGCTCCAGTATGCAACAACCCTTCATTTCCTCAAAGTTACCAAGAAACTAGGACAAGAACATATATACAGCTGCTATTAATGGTGAGAGCTGCAGGTAGCTCCCCCAGGGCCGCTCCCGGGCACACGGCTGCGCCTCCGCCCTGGGCCGGCCACACCGGAGACCTCCCACGGCCACGCAGGACAGACAGGGAAAATAAACCACCGACAGCTAAACGGGATGCAACCGAGCTGGCACGTCCTGTCTCCACGTGTTTTTCTCTTCTGTACACCAGACGTACGCAAAAGTGCCGTACGAGCAGTGCTGTGAAAGTCAGTCAGGTTTGGCACGCCACAGCCAAAGGGCACACAACCTTTCTCTCTGCGGACTCCCCAGTGTAAGCGGTGCCGGCCCTGAGGCGTGGACACGGAGGGGTGCCGTGAGCCCCCGCACCGCCGCCATGCCGGGACCAGGCCCGACGCCGGGCACCGCCCAACGCCTGGCAAAAGCGGGAAGGGGCTGGCGCATGCGCAGGGGCGGGCACTGGCGGGGGGGGCCTAGCCTCTCCCGGACCCCGCCCAGCCGGCACGAAGCCACGCCCCCCCGCTGGCGGTCGCGCGCCCGTTCCCTGCCGCTGCTGCCGTTTCCTGCCGCGTCCGCGCGCCCGCCTCCCCCAGTCCGCGGCCGCAGTCCCGGCCGGGCCGAGCGGGAACATGAACACCGTGCTGTCCCGGGCCAACTCTCTCTTCGCCTTCTCCCTGAGCGTGATGGCGGCGCTCACCTTCGGCTGCTTCATCACCACCGCTTTCAAGGAGCGCAGCGTGCCCGTCAGCATCGCCGTCTCCCGGGTCACGCTGTGAGCGCGGGCGGGAGAGGAGCGGGAGCGGCGGAGGAGGGCGGTGGCGGCGACTGCTGCCCCCCGGGGAGGGGAGGGGTTCGGGGGCCGCCGGGGCACGGCCGGGACGGGTGAGGGGACTCTGATGCCCGGCGGGGGCAGCTGTCGCTGGCCCCCGGCGCGGCCGCCCCAGGCTCGGCCTCCTGCGCGCTCCCGCCCGGCCAATGGGGAAGCCCCACGACGGCGGGGCCGGGGCGGTTCGTTCCGGGCAGCCCTGTGGGACCGGCGCTCAGGGACCGGCCCCGCGCGGTCCCAGCCGCTGCCTCGCTCGCGGGCCCTTAACGAGCCCCTGCCCGGAACGGAGCGGCGGCTCACGGCCGGGTCGAGAACTGCTACCGGCAGGTTTGGGGAGGCAGGGACCCAGATGAGCATACCGATTATCCTGTGTTCATCTGGTCGTAGTGCCTTTTCCTTCTAATCTCAGATTTCCCTGTTGATAGCCTATCGTCCTTTCTTGTCTGTGACAAGTAGACTGACTGGGATGGCTTCTCTTCTGCGAGATGCACCAGGTGTAGGACACATAAAACCACATCAAAAGTGTGTTGCTCACAGACAAAATGTTCTGATGCAAACTTGTGCTTGGGAACCTTTATTTTTCAATTTTGGTGGTGTTTTGTTGTGTTTTTTTTGTTTTTCTCGAAAGGGAAGCTTTGTCCTAGGAAACTTCCGCCAAGTTAAGGATGTATGATGTGGAAGGCAATGGTTTCACAGGCAGCTGAGCAGCTGCTACTGCCACTAAAGAGTGGGAGCTCTTGGTGCTGCTAATGTTTTTTTGTTTGGTTGGCTTGGGCCCAGATTAGTGAGCTAAAGCAGCCCATCCCTGAAAGTGTTTAAGGCCAGGTTGGATGAAGCTCTGGGCAACCTGGTCCAGTGAAAAGTGTTCCTGTCCACGGCAGGGAGGTTGGAACTAGGTGATCTTAAAGGTCCCTTCCAACCCAAGCCATTCAATGATTCTGTGATGATTCTGTGGAGCTTTGGAGCCACTCGAAGGTAAGTGGCACCATGGGATGGCTAGCAGCAGGATTTGAGAGGGCAGATGAATGCAAATAGAGAGTGGGGACTGCCATCACCTTTCAGAATGGTTTAATACCACAGGAAAAGAAACCTCCTATTTATGCTGAGGATTGCAAACAACATAAAACTGGCATAAAAAGCATATTTTTGAGTTTTATGGTGAGAAAGATTAATCTTGTGGTTTTTTTTGTTTTAGAAAAAATGTAGAAGATTTCACTGGACCTAGAGAAAGAAGTGATCTGGGATTTGTCACATTTAACATTACTGCAGATATCCTTAATGGAAAAAATGTTTTTCCAACTTTTAAAATAAGAACACTTTAATGTCTGTTTTTGTTACCTTATAATCTTCAAATATTCGAGACTTGGGGAAACTAGCAGTTTGTCTTAAAATAAAAATTTAAAGCAGGAAAAAGTAGGATTCTGCATAGCTATGCCGATGAAATAAAATAACTGCTTGGTCTCTAGTAGATGACAAGTCGTTTTCTCTTTTTAATGCCTGCTTTTAAAATACTGAAGTGCACTGTATCTAATAATGGCAAGTGCAGTTTAACATCTGGACAGTATTACTGTTGAGTGAAGTTTATATTGGTGATTTGAGTGAATTAATGATAGAGTTTATATAGCATACTATTGTGATTGTCATACCAAATCTAGAAACTGAGGCACCTTTCAAACTCATTTTGTCATGAGGCTTTCAAAGTTCTGACCATGTAATAGTTGCATAGAAGTACCTGTCTTCTTTTAAAAATAAACAAAACATTGTAATCCTTTACTTGCTTAGGTGTTGTACTCTCTAATCTTTAGCATTTAATAGTATGAAATTCATTGGGAAGCATATGATGTACTACAAAATTCATCACATTATTTTTTGTCCTCTTACTCAATTGCTATTGCAGTTTTGCAGTTTTCTTTTGTATTTCTTTGCTTCCCTTTTAGCCTGGGTTTTACTGGGGAAAGAGAATTGTGCTGTGGGTATTTCTGGGTTTTTTTCATTTGTGTTGAGTAAGTTTTTAGACACTAGAAGGGAATTATCCTTAGAATTTAGGCTCTTGAGAAAAATCTGTGTTTTTCTGCAGAAGTCAGTACCAAATATGAGGCAGCATACTTTACCTCAGGTGATTACACTAAACCTTGCTTTGCAGCTGGGCTGAGATTCCTGAGAGTTTTCCCTGTCTACTGTTTTTTGTCACTGTTAGGCAAGACATTGATTACCTTTGTGTTTCATTTTCCCTGTTTTGAAGAACACTATGTTCTGTAAGCAAACCACGCAAAATACAACATTGATAGAGAATTCTGGACAGACTAAATCAGATTTTTGCAGGTCTGTCTTGCACAGCAATAAGAGGATTATTTTGTTTTTATCAGATGGAAGCAGGAGAGGTAAGCTCCTAAGTCTGAGTTTTACCTATGAAATGCTTATACATATTAAAATCAGAGTCTGAAATTCTAAAATAGATGCATGGATTTGTGTGCAGTGTATATAGGTGGAAGCAGAGCAAGGCAGGACAGGACCTCTAAAAGAAATGTTCTCATACAAGGATTAGTCTGCAATATGTGGGCATAAAGATTCCATGGTTTAATGGTTTCTAATAGTAGCAGTAATTTTATTTTTTTTTTATAAAGAGTCTGACTTAATCTTTCATGCCTGGCATAAATAAACCCTGCAATGTTTAGAGCTGTAAAATGCGTCCATCTGGTAGGGTTTTTTTAGTCAAAATTTTTAAAGAAATACAGGTACATGGGCTCTCTTAACTACTGGAAACAAGTTGTTAGTCCTGGAAAAGATTAAATAAAGTGGCAGTTAGAAAAATAAACTAGGCAGAAGAAAGGGGAGGATACAGTTTTCACAAACTCCTTTAAGCTTACTTAAGTCGTTGCTAACTTTTACAAGTGGTACGAAATCCTCCTATGAAGGAGATCTTCAGAATCTTGTTTGTTATTTTCAGCTAGATGACAAAAAATGTTCACGTAGAATACCTCTACCTGTTCTTGCAGTGACAGCAGTTAAATAATTGATTCTTTCCTTTCTTGCCTTTTGAATTAGTAGCTTAAAAACATGATTTAGTCTTGAGATGAATGAGTGGAAGATGATACAACAGATTTTGAGGCTAGTTAGGGAATCTATTCTTGAGAAAATGGCAAATACAATACTAAAGAAGACTGAGAAAATTTACAGCTAATCTTTATTGAGAGTTAAAAGGATTTTCCTTAGTAGTCACACGTGGTGCATTTTATTGTTAAATAAGCAGACAACTGTTTAGAATCCCAGCATTATTATATTGACAATCTCAAATGGTAGTCATCAGTTCTTTACTGTTGATCAAAAATCTGAGCAGAGTTTTGTTCCAGTCTAATGAGCTTTCTTTGTTGTCAGTAGGTAATAAAATTTTCTAATTTCTTGTGTCCTTTCCAATAGTGAATACTTTCCAGCTTGTAACTTCTCCAATGTGGGTATTAGAGGCTCTTTGAATACCCCACACTCTACCAATTTTGTATTGTTTATTATTATATTGTTTAATGTTATTGTATTTCGATCCACAATTGGATACTAGAGTTCTCTGATAATAAAAATAATTGCCTTGAGGATATTTACTGAAGAATTCTGTTGTGCCTTTTATGTTTAAGGTTTTATAATTGTCTAGCCAAGGAGTCTGGTTACTAACTACAGTGTCAGATATAGAACACTTAAATTGTTGGAGGAAAAATAGTTGTTAGATTTTATAAATAGTAAAAAAAAAAACAACTGAAAACCTGTCACTTTAATAAGATTAAAATATATGGCAGTGCTCTGATTTATGAATAAGATGAGGTATATTGAAAGGTACGAACTCACTGTAATTATCATAGTCTGTTTAGATCTAGTAAAAGTAAAACAAGGTTATGTAAGTACAATATGGTATTTTTCTTAACTTGCATACATCTGCAGAATATATTTGACTGGAATGTTAAACAATTGTTTCTATATTTGTCTGCAGAATATTCAACGAAAAACAATGTAAGTATCAAAAAGAAGGTTGAGACAATTACCCATTTTAGTATTATAGCTATTTTTAAATTTTCTGTCGTTCTACTGGGAAGAATTAAGGCACCAGCATTTCCTACTAGCTTGGGCTGTGTTTACTGGCCTTCGTGATTGTTATTTTCTTGACAGTTTAACTACAGGGTGGAAGGTTCACCTTCATGAAACCTGACTTGATATGTTCTTAGTAGAATGGGAGAAAAGTAGCACATACTTTGTGTTGCAATACACTTGCAGTAGTGTACTGTAAATGTTTTTCACTTATTTTCTCTGTCTATTTTACTTTTTCCTAACACTCTGCAGATGATTTCAGTTAGAAACAAAATATAGTGGCTTTGGTCTGTCCTGGTGTGGTGGGTCTTTTGTTCATAGATCACAGAAGTGTTTGCCAATACCAGTTACTGTAGCCCTGTAATTCATGTCTTGTCATACTCCTTAAAATAATTGGCCTTGCTGCATCCTTGAAGTTGCTACTGATGTTGTTACTTTGAGTAGCTGAAGACGCTCTTCACTGATCTAATAGGAGCTGTATGGAACAGCCTATGAAAAAATTACTTTAATGAAACACGATGCTGCCATGGTGCCACTGAATTCGAGTTAAAGCTACTGTGGTCATGTTGCAAGGATATAGCGAAAGCTTGGGGGGTTTCTTAACTTGCTGCACAAAACTATCTCATCACTTTTTTTCCTTTTTTTGAGGGGGGTTATGCTTGCAATTCAAGTTGAGATTTCTTCCTTTAAAGTTGGAAAAATGTTAATACCTAGGCAGTCATGATAGCTCAATTTAAGTCCCTTATTTATAAATACTGCTTAAAAAGTGATTTACCTTTGCAATTCAAAAGGAAAACCCATCATGCTTTGTAAGTCTTCCAAAGCTTATGACTTTTTAAAATGGCTTTCTTGTGTTTTATTAAGGTGTTCCTTGTTGTTTTCATTTATTCTGTTCCACACTTCACTGTGTAGCAGTACTAGATTCCCCTTCTGTAAGGCGTTATTTTGTTAAATTAGTTATAGATTGCAAGCATGTATTTCAGGGGTTTCAGATAAATAATGCTATGAAATTCCAGTGTCTGAATGTTATCCTGTAAGGTACCTTACTGACTTAATTATAATTGTATTTTTAGGCTCTAAATCAAGTGGTCCTCTGGGACAAGATCATGTTGAGAGGAGATAACCCAAGGCTGTCTCTAAAAGACATGAAGTCAAAGTACTTTTTCTTTGATGACGGAAATGGTCTCAAGTAAGTAAATCCTTTTTTTTATTGCTCTTATTCATGGTATCTTGATTTACTCTCATACCTTGTATTTTATATGCATGTTTATTGGTGTGGTAAGGTACCTATATTCTGTCTGATACTCTGTCAGCCTGTTGCGTCTTCTGGGTTTCTGCTTTCACTATTATTGTCTGTGTAGAATTGTTTCTGTGATGCACTCAACTCCAAAGGAGTTAAATTAAAAAAAAAAAAAAAAGTAGGTATTACTTCATGAAGTAACTACATAAAAATAAAAAGCTTACTGTTAGTGGACCAGAAAAACAGTCTGTATCCTAATGTATTTAATATTATTAACTGTTAATTAAATTGGTTGAGTATTTGTGCTGATAGTCTTTGTTGCTTTTGCAGGGGAAACAGGAACATCACTTTGACTCTTTCCTGGAATGTTGTACCAAATGCTGGCATCCTACCTCTTGTAACAGGGTCGGGACATGTGTCTGTACCTTTCCCAGATACCTATGAAACAACAAAAAGCTATTAAATTATAGTACTGAATCATAAGCAAGATATTTTTATACTTGTATATTGTGAATACATTTTATTGCGGTTTCTTCTCACATCCCATGCAACTTTTCGGTGAAAGGAACTTAATTTCCTCAGGTCTAACAGCATAGAAAAAGGAAATTAAAGTTCAGGTTTCTTTTTTTTTAAATAAAACATTGAAGCTGAAACTTACGGGAAAGGTAAATTGCAGAGTGATGGTTTTGGGGGGTGGAACTGAGGATTTTTTTATTTTTTTTCCTGGCCATCTGGGTATAGAGCTCTTTTCCTTTTAAATAAATATTTTTAAACCAGAAGACAGTCTTCCTGTGTTTGGGCTTTTTTTAAGTACTGTGATAGTTATTTGTTATTTGTAGAACTCAAATACACCTTCTGGAGCAAGTTTCTGGGAGTGCCTGAAGGAAACAGCTATCCTGTTTTACAGCGTTCTGCTAAATGCATGCTTAGCCTGGGTAAGCATGGTCCTTTCTAGGACTGCCAACAGCTACATGGAAAACTGATAGTTCATTATCTGTCAGTCAGCCTGTAGATCTTGTTTTCAGTGTCACTGATGTAGCCCATCCAGTTCTGTATTATAGATCATTTTAATAACTGCTTATAATGCAGCAAACTGGAAGAATAAAAAGAAATCTATTCAGCATGAGTCTTAAGACTTTCAGCATAAGACATAAGGATAAGTCAGTAAGAAAAGTAAAAGCTTTAGGTAAAGAAAGGCTGTCTACCAACAAATCTCTTGATTTTTGTTGGGATCTGCTCAGCAGAAAGAATGAACATGCTTGTTTCAGAAGGGGTTGAGACAACTATTAGAGGGGACCTTCCATAGCAAGGAATGGGACAGATGTTGTCCAAAACAGTCTGGGAAAACATTTACAAAATAGAGGGTTTTCCCATGGTAGGATAGAGTAATTGAGACAGATTTACCAGCTTGAGTACTGACATGAATCTACCTACAAGTCTTCCTGATTTGCATCAGCCAGGAAAAGTAGGAAGCAGTGTGTAGCAGTTTCAGTCAGCACCTCTGCTGTAAAAGTGGCATCTTTGTGGCTGCACGTCCTGCTCTGTGTCCTCCTTCACTCAGCTACAGCTGTGAAAGCTCACAGTTGGGAGGACAGAAGGAACAGGGTATCAGGGTTGCCTCTTGGCAATAATGATGATTTATACTGATCAACTAGTGGGTTTAGATCATCATATAGCCAGAAGGAGCACACACTGCAATCACCTTCCTGGCATAGTTCTTAATGTACACTTATATCTTCAAACAAAGTATGACAGAAGTTAATTTATTGACAGACATGGAATGTTTTAAATGTACTGGGAACTTTGAAACAGAGGAAACTAAGTCTGAAATTGCAACTGAGATTTTTAATACTGTAAATCCGAAAAAATAGAAAAAATTATGAGAATTGCAATGTGACAAACCTTGCAAAAGAAGTGATGCAAAAGACTGGAGCAGAATCTCCCCCTTTGTTTTGAGTTCACCTAAGAGCAGATGGATTTTGAGGGAACTAACTTGCTTTTCAAAGGGCATCTTTAATATTTGTGAATTATCCCTAAGTTACTGTTTGGTACATTCATCAAGTTGGTGTATCAAAGAGGTGTTGAAAAATTTCCAAAAAGTCCTTTGTCTTTACAAACAAAATTTTGTCCAAGTGCAAAAACTAAAACATTATTTTCACAGGAGTATTTTAGGACAATTTTTCATTTGTGTGCAGCATATTTACATGAATTGCAGTTCCCTGAACTTGTGCTGTTTTCCACAGATTAGCTTAATCAACACATTGAAATACATACTATTTTTTTTTTGTGCTTTGATATCAAATGTCTATATTGCTCTAAAGACTGTTATAGAGAACTTAAAACTGTCATTTAGAGGGAAAACAAAATATTTTTCAGAATAATTGGGCAAGGTTGTGGAGTTGTTTTGTTAATTGCCAAACAGATGGTTGGTTTATTCATAAATTATATTCTTGAAATGTTTACTGAAACATTTCTTGTGGCTTGGCATTCAACCTGTTCTCTGCATTTCTTTGGCAATACTCTTCCAATAAATATAATGGCTGTCTCTTAAAGAGAAGCTTTAACCACAAAGACAAGGATCTGCTGTCAAAAAACATCAGAGAGAAATTTATCTTCTTTCGTCCAAAGTGGTATATTTCTTCCAGCAGACCAACATTTTAAGACACTAAAACTGTAGCTTTCAAATGTGATGCTTAAAGCTTTACTAGCCTTTTCCAGTGAAGAAAAATTATGTTAGAGGTGAGTGTTTTTAGAGGGATGAAGAAGAAACCGTCAAGGAGTTGAAGTTCTCAGAGAGAAGAAGTTGGGCTTATCCTGAGGGAAAGGCCAGCATAGGTGAGCACTTAATGATGCTGTAGTAGCTTACTCTTCTGAGCCACCAAGCAGGACAGGCTTATTTCCTCTCTTCTTGGTTCAGGGTGTAAGGAGGCAAATTCCTCAGATGTTCTCTATACAAAAGTGAAAAGGTTTTCAAAAAGTAAAAGCTACTGTATTTTGTTGTGACAATTAGCAAACCGTTTATAAAAAGAACAGGCTTTTGGGGAAACAAATGGCATTTACTTACTCTTGTCTGTTCTTATATATCTTATAAAAAGAAGTAGTGTTATTGCTGGCAGCTGATTGTTCTCTCTGATGTGCTGCTAAATAAATGTTGGTGGTTTATGTAGTGATGTGTACAAACGATGTATTCCCTGGCAAGTAATTTACTTAATGGGAAAAGGCTTGAAATCCTTTGTGGAAGTATGAACTGAAAACACTTATAATGCATTTCAGATAGCAATTTTTTATTGAGGTTCTGGAGATGGTTCTTGTGTAAGGACTGAAAAATGGAAATTCTTAAAGTAGTCTGGGTTTCTGTTTGCCATCGAAATCATGCAGCACAACACTGAAAGCCCTATCCAGGAAAGAAAAATGGCTTTTAAAAATCTGTATTTAAAGCTCTCTTCCCCTGCACATACAACCTTATTAATGGATTGGCACAGTATTGAAAATAGACATTGAGAAAATACATTAGTTGTATTAGTTGTTTATTCTTTTAATGTTTCTTCTGAAAAATGAAATTAAAGCTAGCTAATATATTGCTTATCAGCCAGATTCAAATAGACTTCCAAATGTTGAAAATGTTACTCTTCTGAAAACTTTTTCAAGATGATAGATTTTGCAGGAACAGTTCTGTAAAATGAAAACTATTTAAATGGAAAATTCAGGTACTGGAGAGCAATCTTACTCCAAACTTGTGTCAGAAAATACATAGAAAAGTTCTTCTGCTTTATTTGGCTTCTTTTATTTTGGGAGGGAGTTGTGTTTTTTTCATTAAAACAGTTAAAAACTGTATTTAAAACATTTGAAACTTCATTCCGACAAACAAGCCAATAGCCTTTAGCCTGAAGAGTCCCATTCTACGCGCATTGGTAAAGGTTAATATTACAGTAGTCACATCAGGCATATTTTTGTCTTATATATTGTTAGCTTGAGCAAGCCAAATCGCTACTGTATCAAATTCTGGTGCCCTCCACCACTTCCCTGGGACCATTTTTTTGAGTTGGCATGTTATTGAAGATAAGGGGTTGAAGATAACATTATTGAAGATGGGGCATGGGTAAAGATGAAGTAAGTATTCTGTTAAAGTCTTTGTTTTCCTTAATACTGTGTCACAGTAATAATCATATAGTAGTTTGAGGTGGAAAGGGCCTTTAAAGGTCATCTAGTCCAGCCCCCCTGCAATAAGCAGAGACATCTTCGACTGGATCAGGCTGCTCAGAGCCCCATCCAACATCTAACACCTGTCTGGGCAGCCTGTTCCAGTGTTTCACCACCCTCATTGTAAAAAAGCATCTTCCTTGTATTCAATCTAAATCAACCCTCCTCCAGTTTAAAACCATTATCCCTTGTCCTATTGCAACAAGCCTTGCTAACATCTCTTCTGTCTTTCTCATAGGCCCCCTTCAAGTGCTGAAATGCCTCAATTAGGTCTCCCTGGAGCCTTCTCTTCTCCAGGCTGAACAACCCAATTCTCTCAGCCATGCCTCTAACCATCTGGATGTCCAGAATGGCCATCTCATCATCTCATGGTCAGAATTTTTCTCTCCCTCTCCGCACCCACTCTATTTCCCTCTCTTTTCTCCCCCTCACTAGCCCCCCCCTTCCCCTTTACTCCAAACTTCAACACAATTGCTTTTTTCAAACATTAATGGTCTAATAATTCTAAATCCTCTATGGATAAACTATTGAGAAAATATAACAAGCAAAAAACCAACTGGGGGCTAATCACAGACACCAAAGTCACCTGGAACTCTCCTCTGCTTCCCAGCTCTATTCCCTTTTGCTCGTTAGTGGTGCTCACATAAATTCTGAACAAATAGCTGGCACTCCTTTAAAATGATAAAACTGGCAGAAATTAATTAGAGAAAATGTACATATTAAAAGTGCTAGAGGACTATGACAATGAGCAAGGATTTTTGTAATTTGAAGGCATGTTTGTATTATACCCCTAATTTTGTTAACAGCAGTTGTCATGTGTTTTGCAGCTGTAATATATAGATTTCCAAGTGCTTTACGGGAAAAATACATATTTATTTCCAGAAAGATGCTGACATTTTTAAGAATACTGGAAATGCTTTTGCAAAGTGACCTTCTTAAAAATACTACTCCCAGGGAACTAGAGTTGCCTGTGTGGCATGTGATAAACCAATCACAGGTTCTACCAGCTGACTGCACAGGTGGTTGGTACGCAAGAGGGATAATTGAAAACTCCTAATGGGGGACTCCTTTTGCAGAACTTGTGCTTGGATGCCCCATGCAAGGTTTTGCTTCTGTACTGCAACAGGAACAACAGGTATAGTGCTATTTGTATAGTCTGCCTCCTTTCTTGGTGTTTCTTTTTGCTTTAACAAGGTTTGGGTTTTGTTTTCCAAGAGGCTCTTATGGTCCTGAGTGATCGTGCTGAGGGAAGTGGGTTGGATTTGGTACACAGGTGAGGTTTGAGAGTGTGGTGGTAGGAGCTATGATGAGAAAAAGAGGGTTGGGAGTGGCTATGGAGGACCAGTTCAGAAATGATTTTTTTGTTTAAGTGTAAAAAACCCTTGCCTGTAAGAATGTTTGTAGATGTAGTTATGAGAGGCAGAAAAAGAGCTATCTTTTGTCTAAAGTAGTAATTGAAGACTGAGGTAAAACTAGCTTAACTTGATGAACCTTGTAGGTCCCTTCCAACTCAGAATGTTCTGTGATTGGCAAGCAACAGTGTTGAAATTGTCTGTGACTGCTAAATATTTCTGGGATTGGGGGGGGTGTTTATTTGTTTGAGTTTTTTGTTTTAATTTTGTTTTCTTTTACCTATGTCTGTCTACTTTTATTTTACTTTATGTCTGTCTCATCAGATATATTATCTGAGCTCACTATAAGGACTGTCTCATTTCACAAGCTTTGATCCACATGAACAGTGAACTTGGCCTCACTGTCACCTCTCTGTATTGTCAAGTGTTACTCCTAAAAGGAATATCTCCTTAGCACTTGCCTTTCCAAAGGCATTTAAGAGTAAAACAGCTTTGAAGAATTAGTCAAAGGAGCATTCGTAGAAACAGTGAACACTGTATCAAGATATTTCGATTGAAGTAAAGCCTTTGACACTGTCTTCTGTGCTATTAATGAGCTGTGGAGGATAGATCCATAAAGGGGAAAATACTTGAAGACAGGTGTAAAACAATCCAAAAGATTATACACAGCTAGTAGCTTAAGTTTTTCAATATTGGACTAGAAGATGGGTTGGACTTCATGATTTAGAGATGGAGTGGTTTGGGTATTTTTTTCTTTTACAATTTCCTGGCTCTCATGCTATTCACTACTCTTACACTATAATATGCTTTAGGGACAAAGTGTTATTTGCCAAATACAGTCTTAGGAGCACTGAGCTGGTAGCAATAGCTCTAGACACTAAGAAAAGTTAAACTAAATCTCTAACCAAATTATTTTTATTTTTTGTTTTGGGGTAACTAGGAGAGAAGAATAGATGAAGGGATGATCACTTATATTCTTGGATTTATTGCTATTTAGATTTCTTTTAATTGTGTACATGCAAAAAGCAGAATGTAATATCAGAAAACAAAAATAAATTTGTTTATGTAGTACTTGTAATTGAATATTTACTTCAAATTTCCCATCACACAATCTAGTTAATCTTTATTAGAAACCTAAGTAGTAAGGTATTGAACAACTGATTAAATGAAGAACTTAAAGAGGACTGTGGCTGTTTTTATAGTTTTGTGATTCTTAATGGTAAAATGTTGGTGTAACGATCAGTAAGATTATGTAATATTTATATTCTTCCCAGTTAATGCAAGCTTCTTGTATTTAATTCAGTCTTGTTCCCTGTAGGTATCCTATTGCATAAATCCATGCAGTATAAGAACATGAGCAATTGTATCTGCATAAGGTTAAGTATAGATCTGAAACTGTATTTCAACTGAACAAATTGATGCTGTAATAGTCCTGGGCTGGGTAGGAAGTCTTACAGATACTGCTTTTTAATGATGTTCAAGTGCTTTTTGCCAATAGTTATATTAAAAGGGAAATTTTTCCTTTCAAGCTGGAAGTGATTGGAGAATATGTTACATGCAATTTGGCATAAGTCTCTGAAAACAGTGGTACTGTACAGGGAGAAATTCACATTCATCATCATCATGGCTAGGCTTCGCGAACGAAGATTTGGGAAGGGCTCTACCCATGTTTCTTGCAAGCGCGTTGGTGGCTAAAAAGGCCAATACGAGAAAGGCAAGTCCGGTTGCAAAAGACACAGCAGAAAGACTCCTTAGATGGTATATTCTGCAAGGCTCAA
This sequence comes from Neopelma chrysocephalum, assembly GCF_003984885.1. Lineage (NCBI taxonomy): Eukaryota > Metazoa > Chordata > Aves > Passeriformes > Pipridae > Neopelma > Neopelma chrysocephalum. Next base: position 11,657,561 of record NW_020897700.1, on the reverse strand, counting down.
TTCTTTCTGCGTTGTCTTTTCTCCTCAAGGGTGATCCTGCGTGCTTTCTCAAAAGCATCAGCAGCGTTATAAATGGACTGTCTCCAGGCCTCCCGATTAGAGGCCAGAGTAGACCAGTTATGGTGATCAATATACCCGAGGCTGAGTTGTTGCTTCAGGGAGTCCTTGTATCTTTTCTTCGGGGCTCCTCTCTTGCGGCAGCCGGAGGCAAGTTCACCATAAAGCAGGATCTTAGGGAGGCGGTGGTCCTTCATCCTAGAGACGTGCCCTGCCCATCGCAGTTGCGTTCTCAGTAGCATGGCCTCAATACTTGTGATTGCTGCCTGTTCAAGAACAGATGTATTGGTCACATAATCTGACCAGTGGATGTTCAGGATTGGACGGAGGCAGCGTTGATGGAAGCGTTCTAGGAGACGCAGGTGGTGGCGGTAGATGACCCATGTTTCGGAACCATATAAAAGAGTAGACAGCACTATGGCTCTGTAAACACTGATCTTGGTACTTTTCTTCAAGTGTTTATTACGCCATACTCTTTTATGGAGTTTTCCAAAAGCACTATATGCCTTCGCTAACCTATTGTCTATCTCCCCGTCAATCTTACCATCCGAGGAGATGAGGCTGCCTAGGTAATTAAACTGTTGGGCTGATTTGAGTTCTGACTGGCCGATGGTGATGTGGGGATGATGGAAGACTTCCTGAGGTGCAGGTTGATGGAGAACTTCTGTCTTCTTTAAGCTGACTTCCAGCCCAAAGAGCTCAGCAGCATCTGCAAAGCAGGATGTTAAATGCTGCAGAGCTGCTTCTGTGTGGGCAACAAGGGCGGCGTCATCAGCGTAAAGCAGCTCCCGGACAAGATGGTTTAGGGTCTTAGTATGGGCCTTCAGTCGCCTTAGGTTGAATAGGCTTCCATCAGTACGATATCGAATGTAGATACCGTCCTGATCATCAAGGTCTGCCGTGGCCCTTTGGAGCATCATGCTGAAGAAGACTGTGAATAGGGTAGGACCGAGAACACAGCCTTGTTTCACAGCATTCTTTATTAGAAAAGGCTCAGAGAGTGTGTTGCCATATCTGACTTGGCCATGCTGATCCTCATGAAGTGAGATGATCATTTTAAGGAACTTGGGGGGACAACCTAAACGTTCCAAAATCTGCCAAAGACCTTTTCTGCTCACAGTATCGAAAGCCTTGGTGAGGTCGACAAAGGTTACATAGAGACCTTTGTTCTGTTCCCTACACTTTTCTTGCAGTTGTCTGAGAACAAATATCATGTCTGTGGTGCTCCTGTTGGCTCTGAAGCCACACTGACTTTCAGGTAGAATATCTTCTGCTATAGCGGGTATTAGTCTGCTCAGGAGTATTCTTGCCAAGATTTTGCCAGCAATGGAGAGGAGAGTAATACCACGGTAATTTGGGCAGTCTGATTTAGTACCTTTCTTCTTATACAAGGTGATGATGACTGCATCACGCAGGTCTGATGGTAGTTCGCCTAGTTCCCAACAGCGCACCACAAGCTCATGAAATTTAGCATGGAGTGCAAGGCCCCCATGTTTCCAGACTTCAGGTGGGATTCCATCAACCCCAGCTGCCTTGCCGATTTTCACCTGCTGTATGGCCTTGAGGGTTTCTCCTAAAGTGGGGGCAGTATCCAATTCGTGTTTCACCAGTCGTTGTGTGATGGACTGAATTGCTGAGTCTTGGACTACACGGTTGGTACTGAAAAGAGTCTGAAAGTGTTCAGACCATCTATTCAGAATGGAGGTTTTATCTGTCAGAAGCGTTTGACCATCTGCACTGAGTAGTGGGCTTTGGACTTGGTATGTAGGCCCGTATGCTGTTTTCAGGGCCTCATAGAATCCTTTGTGATCCCCTGTATCTGCACATAGTTGAGTTTTTGCAGCTAGATCGGTCCACCACTTGTTCTGGATGTCACGGAGTTTCTGTTGGACTTGAAGCACAAGTTCTGCAAAAGGAGTCCCCCATTAGGAGTTTTCAATTATCCCTCTAGGGATAATTCAATTATTCCTCTAGGAATTATAAGCAACGCAGTTCTTAAACCCAAGAGTGAAAATCCACATCTACAAGAAGTATAAAATATTTATTGACCTTATTAATGTGAATTTCACGGAGTTTCTGTCCAGTAAAGGTCTCTAACTTCTGAAGTTTTGAGCATTTTTCCCCTCTAAACTTTGTCCAAGAAAGCATTTTTTTTGCTACCTCCATATTAAAGAATTCATAAAATATTTTAGAGTTTACCATTTTCCTATGTATATTCCTTCCTTCCTGTTTTTTCGTTGTGATCCAGCAAGATTATTTTGCTACTGATATGCTTACCCTTTCATGCGCAGAATTGTTTTCTGGCTTGTGTTTTACCAAGACATGGTGTTACACAGTTGCATTGTAAAATCACAGGTACTTGGATATTGTAAAACTGAGTCCTACTTATTCATACTCAAAGTTCCTCGGATTTTTGAAAAAGAACAGTGCAACATGTGGAAGGGTGACAAACTGAAAGCCTGCAGTTTATCAGTTCTGGGGCAGTTCCCTTTGCAGCTTTTTCTAGAGCAATGTCCTTTGTTTTCTCCTGTGTCTTTCCTGGCTCTGAAGAAGTCTTTCTTAAATAAAAACACGTTGTGTAGCCTTTGTCACAGATAGGACTTATGTAAGTCAGTATTTTAAAGGGCATTCCTGTTGTTTCAACTAGGAATTATGTTTTCTGGTAGCATGCTTGAAATATTACAGAATAGTGTAGAAATGGCTGTCTGAAAAACGTTCAATCTAAACAAAATGATGGGGCAATAGCACTAGAATTGCTTCTGCTAGTTTATTTAAAAAAATGTGCACAAACATCATGTTGGGGAAAAATTGTTTTTTGAGTACTGCATTTAACTACTCCTGCAGGGAAACTTTGTAGGAAATTTTAAGACACTCACTATCTTGAATCTAATAAGTAAAAGCAATATTGATGCAGTTCAGTTTTGAAACTTCATTACATCATGATTGTAATAATTTTAATTTTTATCTATATAATCTACTTTTAATTTATCTGAATAAATTATATATTCTAAAGCATCTTCCTTAGTCTAAAAACTAAAGACAGTTTATTTCAACAATATGCGGTTTGTATATTTACCAGCAGATGTCAGACATTCACTTCACAAAAGAACTGAGCTTGAAAAGTGTCCATTTTCACAGTAGGATATATAAGACTCTTTGATTTTAAATTTAGATATGTAATGCTATTGTTATAGCAGCCTGTTAACTATTAGGCTTGAGAGATTTTAATTTAAACAGCGACTTTTCAGGATGTTTTGAATTAGACAGTCACGGGCTTAATCCTACTGTGACATAATTTTTTTTTTTTTTTAATATTTGACATATTTATGAATGCGATATATAATATGGTAAAAAATTAGTCAATTATGTATATGTTTGCACAAATGACATCCTTGCATTTGTCTTCTCTGTACAGCAAATGTCTGGTGACATTTAAGATAGTGCTGTTTAGTTTATCCCTGGGACTTGACCAGTCTTCTGTTGCAAATGAGAGAATCCTTACAGTTAAAGTCTGTGACAGACTCAAGACTCTGGGATATTATTCTTGGCTCCTCTACAGATCTTTCATGGACCAAACACGAAGCTGCAGATGACAAAACTATCATACAGGGTTTTAAAATATATAGGAGTTGGTTGTCTCACAAACACTTTGAAACCTAATTTATTGAGAATATAAATAAAATTTTTCAACTTTTAATAGTATGGGTAGAGTTGCTGTAGGGAATGACAAGACTGGGCAACATCGTCTTCTTTCTGAAGCTCCACTGTTGTAGTGAATATATTTAAGGCAATTTTCAGTGCATTTATTAACTGCCTGTTAAATGTTTCCTGTAGGAAACAAAATAAAAATATTTTTTGTAAATATTTGGACAGTGGAGCAGGAATAGCTGTCCTTTGAAGTGAGGTGGTATTTTTATACAGATAACCGTGTTGACCCATTCTTTAAGGTAAACGTCTGTGTTCTGAGCATCTACTCCTGCTAAGTGGGAACAGCTGCTTTCCAAGGAGATGAGACAAGTCAGCAGCCTTGGTTAAAAAAAACAGAAAAGACTGAGCATGAAATGAGAACTGCTTCCTTAGCAGTTCCCACTGTATTAGAAACAAACAACCATTTTTATCCTCTCCCTTCCCAACTTTAGCCAATAAATAAATAAAAAGGACCAAAATAACTGCCATAAGAAAATATTATATGAGATATAGATATATATACACACATACATATGTGAAAGAAAAAGGAAGACTACATCTACTGGGCTTTTTTTGTGGTATTCCAGGATGTCGTGGGGTTTTCTCCCATGCACAAGCACTGGAAAAGCATTTTTGTTCAAAAACAAAATGGAAAGACAAAGACTAGATCTGTATAAATAGGAATCAATAGTATTCATAAACCACTTTGAAACTGCCCCAAATCATAAGATATGAAAGAGGATGACTTTGTGTAAAGAGACTTAGAAGAAAATCTGACCCATTTCTTCCCCCTTTCATGTCCTGGGTCAAGAGTTGGTCCCTCTTTTGCACCGAGAAAGTTTAAAGATCTTACTGATCCAACAGTTTTTCTGTGAATGAATAGCATATAATTACTCCTTTTGTCAGGCATAGAGAATCAGTTAGCATCTGCTTATCACTGGACTTATCAGCTTGTGCTGGTCAGCACTACTTTCTTGCCAGTGGTTAGGTTTCCATTTCTTTCATTTGGACCTCATTCATTCATCTCTGAACTGCAAGTCCAATTAAATGGTTGCCTTCAGTGTTTAGGTCCAAATCCTAAAACAACTCAGGGCATCCCACCCTGCCAACATGCGCAAAATAACTTCTGGACAGTAGCAATATTTCAAAGATTGTTTGGATTGTATAATACACTAAGAGGCAGGTAATGTTAACCCTGTCAACCAATTCTTTGTGTAAACTATCACAGGTCCTTTGGACATGTCCTCTTTTTGGCTCCTCTTTTGGCTTTTTAGCTATAAACCTGTCATGAGAGTGGTCAGAGGCAGTGCCAGAGGCAATCTCCCCACGGCTGGGAGGGCTGGGGGGCACACCACAGGGCTTGTAAAGCTGAAGAGAGGAACCATGCCAAGGTTATCATCAGTTTGGGGTTTGACTGTGTCTCTGTAGAGCTTTTTTTGCTTTAGCAAAATGGTGCTGGAGCAGCTTCTGTTGCTCAGTGACACTGAGGTGAGGCTGTGGCACCCTTGTTCACCTGACCTGCTGAGATGAACTTCTGCTTGAGAGAAGGCTGTAACCCAACAGTGAGTGTAGGTTTCTGATCTTCAGCATAAGCCCATTCATTTTTGGCTTAAGTCTGGCTTAACTTAGGCTCCCAGTTCTTATGTTCATTGTTTTGAAAGTACCTGGTATTGATAAGGGAATGGCATGTAAGACATGTCAGCAGAAGGTTCAATTTTAAATGTCAAACTAGCAAAAATGTATATGACTATTCAGAGAACTAACAACAAGGTTTGCAATTATGTAAATAATCCTGCATGATCTCTTTCTGAAAGAGAAAATACTAACTTCCACTTCCTACTAATATAAAGGTCTTTTCTATTAGCAGTATTTAAAGGTACCAACCAGACTTCTGAAGAGCTAGTCATGGAAATGCAAACACACTGAGAAATATTCTGAAATCCATCAAATAATAAAATTTTATTATTTGAACTACATTAATGGTTTGAATAATCTTTTATTAACACTAAGCTAATACACTGAGCTAGATTTCATTAGGGAAAAAATGATTGAGAATAGTTTATCAGCAGAAAACATGCTAGCAGTGTGTCACTAGATGGCAATGTTACACATGGCACGGGGCGGGGGGAGGCTGTTGTGTAATTGTACAAGCAAATTTTTAATATTGAGAGAAAGCAGTTTTTTGAAGCAGTTTTCATGGATGAAAGTGCAGCAAACAAGAAGCTAGACAATCATGTCACAAAGCTATTCCCCAACAACCATATATTTATAATCTCGAAAGGAGAGAGGTGTTGACAATATTTGTTTTTGATGACTATCAGTACCTAAGGGTGAAACAGAAATCACACTAGGTATCTATTTAGTCAGAATTTGTGTCATGGCGCTCCTTCGTGAAAGGGCAGCTGGAAAGTGCTCGTCTTCTGCTGTCCTCCTTTGTAGCTGGGTAACACTAAGTCTAGGCTACCACTTGTTAAAGCTTGCACATGTTTAGTGAAACTAGACTATTCCCCTCATTTTCATGGGGGGTTTTATTGTTTGCTTGATGGACGTTTGTTTTTTAACCTCTAGTCCCAATATTAGGAAAGGCCCAATAACTGAGGGAACCTGTTGCGGGAAAGCAGCACTTGGCAGAGCCTGATGTGACAGTACCACACACATGTCATTCTCAGAAATTCCACTGGTATCAAAGGGAGTTCCACAGGCATAGCAAGCGAAGGGCCCACAACACAAAGATTGCCTGCAATGAATTATAAAGGGGAAACTAAGTTTTCCAGTCTCCTTCACTTATCCCAGTGTGCCTAGTTATTGCACAACAGATGGGGTCGAGTGACCTCTTAATGTATGTACAGACTAGTGCCCATTAATCTTGAAAGGAGGTAAGATTTTTTGGTATGTAAGGACTTTTTCTTTTTTTTTTTTCCTCTTATGCTGAAATACAGAGACACTATGGGGAAATGAAGCCTTGATGATGCATTGCCTTTACAGAAATGACATATTATTTTAAGATTAAAATCACATTCCCTTTGCTTTTTACTGTAATGGACCATAAAACAAAGTTGCACAAGACAGATGCATTTTATTTGCTCTTAAGGGATTGCATGGCTACAAAGTTTAAATAAGTTCGTATTAAATGAGGAAACAAATTTTTTAATTCCTACCTACAACCCTGAAAGTCAGCAACTAGAATTAAATGTTAACTTTTTGTTGTCAGGACATTTGAAAATCTGTCACAATAGTTTTCTCAGTCTTTCTTACCAATGGATATGTTTCCATTGCTGTTGTTCATTCATGAGAAAAAGGGAAGTGATGCAGGATGAGCTGGTGAGAAAATTTAAAGGAAACAATAGTAATGACTCACAACTGAAGTCTGCGTTTTAGAAATTCCCACCTTTCAAAGAAGGTCTGCTAAAGAAAACTCAAAGTAATGTTCTAGCCAGGTCAAAATTATATTGAAGTAATGCTATGACATGCAAAGTATTGTTTTCAGAGAGACAACCCAATCTGTTTGCACTTTTGATCTTAACCTTTTTTTGGTTTAATGGCATGCTAAAAATTACTTGCCCAACCCATTGTCTTCAGAGACTACCCTTTTTTTCAAGACTTAAAAGAGCTGAAGTCTGCCAAAAGCTGACTTCTTTCTCTGGCATTTTTTGGGGCCGTCTTATTGAAGTGCTTTGCAGATTATGTGTAATACTTCAAAAGCTTTAATACGACAAAATACTGCTAAGTTTTAATACTACAGAGGCGTAGGTCTTTAAAGTATGAAATTCAGTGTAACAAAGTTGTGAAAACTAGCACTAAAACAGGAACACAGTGACCAAAAGAAGAATATGGATAGCAATGTGATAAGCCACAGAAGGTGATGAATTTTTATGGTTTAATTTTTATGCACTTTACACATTTGCCATGAGTGATGTTTTCCAAACAACTCCTTCTCCCTCCAAGTCCTTCTGTAAATGTCTTTTTCCTAGCTAGTGTGTACAGCCCCACAGGAGTACCCCCAATGCTCCTTTTTGTGACTATACCTGGGATCAAACTAAGTCACATACCATACATACATGATTTTACCATGTGAGAAACATGAATACTGTGTTGGAAAATTGAGCAGAACTGTATCTTGGGGAAATTGAGTTCAGTGTAGTAAGATTTTTATCTGCTGCTGGTATGTGTTTCTGCATATGGCTTCTGTTACATGACCTCCTAGAAGACTTATTTTCTCATGAATACTTGTAGATGTCATGTTAAGGGAGTCTTGGTTATCTGGGAGCTGAAGTAAAAATTACAGAAATTGTATTTTTAGTGCTGATTTGATGTGTATATGGTACAGAGAACACTAATAGGCTAAAGTTGTCTGTTAATCCACTAAACAGAAAACATACTTGGCCATATACAGTCATTTTCATGTTAATTTATTAGTGCTCCTTAACTACATCTGGCAACTCTTTAAACTGTCATCTGGAAGAGTTGTTTCTAAATGTATATGTGTTCTGACTTATTTTTATAGTAAAAAACATACCAAGCCGTTTTTTTTTATGAGTATGTTAATGTTACCAAGTTACCAGATATTTAAGTGGTTGTCTACTGAAAATCTTTTCAAGATCTTGAGATGTATTAGAGTGAGCAATTTAATAAAAACACAACCTCAAACCGTGCACAGATGAAGTGAAATATAAAAGGCAACGTATGCAAATTCACAGAGAAATATTATCTAAATATATAAACATACCATAATATTTATTAGCTGGTGCAGTGGGTCGCTTAAACAAGATAATTTTTGAGAAAGTAGGTCTATGGCTGACTTCTGTGAACTTTTCATTTCTGCATATCAGTATTCTTTTGGAGTTTTTACTCTTTGCTTTAATCATGAAGATATGTCTCTTTCTTGCCCTGCCTGTCCCTGACAGTTAGTCCTGTGCACCAAGCTCTCTAATCAAACACCTAAACTCAATTTAATGGATTAGTGAAGTTTTGTAAAGGTTGTACAACAGCCCCCAAAGAGGGATATAAATATATTCCCATCTTTCCTTTTTTTCATATCAAATTTTCATTATGAAAGGGACATGGAATGTGGAAGGTAAGTATTGTTTTTCTTAATTCTTTATTACATAAATGAAGTAAGAGCGGGAGGCATAAAGTTAGCCTTTTTGCTTAAGTGCAGTGCCCTCAAGTGTGACCCAGTTTTTATATTGAAAGATGATGTACTTCCATTTCCATTCCTGTGTCCCATATGTGATATTGTGTAGCTATCCTTATCAAACAGTCTCTTCTGGCTCCATCAAGTTTTTTTTGATTGGTCATATTTTACCAATCAAATAAATTTTTTAAGTAATCAAAATATTTTTCTTTCTGCTTGGTCATGACTTGCTGCTGAGAGTTGTTCTTTCTCAAAGGTAAAGTTGCTCTTTCTCAAATGCATCACTTATGTGCTATCTTCTTTTGCGCTGCTCTTCCTTAACCTGGAATACAAATCTTTCTGTTTTATCTCTACAGAAGTAGTACTAAAGTTTCAGTTCCTCCACAGCAGTCCAGAATGTAAACCCAGCCTGCTGCTACAGCAGCTCACTTAGAGGCTCTTCTGTGATCCTCACCATGGCTCTCCTTTCAGAAAGATAATCAGTAGTTGATTATCTCAGCCTGTGCTGAGCCTCTGGTTCATGTGGATGTCATTAAGTAGCATGAGTGGTCTATCAGGCAATGTACTGTTACAGTGTAAATAACTTGGGCTGGAATTTCATTATAGAGGTAGGTGTCAAACTCTTAATGAAGCTACTTATTGCATAATGGGAAGATGTCATTTGTGCTGCAAATGAGATGAATGATGTTGTCATGGCCTAAAAACTGACCTCTGTAGCAAGAATTTTTTGGGTCTTCCCTCTACTAATAAATTACTTTGTGTTAATGTGTTGTTCTGCTGCTTGTTCTGAATCCAGTTCAGGGATCTCTTTGCTGTATTATACTGTACAATATATACATCATTCTATTCCCTTGTGAGGTTTTTCTGTGAATCTGAGCTAAATGTACTAGCTGGAAGCAGTAACAGGCTAATCTGTAATCTGAACCAAGAAGTAGAGCGGAAAAGAATCTCTTTAAAGGGAATATATAAACGTGGAAACTGGTACTCTGTTTCTGGAACTACTGATTTCTCTCTGTGGTTTTAAACCAGCTATTTATTTACTATCTTTATTTACTCATTTGAGAAAGAAGGAAGATAATTATTTACCTCAATGGAAGTTTTAATGATTCATTAGTTTGTTTTCAAAGAGCTTCATGACAGCTGAGGCAGACCAGTATACACATGCATACAAATTTCCAGTGGCCAGGACTGAGCAGCTCAGTTATGTTAATCCCAGCCTAAACAGCTGTCTTCACTTCTTCAGCAGGGAAGCTAAGGGTGGCTTCAAGATGTCCTATCTTTCTTCCCCATGCCTGCCCTAGATTTTTATATTTATATACCTCCCCCCCAAAAATATTCTATGATGTCCTTTATAAGAGTTCCTGAAAACCTAACTAACTGAAAAAAAAAAGGTACATAGTCTTGTGATCACTATAGGACAGTGGTCCCATGCCCAAATTACTTTTTAAACTGTGGTCCCATGCCCAAATTACTTTTTAAACTGTTAGAGAACTGGAGGCAATGGGAGGATAGGAAACTGATGATTCAGGCTTTGTAAGAAAAAACATGGAAGTTTGATTTGCTTGCAGAAAGGGGACAACTACCAGCAGTGGTAGAAAGAAGGCGAACAATGAGAAGGTACAGCTAACAAACTAATAATACTAACACTGCATTTTAGCAAAAGTGAACAGAAAATAATTTAAAAAGGGCTAGATGGGGCCTGTTTCACTGCCTGTGCATATGATAATGTAAGCTGTGTTGTGTTTGCAAACTGGGCAGCAAACCTGGTGCTCGGAAATGCAGTTTTCGCATGTAGGGCATATAAGTTCTATTGATGTCTTACAAGAGCCTGTTCCTTGCTTGTCAGAGACTACCAAAAAGCTTTGAGGTTACTAAATTAAAATTACCTTTGCTTGTCAAATAATAGATGCATATTATACATCAGGATTTAAAAAGTTGCACAGGATCTGAAATGAAGTAAGGCTTTGTGTATTTTTTGGTATATGCTGTGTTTTTTTTCATTTTACAAACAGAACTTTAAATAAGAAAATAACCACTGAAGGATATTTGTCCTGGTACAAACAAGTTGGCAATGTCAGAAAGGTTTGGGGTTTTTTTTCAATTAAACATATTTAGTTTTGCCAGTAAATTGAAAAAAAAGATGCCTCAAGGAGTTAGATATGCCTAAATCATGAGACATACAATATTGATTAAATTGTGGTAACAAAATTGAGATAAATAGGAGAAATTACTACTCACTGCTGGCACAATGAACCAGATACTTAGTTGTCCATTAAAGATTATTAAATGAAATATTTATGGTTACAAACAATCTAAAAGCTGCTGAAATGTTTGTATACAAAGGATAATATTTTAATTTAATTCTTCTGTTCAGTTTAAGCATCCCTTAAGTTATTCCAGACATGAGAAAGTTGTTAATTAGTGTTGCAAATACTCACAACCGAGATTGCTTTGCTTTTCATATAAAAGCTAAAACCAAAAGTTCTCTTGTCCTGTAATCTTTAACCAATTGCTTAGGTAATATGAAATAAGGTCCCATGCTCCCCCATGGTTTTTTTCCCCATAGTTTTAAAGTCTTAGCATTCCAAATTGGGAGACCACAATTGTGCCTCACGGTCAGCTCTGATCCTTTGGACCTGAATCTTCAATGTATTTTTTTCACCTCTGAAGTGTTTTAATCTATTTGTGTATTATTCATACTGGTAGCAGGAAAAATAGGCAAAAAATATACAAACGATGATTGACAACAAACAGTTTGGAAAATAATATCCTAAGCTTTCTACTGGCAATGTTCTCGTATGGCACCCAATTTTACACTATTTCTAAAAAAGAAGTTTCTGGTTGCTAAATTTGTTTGGAATAGACTTAGGATATTATCTGCTATTTATCACATAAATAGCAGAAGAGTCTGTAGTGACAACATACATATTTGAAATAATGAAAGGTCTTCTGCTGTAACAGCCAAAGTTTAGTTTTAAAATGCAAACTGTAGTTATAGAAGTAACCGTAATGTAAGTTGTACAACATCTTTTTCATGGTCCAAAGCTTTTCTCAGAGTGTTAGAAAAGGGATTTTTTTCTGTTCTTCATTTTCTCTTTTGAATTCTAAGGCAGACTGTGTTTCAGTGATGAGGGTACCCCTGAAGACCTTTTCATCCTGCAAAGATTATGTAAAAGATTTGCACAGAGCAAAAATTGTCTTTCCTCTGGCCCTGGTTCTGTCTCTGTAGAGACCCCTTGAACAAAGTATTAACATTTAAAATTTACACTGATGAACAGAAAACTGGCTAGTACTTGCATGATTACTTGTTTCCTTCATATGTTTCCTGTGATAATTTTTTTTTCCCCAATTGTAGCTACAGATCAAACATTGCAGCTATTTTTTTGTTACGAATTGTGTGGTTGAACTCACTCATCTCTCTAGTAACTCTTGAGCTTCATTTAAAAGGCTGTATTTCATAATAAATCAAATTTATCTGTTATATTTATTCATGAAATAATCAAAAGTTTATAATTAAACAGAAAATTTCAAAAGCTAGTTTTCTTGTTTGTTATTCAGTGTTTGTATCAACAATAAATCTGTATAATTAAAAATTTAATTGCCCTGATGATGAGGGACAACACGTTTCATTATTTCAGACTTGACACAGTCTAAAACTGCTACCAGGAATCTTTAAAGTTACATTGCTCGTCTGAGGGTTTTCAGAAGCAATATTAAGCTCTTCCACTTCCAGCTCCTGACTGCATTCCTGTTATGTGGATTTTGGTGGATTGGTGCAGGTAAATAATTTCAGTGCTTCAGCATAGTTAGTTGCACACAGAGAGGGTAACTGTGTAGCACAGGAAGGATGTTTAAGCTCCTTTTTTCCTTGGAAAGATGTGTATTACAGAGTTTTGAAACAGCCACGAAATCCATCTCTCTGACTACGTAAACTTTTGAAAATCTTAATGTGGAAACATTTAATTCCATTATGTTTCCTGAGGTGGCCAAACTTTGGAGGTAACATGCCCAGCTACTGCCAGGAAATGTTTAGGAGATGGTTGGGTGTACAAATATTTCCCTTGACACAGCAGTGAGCTTTTAGATATGAAACTTGTTGCACAAATATGACATAACTATCAGTCACTTGTTCTCATGAGTAAAGACAAAAGAAGTGGCGAGAATTCGAAGTTGATACAATTTGCTGCTGTTGTTGTGTAGCATGACAAATGAATGGATGGAGGTGGAGAAAAAAAGACTACTAACTGAAGATACTTTTTTTCCTTTTTTTTTTTTCATTTTCTAAGATTTCTTAATTTAATCTTCTAGTCCTACATTTAGGATAGTTTGGGAACTTGAATGAAGTTTGGGTTTGTGTACATAGTTATTTACATTTGTTACCGAAATTATTACTAAATCTGCAGATCTTCATACAACCTGAGACAGTTAATAATGCATACTAGACCTTGGGGCTGGATGTTGTGAATATGAAAGCACAGACCATTCTTTAGGATCATGAATACCAGGAGTGAATCATCAGAAAATGGAAATACTCAGTGTTACTGTATTAGAGAATTCTAAAGATATTTACTAACAAAATTAATCTCCTTCCCATTCAATGCAAAAATCCAGGTTAGTCAGTTCTATTTCCCTCCCCAAATAAATTATAAATTTCTCTAAAAAAAAAAAAATTTTTCCTTGAAAATTTCAATTTAAAAGACTTCATTTTCAATTCTCACCCACTTTTAAATTAAAATTTCAGTTACAATAAAACCAGTGTATTCAATTACATTGGAATACTTCTTGTCATCAATTTTTATGACTTTGAATTTTAGTGTTCATGTTTAAAAGGAAGACACTTTGAGATAAGAAATACACAGACAGAAAAATTTCATTTTAGCTTCAATCTGAATTGGGTAACATTTCTTAATGGGTAGGCCTTAAATATTAAAGTACTAGAATCAAAGATCTCGTTTTCTGTATCTTGACACTTTACAGTACATAGGAAAATGTATACATGGTCACTGTCTTGCAAGATTTTGGAGCCCAGTTAACAACTGTCAAATCTTAGAACTTCTGGATAAATACATACTTTTTAAAGGGCACCCTAAAAGCACTCTTAAATATGGTTGTGGGAATTGCTGAATTCTCAAGATCACAGTTTGGAAGCTGCCACTAAATATAGTGTCCATTGTTTCTCCTTGCATAGGAGGATGTGAAATAGAGAAAAACTTAAATCTCTGAAATTTATCTACCTGTAAAATGGGTTAATGACATTTCCTTCCTTTTTTTAAGTATTTTGAGATCCCTTGGTGAAAAATGATATATAAGAACAGAATAGTAGTGTTGCTTGTTACTTCAATCTTATAAAGAAATATAATGAATTTAGCTGAAGTTGCATTAGCTTCAAACGCTCATTGCAAATGATAATCAAGATAAAAAACTCAGAAACGTGTTTTTATTACAAGTTACTGCTCAGACCTTTCTCTTTGTAATTAAATAATCACAAGACCATGAGTTAAATATGATTTTCTTCCAAGAGTCAAAATGATAAATGGCATGATTTAGGCTATTACATTTATTGGTCGAGTGTAAGCTGAATTTTTTTCCAGAAGGCATGTGATACTTCACAGCTAGCAGAATTTTACAAAGTCTAGTAATGCTTATAGCTCAGTTGATAGCACCTGATCCCAAATTAAGGAATTTTCCTTTTACAAATTTTGTGGTTCAAGCTTGTTTGTATTTGGGCTGATTTTCCTGAAATGAAAACTGAACTTTGCTGTTTAAGCTCAAATTACAGTACTAGCGGTTAATGAACAATACCCTGACTGATTGAGCAGTCTAGTTTGGACTGCTATATTCTAAATCTTTAAGTTTTTATTATGTTGGATACAGACTCCTTTGAAGCACATCAGGTTCTTGAAATCAGGCTGAAATGAAAATTGTTCAGTTACCCCAAGATTCGGTTTCTTGTCTGTGTTGGTGTAAATATTGTGAATCTTAAACTCAAGTTGGGTTTAGCAATTAATTACTATGGTGACTAGGTCTATCCTACATTCTGTCTTGATCTCTTTCCATATGACACCTGCCACTTTGTCACCTCTGAAAAGACGGAAGATGACTTGTGATGTAAACTGTGTGTAAGACAGCTGTTCTTCCACTTGTTTAGCTAATTTATGGCCAGCATCAGTCCCATATGCTCATATTGAAAGTCAGTTCCCTCTTTGCTGGTCCCACAGGTTGCTATGATTAGTTATGCTGGGGAGTCATAGTGGCTCATCATGAGGGAAGGAGGCTGATACAGCAATGTCAAAAACAAAACCAAAAATTTAACCAGCAAAAATTTTTAAAATCTTTTGTGCTTATGTCAAAGAAATAGGTCAAGTTGTTAGAAATCTTTAAGGTGGCCTTAACAGTGACTTGCAATCAGAGCAAGGTGAGATGGTTACTATGGGGCAGAACTGCCACCCTTATGCAGGGGCTGTTCCGTGAAACTGCCAATTGCATCAGCTTTACCCCCCTGCATACCTAGTGCATTTTAAAGGAAGTCTATGAAGAAGCTTGAAACTTCTGATAGTGTCACACAGAGACAGACAAAGGAAACAATGTGTTCTGTGTTTCACTTTTAGAGACTTAAAGAGGATATGCAAGTATATCAACATCAGCAGATTCTTGTGAAAGTACTCCGAAGTACTCTTGTGTCTCATACTTTATTTCATATGGCTGTGAATCTGTGCAGGATGAAAGATGTAGTTTTAGTTTGTAGAATCACCAAATATGCTGATGATACCTGTGTTATCAGTGTCCATGATATAATTATCAAATGCATTGTCTATGCTTTGAAATTATTTTCTGGAAAACTTTCAGTAGAAATAATAATGATTGTAGTTGTCCCTTCTGTTATCTTTAGTGTAAAATGTTTTACTTTTATAACATTGTAATTTTGTGTTATTTTCCAATTCTGTCCATAATTTTAGCTGGAAAGTTGCTGATCAAATGGCCTGCCCCTGTAAAGACAGCATGCATGTGTTGTTAGATGGGTCTTCTCAATGTACCTGTTCAACAGCGAATTTTTGTGTCTTGAATAAAAATCTACTTTATTTTTTTTTTTTTTTTTGTGAAAGCAAGTAAATGAAGAATGTTTTCATTTCTCATTCAGACTGAGGATTGTGTTTTCTATTTATACTAATTCATTACATCTAGGGAAGCCTACTGCTGTCATGTATGTGCCATTAAGGGCAAGCAGAAGAAAATTAAACCGCAGAGGTGCATTTTCAGGACTAAGTTGGTCAAATATATGGTAGTTTTGTTAAAAGTACATGAAAAAGACAGCATCTATTTAGGAGTTTAGTTTTCACTTGGATTTGTGGGGTCGAAGTTTAACTTTCTTTGCTATATTACTTGTAAACTTATATACTTGTTATTAAAACCTTTTTTAAAAGAAATCTTGGTTGTTTCAGAATTTGTAAAATCATTTTCCGAATTTTCATCCTGCAAATCATATTTACTGCTTTTTAAAAAATAAATGAATGAACAATAGTAGAATGCAATTTCTCTGAATACTTACAACTCCTAAGGTTCATGTTACTAACTTTTACAGGACCAAAGTTTAAATTTAAAACTGTAAAGTGCATATTTTACATGGAAAACTTTAAAACAACCCCATAAATATGGTCAAGATACCTAGGACAATTTTAAAAGTTTTTGTACAAGTGAAGCTTACTGGTCCTTTCTAAATCTGCAACGGAAGAATATAATTTGTCCATATGTTTGATAAGATTAATATTTTTCTTTTAGTATCTGTAGTTTGTCTGTTCAGAGTACTGCTGCCCAAAGAAAAGTACACTTTCTCATGCTTGCTTAAACACTTTTAATATAGTTAAGGTGCAGCCTTCAGTGATTAGCATGGTATTTCTCGTTTCCTAGAGACCAAGTGCTAAGTCTATTAGACATTTCCTGCTATTCTTTTGAATTGTAAATACTATTCTTGTAAATTGAAAAGGCCAGTGTAGGGAGATATTCATGCAATTTCCTATCTATTAAAGACGTAGATTTGAGAATGAAGAAATAATAAAATGCAGTTTTTCGTAGAAATTAAGGCACACCAAAGATGGAATTCACTCTCAAGCAGGCACCCAGAGCAAATATTTGGAATGCCAGCATCAATTATTTTCCTTTCCCCATCATTTGTTTGAAGAAAATATCAGCACATAACTAAAGCAAATGGTCAAATCATGATCTCTGTGATCTTGAATGAAATTTTGTACCAACCCTTTTTAGCATCAGTGAAATTATTCAGTGGTATCAGTGAGCCCAGAATTCGACCTCCTGCTTTATCTTTTTAGCAAGTCCTTCAGTATACAAATGCAGCTGTAATTCTCAAATTAAGCTATTTGGCTAGCATTGAGAATAGCAGCTGGTAAGAACACAGAGAACTTACAATATACACTGAGCAATGTACACTGTTTGTAAGAATTCATGTTTATAGCCGGATACAGCTGATTTGGGGGCAAGAGAGAATGGAGGGAAAAGGAAGAGGAGAAGGAAAAAAAGGAAAAAGTTCAGGGAGGGGGAGATGTGGGAGAATGAAATCACACAACCTACTGAATGTTAGTTCTGTGTGTCAGCCTAAAGAGGAAGCGGACCACCCATGGGGAGGACGAGTGAGCCTAACCTTTCCTTAAAATTCTTAAAACGCTGCCTTTGAAATGCATCATTCTACAAAGCAGCTGCAGCAAAAAGTATTAACCAGGCTCAAGTGCAGGTATAAACTTCATGCTATCCAGACTTCAAATGCATCCTGTCAGCTGTGTTTGTTTATGTTGATCTAGAACACATGGCATGCATTTCACTTGGTTAATCTTTGCTGGTGTAGGAGAGCTCAGCCTTACATGATCCTGCTGTATTTCTGGAGGGCAGGTGGTAGCTGCATTATTTCTTTCCTTAAGGATTCTGCCAGGAAAGAATGAAATTTCATTACAGCTTATATTGTGCAGAAATAGTTTATGAATCTACCTGCTTCTTGAACATGGAGACCCAGATACTTTCACATGGATGTTTACAACATCTGGCATGATTTATCTTTTTTTCCTTATTTCTAGCTTGAATTTTTAAAGTTATTCTCTTCTCTAGGCAGAGTTTTTAACCCTTTATATCATTATACCTTTGTGGCTGCAGAGACCACAGTAATTGAAATCAACTTCAGATGGTTGTAAGGCAGACACTGTAAGGCAAAGTACAGGATTTGGCTACATGCTGGAGGAAGCATGGCTATAGTATAAGCACACTGGGACATGCCTGTGTTGTACTCAGCCTCTTACTCTCCTGCAGTAGTGCTTTCATTATAATTATTTTTAAATAACTCACTTTAGTCAGGATCATTTTCTGTTGGCAGGGGTTTTTTACCTGACTAGAACCAAAACAAGTTGGGATAGCAACAGCACCCAGGATTCTTTACATCAGTGTTGTTCATTTAAAAAAAAATTAAAAAATACTAGGAGTAATGACAGCATTGCTCTTCCTCATGAACAAGGATTCAGCTTTTGGTTTCTAGGCAGTCAAGTGTAGGGCAGTGCTTGTGCTGCAGTAAAGAAAGCTTGCAGGTGCAGCTGGGTTTTCTTTTTAAGAATTTTGACTGTGAAAGCAACCCCTTTCTTTCTCTCACAATGGGTGTGCTTTGTTCTTAGAAATAAATGTTGTCCAGTTTACAGAATAAGAATGTTGTTTTCTTTTTTCCAGAGACTAGCTGTGCAGCCTGGTTCAATGATGTCAGTAGTTCTGTCTTTAAAAGCTCTTCCGTTGCTGGAAGTGGTGGAACGGTGTCTTATAACTCCCCTCTACCAGGGAGAGAGAGGGGCTAGAAAGGGGCAGGCATTCAAGAGGGATCACTTTTTTCACTGGCAAAAGTGCTTTGCTGTGTGACTAATAAAAGCTCTGGGGGACCCCTGGTGGCCTAGTGGTTAGCATGCGGGACTCTCACCGCTGCGACCCAGGTTCGAATCCCAGTCCCCCGGGCAGATGGAGCCCGTTAGCCCTGTAAGGCCATCCATCTATGAGAAGGTCACTCTAAACAAACCTACGTCCTGAGGACCTCACTGCCATTGTCCAAGCTTGCTTGGCCCCGGCAGATGAACCTTAGGATTAAAGGGTGGGCTCAGTTCAGCGCATGCTGTGTCTCACCTAAAAAATCCATTGCGCAGGCTGGAAAGGTAAAAGACCTTTCCCAAAATCTTCGTTTGCGAAGACTGGCCATTATTAATAAAAGCTCTATACATAAGCCTATGGGTTTCGTCTCACAGTCTCTTTCACTTGGGCAATATGGCACACTTTAAAATAACATGCTTCACACTTATTAGTAATGTTTTCCATGCACAGTAAGGATATACAAGCTCTATAGGCCAGTCAGTAGTTTTAGAAAATAAGCAATGCAGACAAGAAGAGAAAAACATTTTGAGTGTGTTGTGTGTCCTGTACCAAAACTCTAGTGTGTGTGCATGCACGTAGATGTTTTACTGCTGAATTATTTGGATTATTACTTTGTTTGAAAGTAGATGGCTTTTTCATCCATAAGTTTTGTAGGAGGGTAAAGTAAGACATGGACAAACTATTGCTAAAGGTATCCTGATGAACAAGAGTTAGAGGTACTGCAATAAAACCAATATCTTACTTCCAGTATTTTTTTTTAAAAGATGCTTATATATTGTGTCTGCTATACTATGACTGGTTTTTCTTCAATAACATTTTTGTAATAACAAGTTTTTAGGCTACAGTCTGAAGCTGTCTGCTTTTGCAAGTTTAACAGAAAATGTTATTACTCTGGAAATGATAATAGAGCACTTTTATTATGGCATGTTGAAAAAAGTGGATGAATAAACATTTGTATAGACTGTGTGTTCTTGTAAATGTTTGGGGATGTATTTGAAGTGGAAAATACAGTCTTCAATAGTTCCTTGCAACAAATCTAGTCCTAATAAATTAGTGCTGTGAGTGACACGTAATTCAAATTTAGAGCAGCTGGATGTAAGCTAGCATGGACTGCTTCTCAACTTCTGCTCAACAAAGATATCTGTCTTCCGTCCTCTGCCCCCTCCTCCCCACACTTTTTTTTCACAAAAGCCTTTTAATTTTTTTTTTATTTTATTTTTATTCAGGAGAATGGGAACAGTAATGAGAGGTTACTTGTCACAGAAAAAAGTGAAAAACTAAACAAAATTACAGCATCATTTCAATAGAAGAACAGAACAGCTTATTTCCTCATTTTAAAAATAATCCTATTGTGGTTTTTCCAAGCCTTTGAAAGACTTTTCACTTTCTGGCACTGGATGTGTTCAGAGCAAGTGTGTTCTGTATTACCATCTTGCACTGGGATATCCTGCTGTTAAAAAATATTTTCATTTTCCCTTAGATGCCAGCCAAGACATGCTGTGGGTAGAAGAACTATTGTTAGGTGAAAATTATCAACTATTGTGCTTCAAAGATGTTGCTCCCTTTCTGATAATAACCTCTTTCTGTAAGTGTGTGCCTATTGAGGAACCACTCACATACCTGATCTCTTTCAACAGAAAGCTCTATAAGACCATTTATTTCTGTGATTCCTGCTCTACATTGACCCTGATAACTACAAGAAAGTTATAATTTGTATAATTAAGAGTTTGAATGGGGTGGCACTAGGTGCAAGTGTCAAACTACTAGATCTATAAAGGCATGAAATAAAAGCCTACTACATCAGTTATGTTACAGTAATGGTATTCCAAAATCCTTTCACAAAGATATGTGTTCAGAATATGTATTTATGTTCCCCCCCCTTTTTTTTTTCATATATTTACCAATAAGATGATTTTTTTCCTCTAAAAAAGGCAAAAACTGTGGTGCAAACTGGATAGGACTAACATGATTAACAACAAAGCTACATAACCAATCACCTTTATAGAGAAATGCAAAATAATCAGGCCTTGCATTGCTAAGTAAATCTAGGTGAGAGAGAATCACAGAAGAAAGCCAATGTAAAGAAATGAGGCTGAGGTGTTTTCTTCCTCCTTTTCAGTAAGAAGGGAATAGAAAAGGGAGATGCTAAACAGGAATGGTACGACCTAATCCCCTAAATGTGTACTTTAAAAATTCGTAGGAAAAGATTGAATAAAGTAAAAAGTTTTTCTTCATTTATTTCTTGATAATTGTTGGGGAAAACCTACGGGAAAGCAATGAATGACATTCTCGTGCCTGACAGCTGGAACAAAAAAACGATGTAATGATAGAATACTGGGGTCCTGCTATCAACCTTGGTGAAGCCTCACTCCCATCTCCTGTGGGTTGCACTCTGCACTAGGAGACAAACTGAAGCTGTTTAACAGAAAGAGTTATATAACTTAATATTTTTGGTATCTCTGAGTTATCTTTGAGGCCCTAGAGATAGCTGCAATATCTTAAGGGCAGAAAAAGCTTAAGAGCAGTTAAAGCTTTTGTGTTGACCTGGGATAGGAGGCCTGTTTGCACCTGTGGCTCAGTATTTTAATTGTTACAGTTCTGTACTTTTAGAAGCCTGATGGGAAATATGTTTAAGTTTGTTCCAGTGTGTGTTTCAGAGGTCAGCCTTGCTGGTAAGTGAATTTTCCAGTTTTCTTTGATGTGTGCATGTGTATCAAACTTATCTAATTCAAAACCTTCTCATGGAGGAAAATAGCAGGTCCACATAAAAGAAGAGCACCAGTAGCTAGATGTTACACAGTTCTGTATTCATTACTTAGAGCTTTCAAGGCTGATACAAAGTTATTGTCATTCTAAAGATTTTCAACTCTAAGAAAAAAGAAAGCATATTGTAGTGTTTTTGTAGCTGTCATGGTTTTGAAATTTCTGCATAACTATTTTCTGGTTGTGCTGAAAGCACTGATATGTTCAGGAACTGCATGTGTTTTAGCCCATTTTGTTAGCTTGGCTAGATTAGTGTGTCCTTCCAGATGCTGTCTACCTTCTCAGTTTGATGTAGAACCTGCTCAGTTTTTCTGTCAGGAGCCAGCTGTGCTTGCACATGTTCTCTGTTATATTTAGGAAGCAGGAAGAAACCTGACACACTGTTGATCAGAAATGGTTGCTTGTAATGTTAAGGACGTTGGTAGCCAAACCCAGTTTACTTTCAAGATCTTTTGTTCTGAAAAATGTGAGTTATATTGACAAATTCCTTTTTTTTCAAGAAAACATAATTTTTAATTTTATTGACTGTGATATAACTATACTTTACTTGCTTTGACAGATGCAAGGTTCTTTCCCCAAACTTGTTTTAAGTTGAAGTACAGTTTAGATTGTAACAGAACGGGATTGTGGCTGGTTTGAGCTGGCTCAGGGGCTTTCAGACTTCAATGCCTGTAGTACAGTCACTCATGTTTTCCCCTTTCGTTCTGCATCTGCATTTGGGCACTGCTTTAGGGTGAAGAAACTTGAAGAATAAACTCTTTCTGACATCTGCAGAAGGTAGTAGTTGTAACTCATGATAGAGGTCACTGATGGGTCAGAAGGTTTGTATTGTGTCCTCTTTTCCTGCTGTCAGTCATTTACTTTTTATAGGCATCAAAATGTTAAAATAAAAATGATTGCACATTATAAGCAGCTCCTTTGGTGATGTATACAAGTGTCATTTGAAACAAAGTAAACTAATCCTATGGTTGATTTAGATTAAACATTCCACTGGAGTGAGTAGCTTTATGTTAGGACTTGATTCATTTGCATCACAGCTTTAACTGCTGTTTTAACTGATTTTCCTATTAACAAAACCCAAATGATTGTTCCCAGGCTGGCCTTTAGAAAAGGCCTGACATGAGCCTACTAAATGTGTTAACTTTAGAAGGGCTGTTTTTCTTAAATGGCTGTATACTGGACCTTATTCTTGTGCATGTATCAATAGTGAAATAGTTTTTGAAGGAACTTGTAACTTAGTTTCAAACAGTGTTGGAGGTCTCCTTCCAGCCCTGTATTCTGTGAATATTAAGACAAACGCTGCCAAGTGTATTTTCTAAGCTCATACTTTGTTATTTCTTGTTATGGTTAAGCACACCTTTTATTCATTCTTTTTATCTGTCCTGGGACTCATGGGATGGAATTTTCTTCCTGCAGCCCATATGGTGCTATGTTTTAGATTTGTAACCAAAACAGTGTTGATATTACCAATATTTTTGCTATCGCTTGTTCACATGCAGAGTGTCAAGGCCTTTTCTTCTCACTTTGTTCCCACCAAGAGTAGGTTAAGAGTGAAGCTGGGAGGGGACGGCACTGGGACAGCTGACCTGGACTGACCAAAGAGCTATTCTATGCTATGTAACAACATTCTCAGCAATAAAATTGGCAGTGGATAGTTTTTCCGAGGTAGCCTTTGCCATGAAACTGGTTAGGCATCAGTCTGTTGGTGGGAGGTGGTGAGCGACTGCCTTTGCATCACTTGTTTTTTTGAGTTGGTTTGGTTGGTTGGTTTTGGTTTTCTTCACTTCCTAAACTGTCTTTATTTTCACCCTTGAGCTTTTCTCACTTTTGTTCTTCCAGCTCTCTCCCCCATCCCACTAGGAGAGAGTAAGCAAACAATTGAATGAGGGTTCATCTGCTCCCTGGGGTCAACTCAGCACAGGGTATGTCAATTAAAACTTGTGCATTCTGTTTTATTAAGGATTTTAGAATTTTTATATCACATTGTAGCTTAAAATTTATAGATTTATGACCTTTATATGGAGGAAGAAAGAGCCCAACTATAGAAATTAATTCAGAGTCTCTTTTCTTGTGCCAAATCTGAAATCCCTTGATATGGGAAATTTCTTTATGTGGGTAGAAAGAAGTAGCGTCAGCTGCAAAAATATTGAAAGCTTTTGGACAACCCAGGGACCCCTGCAGAAGCTTCCCTATGTTTAGGTGAAAATTGTTATTTGCCAACTGAAATATACCTAGGGTATAGTTTATTTCTTCATTAATGTATATACATACACATAAGCCAAGATTAATTCTGTCAGTCAGTTTGGATTTAGTGTAAAGCAAACACAGACACCAAAACCAGTCATAGTGCCTGTGCTTTCATATTATATTAAGTTCTAACATTTTCAAACTTTGGAACAACGTAATTTTAAATGAGAGGTGTTTGAAATACTAATCCAAATTAATTCTTGGTTCCAGATCTCTCTACTGAAGGGTTCAGTGGAAAATGTAATTTAATAAGAAACATGGGCCACTGTAGAGGTAAGCAAAAGTAGTTACTTTGGGGGGACCTCCAAAGAACTCAAGTTAGAGCAGAACCTTCTGAAGTTTAGAATGCGTATCACTAAATGTATTGAAGCATGGTAAGTTGAGAGTGTCAGCTACTAATGCTGGTAGTTTTTGTAAAGTAACTGCTGCTGCTACTACTACTGAAAGTTTCGTCAACTGCTGAATGGGTATATAAGACTTCAAAATAAATTCAATAAAAACTGCTGGGCACATTAAATGGTAAATAGATCTGTGAGAATGAGAGGAATTTAAACTGAAGAGATAAAAGCTAACATTCCAGAAAACCTAAAACTAATTAGTGGGGCTTGGGCTATATTTCTGTAAGTAACTTACTGGAGGGGTTCTCAGAAAAAGTAAACTTGTAAAAATTAAAGGAAAAAAATGTTGCTATTTTAATGTCACAAAACAGAGGCAGAGGTGGTGAACTTATTCTTTATCAAATTTTAACCATTTGCAAAAAATTTGATTTAATCAATGGAATAATTTTACTTCTGACAAACGTGCATCAGACAAAGCTTCACAGGTGGTGCCTATAACTGGTACACTTCAGGTTATTCATTGTGCAAACTTGTCTGCAGGCACACTGTTCAGTGGGGATCAGACACCTAAAGTACATAAAGAATGATCTGTAAAGTATCTTTCCTTTACAGTGACTGGGAGGAGAAAGTTTCCAATTAGTTCTCTTTTTTACTTCAAAGTTTGTAGCAATCTCCTAAGGATAAAAGAGCTACAAAGTATCTATTAAAAAAACTTTTTTTCTTCTCTGGTGTGATATACAGCTGTCACTTAACACTTTATATGACAAAGAGGATTCTGTAGTATGGCAAAAATTAGAATATATTAAGCATGAGGATACAAAGTATTTGAATTTCACTGGTTTAATAATGATACCATTATGCTGCTTTTGTTCTCTTCTGTTTTGTCTCTTCTGATAACTTATATGATAATCTGAGTCATGTCAATTTTTGTCTGATCTGTTGACAGTGATTTGTTACCTTTTCTTTCTGGCACTATTTTGGTCACTTCTTCAAGCAAAATTTTATGAATGATTGTCTTCAATTATATTTAAGATTTTTCTTATTCTATACAATAAATGCGAAAGAATGATACTTGAACAGAAATGCTTATGCCCTCTCCCAGAAGAAAGCTTTCATGTGCATTGCTTTGGTTATTATGATTATATAAATAAAATTTGCACTTTTGGTGTTTAATATTGTCTGATATAGAATCAGTTTCATAACTCTGGGATTTAATTAGATTTTCCAACACAGGATTAGTTTATGCAGGTTGCCCCCAATCTTAGTTTTTTCTCCCCATTTCTGTTTGCTCTCGGCTGTGTTCTACCCCTACCTGCTTTTTGGTAGGTCCTTTTAGCCAGGTTATTCAATGGTTATGTGTTAGAGACTAGTTGCAGAAGTAGTTATGGTCATAGAGCTGAAGAAGCAGCAGCCAAACCCAGCATACTTGATAGAAAAATTGCTGGGTTTTCCCAATCAAAACTTTTTTTTCCTGCATCTTCCCATACCAAAGGTTAGAAGTGTGCAAAAATCCATACCATGAAGCATGAGTGACATAATGCAAAATCACTTCCACAAGTTTCAGAACAAGGCTCCCTGGCACTTGTACATGATTTAGTGTCATACGTACTCTTTTTTACTTTTTTCTACTAGACCCAGTAGAAAAGGCTTTGCTCAAAGTAGTAAAAAAACCTATATAAAACCCTATTATTGTATACCCATACAGCATTGTGATCAAATTTAAAAGAAAATTGTTACTTCCCAATGTTTAGAAATGTGCTTTGATTTTTGACCATGTCTCATACTTTCTTAAGTCAGATGCAGCCTCTCAATTATATTTAACTGGATGCACAGAAAGTGTAATAGACCATACTCAGGTTCTAACCTGCATGTGTCATAGTGCAGTGGTGAAGACAGTAGGCTTTCGTTTTCACTGGTGTTGTCATGTTGATGGATTAGCCAGGGCTTGTCATGGATTATGTGCCAAGTGTTGTCTTTTGAATCTGATTCCAAACAAAACAACAGACTGTCCAATCGATGAAAGACTTGAAGGGGTTCTTTCTGTTTGTTAGAAATAATAATGACTGAAACTCAGGCACGTAAAAATATACACACTGTTGTGTGCAGTCTAATTTAAATTTTGGGTGGAACATATCGCTTGATATAATATGTTGATTTCACTAGAAATTTTTCTGAACAATATTAAAATTAATATTCTTAATATGATGAAATTCTATGCAGCTTCTTGAGGAAGAAGGTATTTTTCAGATCTATATGAAGCTACAGAAGCTGTTTTTTAGGGGTTGTTTGTCTGTTTTTGATCTCGAATGACCAAAAGTTTGTAGCTGTCCTTGCCTTTACCCAAGGTTGGGACTGTCTGTAATGGCAGTCCAGAAGTCAAAGCTGACCCTTCGAAGTAAGGTCCTGGATAGAGTTCAGGACAGCAAAGCTTTGAAATCATTGGTTTATCTGAATCAAATAAAAATGGTATATGATTTTGTTGTTGTTTTTTGTTTGGTTTGGTTGTTTGTTTGTTTTGTGGCTTTTTGTTTGGTTGGGTTTTGGGGCTTTTTTTGTTTTCCTCTGCTGGATCCTTGGACAAGTGATTTTCGCATCTTTCGGTTATGCATTATATGTTTATGTATGGAATTATGCCTTTCAGCCTCTTACTGGCCCAAATAGACAGTATAAACAATTTGTAAATAAAGCCAAAAAGTGATTTGGCTTCAGGAATTTAAAGACAGTTTAATGATAAGTTCCCTTCTGAAACATGCCAAGAAAATTTTGGCAGACTATTTTAGAAAGGTATATGATGAAGTTGTAAAACTTTATAGCCTTGTGAATTATATGAGCTTAGAGAAACTGCTGCTTTTATGAGTACAACTGATACAAATTACCATTTTTTTTCTCTTGATATTTTGGCACGAAAGTCTTTATTCATAACCAAAGATGAGTTTGGAAATTTCGGTTTAAGAGGAGAGCAATTGCAACCAAGTTGAGAGAAAATATTACCAAGTATCTGTGAGCCGCCTTAACCGGAGAGGGTACAGACTGCTTACCTCTGAAATCAGGTGCAGGTAGTTTAATGCTTAGATAAATGAAGAAATAATAGGACGTGATATATGAGGACATTATTATGGGGCATTGTACATTCCCTATACAATCCTTGATGTTTGTGCATGGTAATGAGAATACTCAGAACTGAAATAGCAATATTTCTTACCTGAATTAGAATTGATTTTGATAGTATGAGTTTCAGTAAGTACATAAAAATAGCACTAATGTTTATTTTTCCACAGATCTTGTTAGTATAATTCCGTCAAATAATGTACTTTTAAGTGGATGGTATAGCTAAGTGTAGTTTTGCTAGTGTCCTATGAGCTTTAGGTTCTTTTTTTGATCCTCATGAAAATTTTGATTAATATGATAAAAAGAACAGAGAATTTGAAGCTGCTTTTTGTAAGTTGAAACAATATTAGCTTGCAAATTGCCTTCAACCAGTGAAACATTCTGGTGCCGATGTTTGTAACATGGACAGTGGTGAGGGATTCTGTTTGGCATATCTAAATATAGTGCAAGTTATTAAAATAGTATCTTTTCTGCATGAACTTTTAGGACTGTATAGCCTTAAAAGTTTATTTCTAAATTAATATAATTTCATATTGTCAGATTATTGTTAATTTTTTGAAAAGTTGATATTCTGTTAAAGTGGAGCTTTCAACTCAATGCTGCAATTAATTTTCAGCATTAATCTGCCTCTCTTGTAATTAACTATACTCAAAAAATGAAACACTTGAAACAACTTAAGTAAGGAACTTGCTTGAAATACTTGATGAACGTGAATGTGGTCCAATTTGGCAACCACAACTAAATTAAGAAACAGTCTTGTAACTGTGCTCCCCCTCTTCTCCATTAACTGTGACTAAGAGGTAGTGTTTTCTTCTTCACAATAAGAGGAAATCTCATTTGTTGCATGGCAACTTTTAATGTTATCTCTGTAAGCACTGTTTAAACACAAATTACAATACCAAACACTGATTTAATGGAAAAAACATGTATTGAACATGGGAAAAATGTATAGTTTGGTCCTATGAAAATTTCTCAGGGTGTTTTTTTAGGTAACGTGTTCTATATTAAAAACAAAAAATGAGAAAAATAGTATTCTTTCATATCCTCAAAGTGTTTTCAACAGATGTTCTATGTTTCATCTTGTAAGAGATATTTTAAAGCCATCTGTGATGTTTTAAAGGCTGAGGATACTGACAGAAAATTGGAGTCTTAATTTTAGATTTTGGAAGAGGTTGTTGGATCTAGTCCTGTTATCTATATTGGTAATCCAAGGACCGTTTGCCACTGGTTTTAATAAGTCATGAATGAAGCCTTGAGTCTCCAGCCAGTGCATCCAAACCCCACACTTAGTTAAATATGGTAGCTTAAGGAAAATAAAGAGATGTAACACTTCTTAATATCAATAGTTAATATATATATATATATTCATGTTAGTTGTTCATGATGAAAAATTATGTTGAATTATATGGCAAATAAGTGTCAATACAGAAGCTTACTTTTGTAGATCATAGGTAATGATTGTTTTAATCTAACTTTCTGATCCCATATAGACCTGTGGAAATACTTGGGTAGTCTTTTATGATATATAATATTTTTATTGAGATTAATGTTAACTGCATTCCTAGTTCTTTTTTGAGGTTTACTGTGTTCTGCCAATGGTAAGTCATTTAGCCTGTGTGTACCTCTGCTTCTGTTTCTGGAATATGAAGGTTCTTATTCTTTCAAAAACACGTAGGTTTATAAAAATAAATATTATCCCTTCTATTGGATATAGTTTTGTATAGATTCAAATGCTATTTTCAGTGTCTTTTTGACTTAAATTGGTTTATGATATATTCTGTAAGATGTAGGAACACTTAGGAGCTTTCATTTGAACAAAGTAAACCAAAAAGAAGATATCTTTAGAAAATAGAAACTGAAGTAAAAGAGTACTGCAATGTAAGCGCAGTATAGAAAAGCTGTGTGATCATGTTTCAGAAGTTATTTCACTGCCTTACTGTGTATTTCTTTCCTTTATGTATTTAGATTTCTTCTCAGTGTACATTTTACTTTGAATTTTCTTCCTTTGTAATATTAGACTTCAAAGTAATTTCACATCCATATAATGTTTTTATTTCTCTTGCAATTGCTGATGCACACTGTTAAACTAATAATTTCTCAACAAAAGAATCTATGTTGAAATATTGAAATAGGAGAGTTTTCTGTATGAATTTAATGCTGTTTAAATTTTCAATCAGCAAATAATAGAGGTAAAATAGAATATTTGGTTTGAATTTTGCATTTTTAGTCAGTGAAATATTTTTTCACAAAATCCATTAAAGTGAATGGATGTAAAATAAAAGTAATAAAAAAAAAGTCTCAAATATGGTCTGATCACAGAGGGGAAGGGAGTTCATCTATTAGCAACCGGAGTCTACATAGAAAGAAGATACTTTGATTTTTTTTATTGACTATATTCTCTAGAAGGTAACAGAAGGTGTAGGTAAATATTGTCAGAGACTTAGAGGTCCTCTCAGAGAATTGCTCTATGGAGTTTGTGTTAGAAATGGTGCAAATAGACACATGATACATGTAACTAGAAAAAGAATCTGAGAAATGGACATCCAGGTATGAACCAAAATAAACTATTCAGCAGTAAAGTAGATTTATTGCTTCAGTGACCAGTAAAACTTTTTTCCTGCAACTTGCAACTGAGTCAGAAGCAGTCTTTATTTTTAATTTTTAAAGGAATTTATTCTATAATAGAAATCATAGAAAGATGTAGAAATTAGACCTCCAGAGCATGTCCACAGTTTGTCTAGTTTATTCTCTTACGCCAAAGCAGTAGCATTTAAATATTTCTTCCCTAATAAATATTTAAGATCCAGCTGGACACAGAACCCCAGTATCCCCAGACATTTTGTTCCAGTTCATGGTGCTAGAAACCACCTTTTTGAAGTTGAAATCCTGTTGACTTATCTGTTCTTTACAATCTTCTGTAAAATGCTACTACAATTTATTTGACCATTCCACAATCACCCGAATTTTATAAGAGATCTCAAAGGCAGCAGCTTTGATGTATTTGGAGAACGTAATGTTGGCTAAGTGATGCTTCTTGTTCCAGCTTGTTTCCACGAATTTCAGTTCTTTCAGTCTTAGTTTACAGTGCTTTCACTCTGATCTTTCTTACTACTATTGAGCAGAACATAGGCTAAAGTGGTCTCTCTCTGTAATACCTACAAGATTTGCTGTTGCTGTTCATTGTTCAACACAAGTGAAATATTTTAAAAACACTAATTAATTTAAAGAGTCTAGAAGAAAATTGACTTTTTCAAACAAAAGTTTTTGGTGTCAGAATTGTAGAAAACAAAAGAGTGGTTTGCTGTGTTTGGCATTACATTATTTAGCTAGCCATGACAGCAATGCTTGCTTAGACTGGTAGGGCTTCAGACAGAATAATGTCTCTGGATATAAGCAATAAGGATTGTTATGAAATCAGGAAACTGGGAAACATACTGTCTATCAGAATACTGTTCTAAAGGATGAGATCCTTCAAAGGTCTTAGCATTCTTAGCTAAGAATCTGTTATCTAAAGGTGAAAAGTAGTCAATATTCATTGTTTGGACAGAATAGAAAAACCAAAGAATTCCTTACTCTGGATTCTCCTTTTGCATCAACAGACAGGCAGACAGAAAGGTATTTGTGTTCTTTGTAGTAAGATTTCCCATAACTTCATTTTGCAGTTGTTCTATTAGGAAAGTTTCAGAAAACCATGTCACACTGACACTTGCTCTTGTAGATAGTTATCCACTTGGATACATAATCTATGTATCACTGTCCTATTCAGCCCTTGAACTTAAAACAACATTTATTGTATTAGATCTTTAGGATTATACCTAAATTAAATGTTTTTGTATTGTTGTTTAAAATAGGTATTTTTTGGAATTATTAGCTGACTATATTATTGTTCTGTAAAATGTAATTGTTCTTTAACTAGCTTTATTTTTAACCTCTAAAACCAGTCTGAGTTAAAATCCTCTTCCTGTTTTTTATACAATAAAATGCATAATATATGATAAATTAAAGGTTTTCAGAAGCTGCGATTTCTACACTAATTGTATTTTCATTAATAAATGAATGATTAGGAAGCAAATTCACAGCAAGGTAAAGAATCTATGGGTTTTTGAAAAACAAAAATTATTACCAGGATTTAATAAGTGGTATATTTTGTGCAGTAATCGCAACTTGTTTTATCAAATCATATGATACGTAAATGGAAATCTGTTATTAAATGCTATGCCAAAACCAAACTAAGTTAAAGCGGATGTCTATTCCCCTTCAGATTTATTTCATCTGAAACTGAGATAATAAATTGTTGAAATAATGCCAGAAAGACAATCAAGATAATCCAATAACCAGATCTGAAACATTTACATTCCTCTATTGGACAGAAACTTTCATTTTACTAATTAAATAATCTTAATATCTTTTAATGTTTTATTCACACTATGCCTTTCATTAGACTGTATTGGCACTACTAAACACTGCCATTGTCCTACTTAAATGATGACATGTATACCAGTAAAGATCAAACACAGGAACAACAAGGTCTTATTTCTGTTAACCACAGTACAGTAGTCTTTTCCTTAAATATTCAATCCAGTAATTCTGGTTTATGCATAATATGATTGCAATTAGCCATCTTTTGCAGGTTATAAAGTAGTAGCTGTGTTTTGATATTCAGCTAGTTATCTCTTTCTCAATTGGAGACCAAACCAAAAACTTATTAGTGCAGTAGTAAAAAAAATAGTTTACATGATGCTATATTGCTCTTTGAAAATTTCACAAAAATATATAACAATGTTAGAGATATTGCATGCAAACTGTAAGAAGATTGATTCTTACATCATACCCAGAAAACCACTGATATCCTGTCCCAAAACATAATAAAGGCAGCTGTTTCTTGAGACACAGAGAGATTAAACTTCTCTCATTTTGCCCTGTTGAAGCTGAATGGATTTCTAGGACTTTCTGGTTTTTTAAAAAAAGAAAACCCTGGAAGTACAGTTTCTATTAGGTGATAAATATAAAACTTTAATTTGAAATTTTAATTTCAGAAACTGAATCTAAATTTAGCAGCCCCTTAATATCAACTTAAACTTTCTCTAAGTATAAAAATTAATCCAGTATGTTACTGGATTAAAAGTGTTTCAGTTCACAGGAGCTTTTTACTGGAAATCAAGAATTATGTAATGTGAAATCATTGCAGCAGTTATAGCTGGATGCTTTTTGATAGCCTGAAATTGAACTGGATATCTCAAAAGGTAAGGATATGTTCTATATCTAAGAACTACCATCACTTCTCTTTGAAATGTTTATCAAAATAAGCTGCTGTTCAGGCTAAAAATGCTGGGTGAAAGATGACCTTTTTGTTAGAACCTCAGGATACTCATGATGACTATCACGTGGTGTTCATCTACCTAGTACTGAAATGTGTCAATATCTTGCACTTCAGTAGATGCTGAAATTACCTTCCCTTCTTTTACATCCAAAAAGTAGTTCGGAAATTATGATATAATATAAATTTGATGGTGGGGAGAGTTGTGCTCGGTAAGTCTTCTCTACCCACTGACAGCCTGTGTAACAAATGACCAAAAGAATTGTGAAGAGAACAGTAAAATCTCTATCCAGGGTTAAATTAATTTATTTTCTTTTGACCTTAAACTTTTCAAATTACTGCTCTTTGTAAGAGACAAAAGTGTGTTCATTAAAAGAAAATTTCATGAGTTTTCTGAGGAATTTCTTTCTCTATTATGCAGAAATAGGTGGTATCTTATTCATGCTGGGTAGCAACTAAGCACTATTTTACAAAGAAGTTACTACCAACTCACCATTAGCAGATAGATGGGGTGATATTTTGGTGGACACATGTTCCAAACCCGTGTTATCACCAGTTACCAAGAAAATTTTGAGAAATTTTTGAAGCATAACATTGTGTTACAAAGATTACCAAAGTTTGCTTTAGAGTTGTTTCACTTAGTATCCCTAAAAAAATCAAACAAAAAATGAACATTTTACAATGCCTTAGTACACTTTTCAGAGTTTGAAAGGAAACATGAAAATAAGGCTAACTAGCATTAAGGACTGTAAATCATACAATACTTTATTTGTTTAGGTAGGCAAGCAGAGTTATGTGATAGGGTGGAGGCAGGATATCCTAATCATAGTAAATTTTCCCCTATAATTATGAACCCTAATTGACATTTTGTGTGGACTTTTCTTTTTCCTTGTGCAAACACCCGTGTAAGTTGTTAGTACTCTTTATATAGTCTAAAATGCTATAGTTTGTCTGTGTTGAAAAGGCC
The DNA here is from genome assembly GCF_003984885.1 of Neopelma chrysocephalum. Lineage (NCBI taxonomy): Eukaryota > Metazoa > Chordata > Aves > Passeriformes > Pipridae > Neopelma > Neopelma chrysocephalum. The sequence goes on along the minus strand of NW_020897700.1, from coordinate 11,624,040 downwards.
TAACTAGCTTGAAGAGAAGTATCTGGATTCATGTACATAGCATGTTTTCTCAAATTTGTTCTTTTGAACCATAATGAAAAAGTCTTTCTCTATTTTTCTCCAACTCTTGTTCTAATTAGTCCTAAATGCATACAGAAATCTGGAAGTGTTGGCTATCTGCTCCAAAACACGCATTATAGCTATACTACTGCTTTTGTGACCTTGACTCAAGTAGACTTCCAGCATACTTGCTGACTGCCCATGACATTAAATCCTAATTTATAGGAAAGGGGTCTTGAAGTCCTCCTAGGTTTATATGGTCACAGATGAGAAAGCTGGCTGAAATTAACTGGTACTTCCTCTCATTTGTGAAGTGCAGTGCATAGAATGGCAAAAACACTCAGAAGTAGCTATAGAGTTTAAGATCTCACCACTCCCCAGATAGGCATGGAGACACTCTGAGAATCTGTGTCCTGTTTCCTGGATATCATGTAGTTGGCACTGCCTCAGCCATAAAGCAGAGACCTGTTTCAATAGAGAGCAATGCCTGCCTGCCTGCATAATTACTTTATTTGTTGCTCTAGCTATTCTTTATGCAGAGATTATTAATATCTGAGTGATGGTACTGTATTTCATTGATTGGTATTGTCTTCTATTGCCAAGCTGCATCTAGTGCTTGAATTTGGAGAGGGCAGCCTAAATTGCAAATTGACCAGAGTAGAGTAGAGAATTGCTCACAAATGGAGATGGGGTTGAGCTGAATGCAGGAGCCCCAAAACTGACAAATTTGGGGTTGCAGAGTTTCCAAACTGGAAAAAAAAATTCTATGGTGATAGAAGAATGAATAAACAGTAATAGTACAGTTTATTTGCTTGGCCTAGTAGCTTTTCAAAGTAAGAAAGTAAATTAGCTGAGCTAGTTAGCTAAATTAACTTAGCTAAACTTAGGAAATGTCTGAGTAACCCTGAAAAGATGCATAGAGGCAATTGTTAATACATTGCACTCTCAGAATGCAGAAAGCATTTTTCTTTTCAAAAGCAGTGAAGTAAAAATGTCAGTCAGATACACCTCTTAAGGCAAAACTGTGAAGACAATTTTAAACCTAAAATTTTTATGCAAGTTCTTCATATATAGCTGACAAGTACTTTTCATCTATAACAGCAATCAAACAACAATTATTTGGTAGCTTAGGTTTCTATTTAGATATCTAGCTTTTATTTTATTTGGACTCAATGCTGAGATCCTTACCAGTGCTTAAGAATAATACTATGAAACTGGTAGCAGATACATAACTGAACTTGTCAAAAGACCTGGCCTGGCAGTTATTTTCTGGAAGTGTTTTGTCTCAATACATTAGCATTGGTGTTCCCTCAGATTCTCCTTTGAAGACTGCAGTCTTTTTCTTTGTGTAATGTGTTGGGGATTTTTCACTCTTTTGTTTTGGTTACGTTTCTCCATGTTGTCTCTGTCCCAAGCTCGTCTTTAGCATTGTTGCCGAAGTTATGAGTAAAGTGGAAATTATTAAATAATTACTTTGTAAAGATGCACTCAGTTTTAGTAACTGTCATGCCATTGGCAGCAAAGTAATGATTGGGGCAGCTGGAAGGAAGACTGGGCCATGTTCATCAGCCTGTTCTAGAAAGGTTCCAACAATGATCTGAATAATTTTGTGACTTGTATTTTTAATATAGAAGCCTCATTTTATTTGAGAACACTACCAGTACTTCTCAGTTGACAGAGCCAGGTACTTGTAGTTTTCTACAGAAAAGAGACTGTCTTGTTCAGTTACTTCTTTTGGTGAAAAAGCAGCAAAAGTATAGAGTCAGTTCAACAGCAGAAGGATAAATTACATTTGAATGTTCAGATGTATCCTTGCAGATGTTTTCATATATTAATCATATGAAAATATTTTTAACTTTATGACTTTTTTCTCTCAGTTTTATTTCTACAGAAATGAAGAATTTATTTTTTAATAATCTTTCTGAACAAAATTCAGTCATTTTCACAGAAATGTTACACATTTGTTTAAAAGGAAGACACACACAACCCCAAACCCTCGTGTTTTTTATATAGCATATATATTTGCTAACTTGATACTGTTTTACAACCAGCTGTGAGTTGGCATTTATCAAGGCTGAATTTATTACATAAAATATGAAAGCAATAAGTTTCTATAAAGTTTCATTATAAATCAGGTTTATTTTTATATAGTTATTTAACCAAAATCAGCTGTGTTTTCTAATGCCTGATCAACCAGAGACTAATAGATGAAAGCTAAAACTCGAACATAATCAAATGTGAATGTGTAGAAAAATCAAATACTCTTTTAGAGTGTATGCTTGTTTGCAGTGATATTGTCAGATTACAATAAAACTTGGACTTCAAAAATTTTCCAGAGAAAATCAATATTTAATCAGTTACAACTCCAATATGGCATGTAATTATTTTTCTAATTCAATGAAGAACAGTAGTCAACTGTTTATAAATGAAAATAAAAACAAAGCAGATCAATAAAACAATTTGAAAATGGCATATCAAAGGAAGGCCATGAATTTTGAAAAGTCATCTGGAAATTGCATAGGACAGAAATACCCATATGTGATGTTGGGTTGATTTACACTTCACTCATTTGTTCAACAGAAATGAAGTTGTGAGTTCAGATTGGTGCACCTGGATGTGTTTTAAGGTCTTCCTAACTTAATTTTACTCTAAAAAGTTTGGGCTTTTTCATTATTTAGTGGACCCTTATCCATACTTCCTCTTTACCTTGTTTGTGCATCCTTTCTGAAATTACTATAGTATACATACACCATATACAATGCATTATATGTGCAACACATAATATTATATCTTATGTTCAAATGTATATTTGTATAAAAATTTATATAACTGACAAAGTTCTACTTTTTCTATTAGTATTTCCTTATCTAATAGATTTTCATAGGCTGTAATTACACACATATAATAAATGTGTGTATAGTATATATTGTATGTAATTTAACATATATGTAAATATTTCTTTACATATATTCCACATATTCTACAATATGTTTTTGTCCCATCTCAAACACAGATAAACTCTATGCTGCACTTGTATCTGTGACTTGTTAGACACACAAAGTCTTAAGTTTTTTTGTTTTGTTTATCTTCTATACAGTCTTCTCATCATAGAAAAAAGAAAATCTACCAAAATATTTCAATAAACACTGTTGCTGTAGAACATTTTTGCATCATTGGAAACCACTGATTACACTTGACTGGCTTATGACCTTTTCTTGAAATACCTAGCAGTCTAAGTCTCATGACAGACTTGGAAAGTATTCTTTAATTAGTGTGGGTGTAGATAACTAAATGCCCTTCAACCTGGGTTTTTATAAGCAATTTATGGAATGATTTGTATTTTTCCAGAAGATTTTTTTTGTTGTCTTTTTCCCAGTGGGCAATATTGGAGCAGCTTCTCAAAATCAGTCATTGTCACTGAAGTTGGATAAGCTAGCCTGGTCACAGAATGGCACCTGAAAGAGTGAGATAGCAAGAGTGGGGGGTTTTTTGATTGGTTGGTTGGTTGAGGGGTTTTGTTATTTTTGTTTATTAGTTTGGTTAGTTTGGATTTTTTAAGTCTGTGTTTCTGAATGAGACAGTCCCAAAGAATACTGCCCTGGTTAACTGACCGTACTAAGCAAAATTATTAGGAAAACTAAATTGGCTGAGATCTCATTTCATTTCCTTTGTATCCCTGTAGACCTCTACCCTCAGGAACTGAGCTGTGGGTTTTACTTGTAAGAGTAGAAGGAAACGGGATGTTGTATTCTCTTGTCCTCAAGGCTTGAAGGGAGTTCACCTGCAAATTGTTTGGTCTAAAATTTTAAGTCCTGTTGCAAGACATTTTAAAGCAGAGAAAGAACACTGCATAGTGGGTGTCTTCCTTCCATTGCTTCCTGAGAGTCATTAGCAGCCTTGTAAAATCCTGTGTTTGATCAGATTTCATTTATCTGTGTTAAGGATGACCCCATCATGTTTGCCCATTGTCTGCTTGCTCATACATTAACCCACAGCTGTCAAACAAGTAATAGGTGGAGGTCCAGTGGGCTGGTACTTCCTGCTCACTTCCAGATGTACTGATAAAAGAGTCCTTGCATAGATGTCTCTCAGGGTTTGAGGAGCTGTCAGGTTAAGACTAAAGGGCTGGTTTTCTCCCTCACATATCTTAAACATATGTACACACGTATCTCCACATCACCAGTGTGAAGGAAAAACTCTCAAATACCTCGTTTTGATGCACATTTTCAGTCAGCTTTTCTTCTCCTTTCTTGAATTTTAAAAAAAGTAGTTTTTATGACCTCTTACTTTTTTTGTGAAACATCTACTCAGAGGCAACAGAAGTAGTTCTGAGTGACAAAAGCTTGCTATTTTTATGCACATCCTCATGGATGAGTAAGAAAAGTAAATTGAGCACCACTATTCTATTCAACTAATGTTTTCTCTTTGATAATAATATTATAATAATTATAAAGCATTATAATGCTGAAACATACTATGTTGTTTCAGATTTTTTTTTAACAGAGATTATTTAAAAATTATTTAATAGACAAAATCTGACATTAATTACAGAAGTTACAGAACATTCTAAGTTGGAAGGGACTGACAAGGATCATTGAGTCCAACTCTTAAATGAATGGCCTGTAAGGGAATCGAACCCACACATAGACATCTGACTGATAATGGGAAAAATGATGCATTTGTATATATTGTCTTCATTAAAATTCTCAAGTTATTTAAAAGCTTCAGATTCAGAGAATGCTGTATTAGGTCTTATATTGAAAATGATAGTATATCTGTTGAACTAGCTTGCACTGTAGTAGAAAATAATTTTAGAATAATCTTGGCTCTGGAATACCATACTGGAACTTGGCAGCTCTTTCTGGCTATTGTGACATTTGAATTGAGCAGCTCAGTCCCCACTAGGGTGTTAACCAACTTTATCCATAAATAAATTCAAAAATTATAGGTAATTATAAATGCAGACAGCTGGGTTTATATATCTGTAAAACTTCTATGGTATTTGGAAGTCTATTGTCAAATTCTTTTTCTGGGAATTAGTGGGTGTGGTGTTTAGTGCTTCAAAAGTAAATAAATAAGAAAGGAAAAAGGTGTGGTGTTCCTTGATCAATTGCAAGCCCAGATTGGTAAATTGAAACTATTACCCACTTGGATGTTTGCAATGGATTGACTAGCTGAGTATAGTTATGGGGAAATGCTAAATACTTCATGCTTGACTGGAAATTTTCCCCAAATTTTCTGTCAATGTGTAATGTGTCTTCTACTTAAATAGATGTCTATCAGTGGTAATAACATTTGGAAGAGTCCCTCATTAAATTCTGCATTTATCAGTAGAACAAAGTGAACTTCTGTTAACCTTTTTCCAGCACACCCACAACCAGCTATTTACATTTTGGAAAAGTACACAAATAAAGAAAATAAGGGGTTACTTGGTGTAAAATGATGCTCTCCGTTACTGATACTTATTACAGCAATGAAGACATTCTAGCCAACTCTATCCTGGAATGTCAAAGTTGTTGGTATCTCCATGTGAGATGGAGAGATTCTGTTTGGCTTGTTGGGTAGTCTGGTGCTGAAACTCATCAGAAGAAGAGATAAAGCACATGATGGCTCAGTAGATAAAAGGTCAAGACAGGCAGGGAGAGGCTGGGTGATTAGGTACAGATCAGAAGAAGGAGTACAGTCTAAGCTTAAAATTGAGAAAAATTGTAATGGAAAATAAAGTTTTTACTAATCATAAAACATTTTTGCATATATATAAATAGTAAAATCTTTTCAGCAAAAACTTGTTCAAAGGTTTGGTTTTTTGCAACATGTTACTTTTCTGAGTTACTGAAAGTATTTAGAAAACATGTATTGACTTAGGAAAACTTGTCTGAGATTTACAGCTTGCTTGAGATGTACTTGTTTTTTTTTGTTATAGCTGAAATATCAGATACACATAGGAATGTAAGTCTGAGCTTGCACAATAGTTGTATTGAGCAAGAAATTGCTGTTTTTGAAAAATATCCATTGATTTTGTGGTATGAGAATTAATGAAAAGCAATCTGGAAGACTTTCAAAGACATATTTCCACTTTTTAAATATTTTTTTAGATAGTTCTTTTTAATGGCAGTGTATCTGAGTCTACTTGAGAGATGCAGGCATGCATGTATCTCTGAAACGAAACCTGTGGTAGTTTATCAGGGTAGAAGTAAACAGTAAAAACCTTCCTTGACTGTTGTGCATTCTAGATCCTCTTTGTAAAAATGGATGTTACCAAATATTAATCAGATTTCATCCCTTATGTGGCTTATGAAAAATGATGAAAAATTGCTGGGCTTACTCTTTCCATCCAGTATATATATTTTCTTGAGGGAAAAATTAAAGAGCAAACATCCTTAAATAAATCCAGTCAATTACCGATAGATATCAGATATTACCTAATAATCAGACTTTATTTAATGGCAAAAAGAATTAAATATTTAGAGCAGAATTAAATTGCAATGGGATTTAATTTGTAGGGGTCATTTTCCTGTCTCCTTATGGGATCTGACAGAAGATCTAGTCTCTGTAGCATGTAGAACTACCTAAAGAGGGTTGATCTTAACATTTTATGGGAAGAATTTTAAGCAAATTTGGTGAAGAGTGAAATGCAGATGTTTCTTTTGATTTATTCTTGGGATAAAACAGTAGTCTTTTTCATTTTTTCATTTTGAAATGTCCATTTCCACTTTACCAGTCAACTTATGTAAAAACTAAAGGAAATAAAGTGGAAAAAAAGTAAATTAATGAAACCAAAAATTTCATTGAAATGTTACATCTTGAATGAAGCTAAATATTTCAGGTAGATTAAAATAAATTTCTCCTCCAGGTCCCCATTTAGACATATTTTTGGAGCTGAAAGGTGTTTTTTCCTTATGTCAACCCCACCAACCAGAAACTGCTGTTATTTTGATTTTGACAGTTTTGGTGAAGAAAGAAAACTGTAATATAGTTGCATTCATTCTTTGAGTTATATTTTGTAGGCGGTTACTTTTCTCCTTCCAAAAGTTACAATTTCTTAAATATTCAGAACAGACATAATTTGTTATTCATTACATTGGAGGGTTTTCATATTTTTATTTTTTGTTTGTTTTTAAAAAATATTTTCTTTTCAATTGCTGCAACAGATCTGTGGGTGGATATGGGTTGTCATTACTGTGGGTTGTCATTAGTAAAGTTTGTTTTGTTTTATTTCTTCTTCTGCTGGAACTGTTGCCTTCCTTTTCATTTGGCTGATTACAAGCCATGGACTAAGGCCATCTGGCTTAGTTGCAACCCAGTTAACTTTGGCAAGGCAGAATCCTTTCAGCAAATGGCAAAATCTGTAGCTTCTCCCTCCATTGTGAGTCTGCCTGCAAGTTGGTCAAACTGTCTTACAGTAATTTAACCTTTTCAGTGTTATATTCTTTTCTTACTCAAGATACAGCTTTTCATTTTTTAAGTCTTATGGTGTTTTTTGACTCTTGATTAATAAGTGGCTCAAAGAGACATGCCTTTGGTTAGTTCTCTGACAGCTCTTTATAGGCAGTCAACCACTAGAAAAAGACAACTTATTTTATTTATATATTTACTCTAAAGAAGAAATCATTTGGTAAATAGCACCCTTTAGGGAATTAACTTGAGGTCTTGGGAAGCAAGCTGTGCTCCTCATATTCATAAGGTTGGTGTTTCATAAGACTCAGCCCAGTTTTGATTCATGTTTGTATTGCTATTTTGTTCTTAATTTTTTTGCTGCTTTTTGATTGTTTTCAGTTTTGGCAAATTTAAATGTTATTCTTGTCATACTTCATTGCAATAGGACTTTTTAATATTTTAATTTTCTTGTTTTCTATGAAACTCTTGTATGGCCTAGTGAAACTTTTCACAGAAACATTCACATGCCCAGAAGGTCAAATACACTTCCCACTGATATATTTTCAGTCTTTATTTCCAAATCAATACTTAGCTTCTTTTACACAATAATGATCACAATGTCAAGTAACAACATGTTTTACCAAGTACTTAGCAAGTCTTCACAGATGATCCATCTTTCAGCAATGCAGTTAAACTGTTTAAAAAAGAGGGCTTCGGGGAAAAAAATAGGTCATATAGTAAAGCCAGAGAAACAATTTCATCTTCAGTTGCCACCATATGTTTATACTGGGTGGGCTGTTGGCACTGAACTCTTACTAAGTGCATTTTTCCTGTAAGTTCCCTGTAGCATGTTATATTTTAGTTGATACTATACCCAAGCTGTCTCTAAGGCAACTAGTCTTGATGCAACTTTCCTGCAGAAACAAATGCCATCAGGGAAATGTGTTATTGAATTTCTCTATTAAACAACTCTAAGAACTGAATTTCCTATCGGAAGTGAGAAAGTCATGATAGTAATTATAGCAATTATTAGAAAAATCATTGAATAATGACTGGAAAAATAAAGCAGTTTTTTCATAGTCACAGTGAAAGGTGCTGCAATGTAGTAATTATATTTCAGTGCAGTGCAGTCTATCGTCTTTCTGTTCGAGAAGGTTGCATTTCTGACTCATATCTGTGAGGAACTGAAGAAAAATTTAAGAGGAGAAGTTAATTTTTTAATTCAAATATTTTTAATAGCATACAAGGAGAGTTGGTCTCTCTTTAAACCTCAGTTATTCTGCTTGAAAAATTTAGTTGAGAATCAACAACTAGACACATCTACTGGAAAAAGGCTCACAGAGAGGGTTTTTTAAATTACATTTCATGGTTAATTTATCTTTAATGAATACAATTGAAGAAAAGTTGGGACCTTAGCTGTTCTTAAAATATGCCACTATAATACACTGCTGCTGAATATTCCCAAGTTTCTGAACTGTCAAGTGGTCTTTGTGCTCATGGCTCCATGGAAAAAAAAGTTGATTTCATGCCATATGATGACATATAAATAGGAAGGTCTGTTTCCTTGGAGGATATAATTTGCTTTTAACTTGAGAGAATCTTTTATCATTACAGTATCACAAAGAATTCTAAATGTTATCTCACACTTTACGTCTGTTTCTTTGTTTTAGTCTTCTGTCTTTTTTGATTAATATGTTCCCCAGGGCTTATTGTCCGCATGCATCTCATTCATGCATAATAAAAATTGTTTTTAGATTTAACTTTGATTGTACAACTGCTTTCAGTCTTTACTTCAATTTTCTTTGCATGATTCATTGCTTTTCTTTATTTGGTGCCTCGCCACAAGCCAGATATTTCTGTAACCCATGTTAAAAAAAAGTGCTAGTTTATGATTAGGATATGGTCTTGTTCCACCCTTTTATATCATCACATAGTGTACAGACATGTTATTTTAAATAAATATTTGCACGTGGGTATAACTGTATTTTTTTCTTATCTCCCTGTTCTTCCTACACCTCAACTAGTCCTATTTCACGTATCCAGTGAAAGACATTTTCTTATTATTTATGAATTGTTGCCCATCAACTTCCGAACATCTGGCCTTCTTACCCTACTTAGTACTCAATTCAGACAATACCTTTCCTCCAAAACTTTAATAAAATTTGGATAGCAATGTAGATGAAAGAAAAATTATGTTTTAAAATATTTAATATACTTTCCATCTCCTAAGATATTTTTCCTAAACATCACTATATTTGAAATTATACTACTGTTCAGAACTCTTGTGTTTGCCAGATTTAAAACTTAAGGATGATTTTCATCCCGTTTCCTAAAATACATTGGCTTTCTCTTGTTGGAGTGTAGTTTTTCCTTGTTTCTCTCTTTTTTATTTTTTCCCCCTTAGGAGAATATTCCTCCATGTTTGAACACATTATTTTTAAAAATGTTTGGAGGCTCAAAGATTGAGTACTGATGGACTGTTGAAGTCAATTAATGTCTTAACTTTTATACATGTATTTCTAAACAAACCTAGGTAATTTAGTTATCTTTCAATGAGAGCAAGATACTGCTATTTACTTGGTCCTATGATCCTTTAAATGAATCATGGTAGCACAAAAGTAACATATCAATAATATTGTCATCACAGCATGGTGTATACAGTTTCCAGAGACTATAAGTAAAAAAACTTCTTAGAATCCTTTCTTAAAATTTGAATTACAAAATTATAATTCTCATTCTGGTAAGTTATGAAGTGTTCCTGGTAAGTTATGAAGTTCAGGATTGTTTTAGCTTGCTAATATAAATTTTGGGCATGTATAAAAAGTTTTGCAATAAAACATGTAACAGCTTGGTGGAATACTGTTGTTCCAGAAATTTATGATCAGTAATGAAAAATAAATAATGCAGGTAAAGCTGATTGCGATGAATGCAGTTACAGCTAGGTTTGCAATTTTCCCCTTTGGACTGCCATTGGTCTTTATTTATTTAAGATGTAAAAAATGACATACGTTTATTCTTTAGAAAGTTGAAGAACTTTAGCTTTGTAGCTTCGTAATGAAGTAAATTCCATTGGACAGAGGAGAGTGCATCTCTGATTCCTTCATAAGCCATTCCTGGGAGCAATTTACTTAGAGGCATTGAAAATAAATGCACAAGAGAGACAGTGAACAAAAACAAGACCTCAGAGCTTCCCATGGGAAATGTCTTTCTTGTTAGGTCACACAATCAGGCTGTCTCTTGTGCATTAAATATTTGAATCTTTTCAGCACAGAGATGCATTTACCAAAGAGGGGAAGGAGACTCATCCCATTATAGACCACTCATAGCTTATCAGTTAGGAGGATATGTTATTTCCTAGAAAGGTGCTCTAATCAGAAGGTGATTGCACAAAGATAGGTAGTTCCCACCATTTGCAACTGGTTTTGCCTCTCTTCAAGGCAAACTTCTAATCTAGAAATCTGACTACGTTTGTCTTCAGCTTTGGGTTTGAACAGTGACAGCAAAGCTCTACATAATGACTGTTTCTCTTTACAATCTCTTTTTGAGCAGCAGTCAGTTATGTTCAGCAGTAAGCTCACTGCATGAGATAGGAGTGCAATGTCTTATGCAGGCATATGCATACTCCCCTTTTGCAATGGCATAGGTTAGTCTAGGTGACTTCAAATTTGCATGTATGTATGAGATTGTAATGGGTCTTTTCAATGCCTAAATTTTTAAATATATTTAATAGTACATAAATAAATACGTTGTAGAACGCTTGAATGGGCTGAGGTTTTCCTGTCCTTCTGATCATTCTCTCTTATGAGAAGCATACAAAACACCTACACCAGTACATCCATTTCAAATTCGAAAGCAGATGGATGGTATAAGAGAACTGTGACCTCACAAATATATGAAAATTCAGAGGCTTGCTCAATCATTGTGTCTGTTCTTCCTTTTCATTTGCAGCACTGTTTTTCTTTCTTGATAAGTATGTAAATAAATAACCTACCTTCCCTATCCAGACCTTCCACTGTCCTCCCCTGTATATGCATAGCAATCAGAGAAAAAGATTATGAAAGGCAATTTATCATTATCAAGTATCATTATTAACTTGTGCCCAGGGTTATCTAGGAATATCCTGTTCTTCAGGGGGGAAAAGGCCAATTCATTGCTCAGTATAGGGTTTATTCTGTAGTCTCTCGTAATGCTCAGGATAAATAGAAATAAGAGGGTGTCCTTGCACTTCTTGAGAAGTCTAAAAACCTGGAGAGTCCAAGTTTGAGTGTTTATGAGGTTAGTCAGTCCTCCTGCTGTGCAATCTTAGTTTTTGCAGACAGGCTTCTCCTTTCATGTCAGAAGAATTACGTTAATTTCCTTAAAAACAGGGTTAAAGGAGAAGAAGGTCTTGTAGATCCTTTCATTAGGAAATGAAATAAGTTATTTCTTAGCATCTGGAGTGGGAATCTTTTGATGGAGCCAAAATCAATGAATTGAGTGCAACGCAGACTGTGATTTTATAAAACAAATTACAAGAATTATAAAAATCAAAATGATAGTGACTTGGTTTCAATTCCAAAGGCAAACATAAATCAAAAATAAAAAGGCATCCCTTAGGAGCATTTCCAGAGCACACTAGGTGGTGCTGTAATTCCAACAGCAATTGCTACTTGTGCTTTACTTGTGCTTTCCTGTCAAGGTATAACTTTTTGCAGTTAGCTTTTCATAGATTTCCTAACAATTTTGAAATTTTAAATTTTTAAACTGTATTTTTAAGATGCCATAACTGATCTTTTATTTGGTAAGAACAACACAGAATCCTTTCATTATTTGTGTTTTGACTTTTGGTATGGTGAAATAAAGTCCAAAAGATTTTGATTCTTATAGTACTTAGGACCCAGGTTTTAGACATGGGTTTTCATTCTGTGGAATATTTTTGGGAAAATTCTGGATGTCATGCTCAAAAACTTCTATCAAAGGATGTTATAATCCGTGCCTCCATCTGTACCACCACTTTACCAACATCAGTAACAGTGAAACACGCTGCACATAGTCCGGAATAGGCAAATCAGAAATGCTGGAGAACATATTGGCTTTACACTCCCACTACCACCCATGTTACAGTTATGTAGCCTTATAGCCCCATATATAAGGTGCTGCCATTACTAGAAAAATGCCACTGGTCTTTAAGCTAGCAGCACGAACTTCAGGTTTATCAGGCTCTGCCTGGACCTTGTCTTGGTTTTCCTGGAAGTTTGTTTTAGCCTGTTTAGCTGTAACAGCAATTACCTAATGAGAAGATGACCATGAATGAGTTGTTCTATCTTTTGCTTAGCTTAGTGCAATTTTTGTGGTACGGTTCTTATTGTTACATAAATTTTTCAAAAATAGGCAATAATATAATGAAGTTATTCTATGTAGAATGAACTATGTGTGACCCAGGAATAAAATGTAGGGTAGAGGAGACAGGGAATAACAGTAAAGGCTTTTAAATTACACTAGAGGCTCTGGTGCTATAAACCACTCCCTGTGGTCAGTCTCTGGCCACCACAGAAATGCAGCCTTCACACTGGTCAAAACCAGTGGTAGGGATTGCAAGGAGAACAGAGGTGAAGTATCCAATATGATAAAACATGCTATGTATAGCGAATTTGGTTGTATTATGGAATTGTAAACCAGTGACACAAGCAATGTGTACAGCATGCTGGAAAGCACATAAAAAAAATGTCATTCAGACCTTAGAGGGGAGGAAGAAGACCAACATCACACACCTTCTTGAGAACACAAGAAAGCAGTCATGAACTTACATTGTAAGCCTTTGTCTTCTCCCAAAGGAAGGGTGTGATAACACCAAAAATAAGGTGCAGATATTAGAAAATGTATGGACTCAGTTTTAACTAGTACTTTGGAAGCTTTTTCTATAATAATATTTTTATTTGATTTTTCTCCTTTTTTTTTCTTTCCCCTGTAATAAGTAAACTTGGCCTATTCCTCGATTAGACTGTTATAATTTGAGATTTAAAAAAATGAGCTTTTAACCTGTAAGGTGTATTTTTAGCCCATGGAAACTCTTGTAGCTCAATAAACTGATCAGCAGCCTAGATTGTGATCTGGAAGCAACATCTCCAGCATTTTGGCAGTATTGTGTTTTATTTCTCCCTCTTGGAGATCATTGCATGAGCCATGGAAAGAAGATAAAGAAAATATTGTAAGTGGCAGGATGAGAGAATGAGATTTCATACATACTATGTATGTTTACAGATGATGTAATGCTTCTATAGCACTTTCTCACTCTTCTGTAATCCAAGTGTGTGTATTTAGTAGGGCACCACTGGAACACCTAATGTGACTAATTTCATTGTTAGTAAGAATGAAAATTGAGTACAACTTTTTCAAAACAAAAAAAAAGTCATTATGGGGCTGAATGAAGTTATCTTGGAAATATTGCCTGTACTTCTTTTTATATGTATGGCTTAAAAAAATAATATGCATTCACAGTGGTCTTATTAACATATAACAGCTGAAAATACTTTCCCATCTTAATGTGAATTGGGAACCATGTGAGGAGATGTGGGAGGACTCCAGTTCAACATTTAGATTAACATTTTTAGACAGTTTGAACCTATACCCTAGGAACAAATCAAAATACATACATATTTTTTAGTTCTACACAAATCATATTACTTTACTGTATCAGAGTTCATTTAGTTTATTTAAATAGACTCCTTCTCTTGTCAAGTGTCCTGCATTAAACTATAGTTGCATGTTGGCATCCACTGAAAAAGAAAGATTTCATCAGATGTTTGCTATCATGTTAGAAGGACTTTGCTTTGGGTAGGCAAATATTGCAGAAATTAACTCAGCTTAATTAAACCTAAAAACATTGAAGATTTAACAGTATACTTTTTAAGGTACTTTGCATGCTGTCACCACTAATTATTTTTTAATTCTCTAAACTGATTTAAACACAAAACCCACTAATCTCTATATTAGAAAAATCTTTGGTCCTATTTTTGCTTTTCAGTTTTCTATCTGAAATCTTGTTTTATCAGTTTTATCTATTACCCTTATTTATTAAGTTACATTTCAATTCAGTTTTCTAATGATACTTTTACCTTGTAAATTCCATAATTTCTGAAAAAAAAAAGAATTCTTTTAAGTTTGAACTGCAAAATTATACACTGTTAACTTAAAATAGGTGTCTACATTCAAAATTGAACCAAAAATGGAGACAGGTATTCCATTTTATTCATTTTTTTTTCATTCTAATCAGAAAGTAATTATGCAGCATCATTTTTTCTGTTATTTCAAACTCCATATTAAAAAAAAAGATAATAAAATTTCCAGTCAAGCATTCTCTCTTTTTTCTGAAAATTTTGAATCAATTGGCCTACTTCAAACGATTTTGAAAGTGTAAGAGAACACTCAAGGCTTTTAAGTTCTTACGGGTTCATGAAAATAACCTGAATCTTATTTGTGGGTGATGCTTCCTGAGCAAAATGCTGTGGTATGAGGTTAGCCAGAGAAGTCCTGTGAGACTTATGAATTGATTTATTTGCAGGAAAAGCCTCAACTCACTAGCTACCTGAACATTTAATCAGGAGACTCCTAGACACAAGAATCCAAGTGTCTGGAGTTCCACTGTTTTTTTTGAGTTTCAGTAGTATGTCAAGGCCTATTATTTTTTCCTTCTACAGTGAGGAGGGTGGGGAAGATATATAAAATTTAGTATCAATAAATCAATAGAAAGCAAACATTTTTCCCAGCATGCTGTCTCTTACCTGCAAAGCTGCTTCTGCTTGAAACTAAAATCTTTACATCAGCATCTCTGAAACAAAATGTTTACTTTCAATGTGCCACAAAAACCTAATGTCTTTCTTTTTGAATCAGTATAAAATCTGCTTCCTTAAGCTATTTTGCTGCTTCATGAAAGTTGAGATCACGTACCTCACGCTTTCACTATCTGTTTGCCAGGTTCCCCCTCTAGGCTTTGTGCTCTGTGGCTCACCATGATCACAGTGAAGGTGCTTCATTAAAGCAACTTCACTGTGACAATTGCAAAGGGACAATTGCAATGGTACCAAGAGCTGGAGCCTGTTAGGTGAACTTCTTGAGCACTGTTAGTTATAAGACTGTATAAAATCCTTGTGCATGTTTGAAAATTTTATCTCTTTTTGTGAAGTAGAATATATGAAATATATATATATATAAAGAATTTATATAAAATTCCGTATTAAAAAAAAAAAACCCAAAACTCCAAAACCCAAAACCCCCAAACACAAAACCAAAAACTCCAAAATTTTAATTTCCTCTTTTTGCTACAGCAGGGAGAGAGACCACTTGTCTTCCCACTCTGTGGCTTATGAAAAGATTCCTTTACCGTTCTGAGTAGTATCCAGTTATACAAAAGTTCTCCTGTTTTTCAAGCTAATTTCAGTATATGAAGAAAACTAGATAACTTGTAATAATTTGAATTAGATGGATTGTTACATCACATAACGTAGCATGCCAGGGTAAGGAAATGTCATTTCCCACATAGGAAATTAAAACAATGAACACCTATTTTGAGATGAGAAAGATACTATCAGTTTATATAGACAAAAGATCACCATATCTCATAATTTCATGATTACACAATAAATACCATTGAAGATAAAACAGTATCTTGTAGATAGTACTTTCTACTGGTATACTGCTAACAGCTTAATGAAGCAATGTTCAGAAAAACTCTATAAGTACTTTGGAAAAGTTCATATTGCATCCTTCCTTGCTCCATAACTGTTTTCTGTAAAATGTGATTTTTGCCAAAATCTTTTTAGGTTTAGTTTCAAATCCCCTATATACTTTTCTCTCTGTTGATGCAAGGTGAAAGTTCTTTCTGTTTGATTAAAAAGTAAAACACATCCATCTTATGTTCCTTTTATATCCAAAGACAGGACAAGATTTAGGCCACTATAGGGTTTTTCTCTTAGGTTTTGTCTTCAAAACAAAGGCTGAATACAGACTGTCATAAGCAGATATCACCTGAGTTTAAAGGCTAAATCCATAGGGTACTTCAGATTTCATTTCCTTCAGTGCATCTACCTGAGCTCTCTCTCATGACACTAATATTCTGCTGGAAAAAAAATAGATGTTAGTTAATACGGTAAGGTTTGGGAAGACCTAAGTTTTATAGGAGTTTGACTAGATTTATGGAATTCTTTGTGCCAAAGATGATGATATTCAGTCATTGCCAACCTTCAGTAAACCTACCAAATGTGGTTTTGATTATTTTCTTAGCATACATGAAGGAAAACCTACTAAGGGTGCAAGTAAGCAAAACCAGAGAAATTAGGTGCAGCCTGTTTTTCAACTCCTCTGCCTGCCTCTGCCTCTTTCCCCATGATTATAAAAGACAAAACCAAAGATGACTCTTGTGACTCTGAGACACAAAATGTTTTGCAAATGTTCATGTAAGTAGAAGTTTATATTAGTTATGTTTTTCTAATGCTGGCTTTTAAAGCAAATAAAAATATTAGGATGTTATTATTTATAACTCATAAAATAAACTAAACAAAAACTTAACATAACCTAGACAAATTATGGGAGTTGGAAATTACCAACCATATGAACTTTAACAAAGACAAGTGCTAGATTCTGTACCTGTAATGGGACAACCCCAGATGTTCCAAACGACTGGGGAATGAGAGGCTGGAAAAAAGTGCCACAGAAAGGGACCTGGGGGTCCTGGTCGATGACAAGTTGAATAGGAGTCAGCCGTGCCCTGGCAGCCAGGAGGGCCAACTGTGTCCTGGGGAGCATCAGGCAAAGCATCACCAACTGGTCAAGGGAGGGGACTGTCCGGCTCTGCTCTGACCTGGGGCAGCCTCAGCTTGAATATTGTGTCCTGTTTTGGGCACCACAGTATAAGAAAGATATTGAACTCTTAGAGCGTCTAAAGGAGGGCAGCGAAGATGGTGAAAGGTTTTGAGGGGAAGCTGAGGCTGAGGTCACTTGGTCTGTTCAGCCTGGAGAAGAGGAGAATGAGAGGAGACCTCACTGCAGTTACAACCTCCTCCTGAGGGCAAGAGGAGGGGCAGGCACTGATCTCTTCTCTGGAGTCACTAGTCACACGACACGAGGGAACAGCATAAGGCTGCGTCCGGTGAAGTTTAGTTTGGATATTACAAAAAGGTTCTTCATCCAGAGGGTGGTTGGGTACTGGAACTGGCTCCCCAGGGAAGTGGTCACATCATGAAGCCTATTTAAGGCTTCAAGAAGCATTTGGACAAGGCTCTCTAGTACATGGTTTGATTCTTGGGGCTGCCCTGTGAAGGGTCAGGAGTGAGACTGCAATGATCTTTGTGCGTCTCTTCCAACTCAGGACGTTCTATGATTCTTTAACAAATCAGTTGTTAGCTTGACTAGTAACAATCTAGATATGCAAACAATATTATTTCTATCTTAGAATAATTTTTAATTACATAATCTGTTGGGGTTTTTTTTGTCAAGGTACCTAGTGGTATTACCTCTTTTCAATTTAGAATTATTATAAGCTAACGGTAAGATTAAAGAAAAAGCAGCAACTCTGAGAACAAATCTGTCTAATTTAGAGTTGGGAAACTGTGTTCAGGAACCATGCCATAACAAAATTCCTAACATATTTTGCTTGCTAATCACAGGTATCAAGGTGCCCTAAATACATTAGCCAGCCTTATCCTGTACCTTACAGGTATTTGAAAGTTTTAATTTCCTCCTTTTAGGTCCATACTTTATTGAAGTTACTGATAAACTTGCATTAGTAATGCACTTTTATTTTTTTTATTTAAATATTTTCCAATTTCTTTAGCAGTTCTCAGGTTTTGGAAAACTAGAACCACCTTGAATTCTTTAAAAAAGAGAAGAATTTGGGTGATTATTTAAACTCAGCATTGGGCTAGGCTATGTACATTATAAAAAATAGTCATCATTACTGCAAAATAACACTAGATAGCCAAGCAATGTAATAGTTATTGCTCTTACATCTGTAAAACTAAAAATGAACACTCCAATGTCCTTAGTGTAGGAGTCCTACAATGCAACTTTTCATCTATATCAGTGAGATGGAGAACAGGCTCTAGGCAATTTATTTCTACAGAAAACATACAATGTACAGAAAATATGCAAATATACTCATTCAGTTAACAATTTCATTTGTACATTGCCTTTCAACCTAAAAGAGCTGGGGAGTTTTAAAACTTCCACAGAGGATTTAGTAAGAGCAGCTTAGATCTGAAATGAGGTCAATTTGCCAGATTTTATTGTTGTGACACTTTGAGTGTTTTACAGTAATTTAGTTTATTTTTAAGGTGCCATCAGAGAGACAGCATTAAAAGACTTAAGTTCTTAGACTGAATTTTATTTCTGTGGAAGTGATGGTTATGCATTCATTTTATAAAGAAAAAAAAGAAGGTTCATGAAAACTAAGAGAATTTATTTGAATAAAACGTTTTGAATAAATACAAGTCTTAAGTCTTTCAAGTTCTGAAGGTCAGGAAATAACTCACATGATCAGTTTAATTCCTTCTCAAAATATTTTAATGGAGGGTAAATGTAGAGTAGGAAGATGCAAACAAGGAAGGAATAGGTATTTGTATTTATGCCTGTGGCACTGAATTGAAATTTGTAAATGCAAGGTGAATTAAACTTTTCTACTTATTCATGAGGATTGAGGATGGACCTTGCACAAATTGGCCTGTCATATTTTAGGAGAAGATCTATAGTTTTGCTCTCTGATTTATTCTGTCCCGTCAAGTTCCGTAACAGCATCACCAAAGAACAGGCTGTGGTTCATTTTCTGAAGAGTTTTCTAGTTTGTCCAGTTGAACTGCAATGATAACAGCTGTGACTATTTGCTGATTTGAAAAGTAACCCTGTTAAATATCAACCAAAGGCTTCCACAGTAGACTGCTGTCTTCTACTACTGTATGACTTAGCTATTTACAGAAAACTCACTGGCTGTTTCTGCCTGTTTACAAAGTGGCTTTGAAGGTTTACTTATCAGTGGTCTGCTTTTAACAAAGTTGTGTGCACTGTTTCTGACTGGGTTTTGACGGATTTTGGTTTTTGGTTTTACTTTTTTTGACTTCCATGAAAAGGGGGAACAATTTAAGTTTATTTAGGCCTGTGTTTCACTTCTGAGTTGGTTTTAGACCTTAGTTTGGAAGGAAGTATGTGCCCTTCTACAGGAATTCTCTTCTGGGCATTTACAAAGGTTTTAGCTTTGTTGTCACCTACCTGAATTTTGGATCCTAAAGAAGACTTGAATGGGGCTGTTCCAGATTTATTTACTATATTTTACTGCTTGCTTTTAGTGGGATCTAGTATTGTCAGAAGGTCCTCAGTAAATAGGAAAATGAGAGCAGCACACACTTCTCGACCACTTTCACTCCATCATCCATAAGAATCATTCAATGTAGTTTATGTATTTTTCTTAAACTGTTCTGAAATATAATCATACATGTCTAATGATACATCTTGTTCCTTAAAAATAGTTCTTCACTTGACTAATTTCTTTTTCCTCTTGAATTTCTTTGTCAGTTCACAATGCTGTGGCTTGATACCAAACCTAACTTCTCCTGATACATTCCTGCAGGAAAACTGTCACCCCCAGCGATAAACCTAGGATAGTGCAGTCCTCTCCATTCACAGATTTGACCATAAACAAAAGGTCTGTACTTTGTCCTGCCAGATCAAATAGAAGGGACCTGGATTGTGAGAAAAAGGACTCCTTTTGCCAAAACAAGTATGTTGAATGACTGTATTGCATTGTAGGAAATACATAACTCTTATGTACTAAATAGTATGATTTTTTATCCTCATTTTCACTGAACTGAGAGTCTTTATATTAATTAAAATATTATAATAATCAAGATACACCCGCGTTACTTGTATGCTATTCTTATTTGATTTTCTACTGAGGAAACTGTGCTCCTTGAGGTGGAGAAAACAGGCTGGAATCCATAACAATTTTATTTAAAAAACCAAAACCCTAGCAGTCCTATTAGATTAGAAATGTAAAATAAAGGCATGCAAATTTTTTATGATGTGAGAAAAGTGGTTTAGATGATTCCAGTATGTTAATGTTCTGTTTTAATATTTTAAAATAATTTCTGTATGTGTGAAGAGATTTGGAACATTTCTGTTCTTGGACAGCTATTTTGAGATACCTTTAAATGTGTAACAAAATATGCAAATCTATAATCTGATTTAAAAATTTTCGTCTTTATTATCTTCATACCTTGGATCTCAACAAATTAGAGGACTGGGCAATCACCAACCATATGAAGTTCAACAAGGGAAAGTGCTGGATTCTGCACCTGGGATGGGGCAACCCTGGATGTACGTACAGACTGGAGAATGAGATGCTGGAAAGCATTGCTGCAGAAAGAGAGCTGGGGGTCCTGGTTGATGGCAAGTTGAATATGAGTCAGCAGTGCCCTGGTAGCCAGGAGGGCCAACCCTGTCCTGGGGGGCATCAGGCAAAGCCTCGCCAGCCAGTTGATGGAGGGGATTGTCCCACTTTTCTCTGCACTGGTGTGGTCTTATCTTGAATATTGTATGTATTTTTGGGCACCACAATACAAGAAAGATATTGAACTCTTAGAGAGCATCCAAAGGAGGGCAATGAAGATGGTGAAGGGCCTTGAGGGGAAGTTGTGTGAGGTCTGTTCAGTCTGGAGGAGACTGAGGGGAAACCTCATTGCAGTCTACAACTTCCTCCTGAGGGCAAGAGGAGGGGCAGGCACTGATCTCTTCTCTGAGGTCACCAGTCACATGATGTGAGGGAACAGCATAAGGTTGCGTCAGGTGAGGTTTAGTTTGGATATTACAAAAAGGTTTTTCATCCAGAGGCTGATCAGGCAGAGGAAGAGGTTCCCCAGGGAAGTGGTCACAACACCAAGCCTGCCACTGTTCCAGAAACATTTGGATGATACTCTTAGGCACATGGTGTGACTGTTGCAGCTGGTCCTGTGCAGTGCCAGGAGTCGGATTTGATGATCCTTGTGGGGTCCTTCTAACTCAGCATATTCTGTGATCCTGTGATTCTGAAATGAAGGCAAATTACTTTCATAAGATAGAAAATCATTGTCACAGAATATCTTGAGTTGGAAGCAACCCATAAAGGTCATAGTCATTCTTTGTGTGTTTGCTGTTTCAGACTGTGTTTCTGTGGTGATTCTTCAAATTTCCACAGCCTCTTAAAACATAAAGAAGGAAAAATTAATGATTAATGGCAAACATAAGCAACTTTAGTATTTGTTTTCAGAATCATTGTAGGTTGTCCTAGATTTACCACTTGTAATCACTTAGAATGATGAGTATTATATCAAAATATGCAGTGGGGAGCAAATTAAATAAAAATAATAACGAACTCAGCACCTGGGTTTCCTAGCATTATGAGATGAAATAGATCACTGCTACAGTGAGAATGAATTGAATGGTATTCTTCAATCATCTATCTCAAATCTGGTACTACTTGATATTAATTCATGTCTTGAAAACAGAATAAAATTAATATATAACATATTTGCAGACAACAGTGACCCAGAAGGAAGTCATAAAACATACAGGATGAGAGATTAGATTGTTTTTTAAAAACACATAAAAAGTATTTCAGAAATGTGAGGGAAAGAAAAGTTTTACACTTGAAGGAGAAAAATCAAGAGTTTGGTGGAATAAAATAGGTGGATTGCAAAACTTCATTTTGGCCTACTGAGAAATATAAAGAGAAGGGTTTCTATATAAAATATGTCAGAGAGTTTTTTCTTCAAACTGAGAAAGATGTAAACATGCTTTTAGAAGACACAGACGCATGAAGAAAAATGAAAGAACTTCAGGTTCCTTAAAGTAAATACAAAAGCAAAATCCAAGACTGGGTTAAATGGTCTTTCAGTAAATATGGGGGGAAAAACCTTTAAAATAACATGTTTCTTCTTTTATTCAGAGATGATAAAACAGAAATCAGTTGGCTTGGCTTCGAATTGCAGTAAGGAAAAATAAGGCAAGACAGGAAATTATTAATGGTAAGGGCAGATGAATAGATGCTTATAGTGTTACAGAGTCTATAATTTCTTTATATTTTTAAATTCTCTGTTTGAGAATTATGTATGTGTGGGTGGTCCACACCTTAACATGTGGGAATCTGATAAAGACTATCTTGAGGGAACTTATAAAACTCTTTCCTTTTTCTTGTTTGTGTTTTCAGTCTACGCTACAGATATATATATATATTATCTCTTATCTTAAACATGATGTTTTGTAAGTGCAGATTGATAGTTTAAATAGTGGGATAGAATTGGAGATATTTTGGAGATATGTAGAAAAAAGCCTCAAGATATTGAAAAAGGAAGATGATAATTTATCACAAGGAGACAAAGAGGAATATTGCTAGATATTCTTGGGTTCTGTGAATGTTATATTGTCAACAGGTCATTGAGTCTTTTATGAATATTGGATTGTAAAAATAAAATCAGAAATTAAAAAGTTATATTGAAGAGCAAAGGAGAGAATGATAGACTTCAAGTTAATCATAAAATCAGTCCTTGGCAGTAGCAACAAAATATAAAGACATTTATAGATGCTTTGAAGGGCACCACTGGCATGATTACATTGCAAATAATAAAATATAGCAGGTTCTAAGCATTGAGGTTGATATTAGATGGCATGCAAATAAGAATGAGAAACCAATGAATTCTATGTTTTAAAAAAAAAATCCCTTAGATGGCCAAGGTACCACATAGGAGGAAAATACATAATCTGTTTTAAAAAAATAAGGCAAATAGTTATAAGGCGAAGAGAGATATCCTTATCTTGTGGATCAACCTCCAAGTCTAGAATGTGATGGTATACACCACTTCAGAGGTACAAACAGTTTCAGAGTGGTGTTCTGGATGATGTAAGCAGAGCAATTCCATAATTGGATATTAAACTAGTATTTTCTAGGACTAAACAAGTCAAAGAAGCAACATTCTTAGGTTTCCAGCTGAAAATATCTAGGTACAAGTTAATTCCCAGTGATAGAAAACAGTCATTAGAAACCAGCAGATACATATTCCTATGAGCAGAAAGAGGAGAGGAGAGGCAAAGAGGAGAAAAACCCTGTAAGAACTCACAGATGAAATCATATAGGAGCTTTGGTTGACTTCAAATTCTCCTGACTGGTGTGCATTGTGTGTGTTTCGTGCGTTTCTTCATTTCATAACAGTTATGATAGTTTCAGGGTGAGAGATTTTGTTTGTATGAATTATTTTTTACTTATATGAAGATTATATCTGCATATATATGTATATAGTTAATGGTGTATTTAATTCCTTACTAAATCTCACATACTGATCAGAGAGAAAGCATCTTTGATTCATTATCACCAATTTTGCAGTCCTCAGGAACCCAAACAATCTAAAAACAGTTAATGATTTGTTTAAGTGACTGTTTCTTTTAAATAACTTGATGTCCTTCATAAAATTTGTCATGCAAATATGATCCTCCAGTACATGCATTGGAGCTGAAATATATTTACTTAATTAGAAACTATGGATAAGTAATCCAATTTGCAAAGATGTAAGTCTAGCTCAATATAAATATTGAAGGAAGAGATAAAGTATTTGTTGTGAAAAATACATTTGCATGGAGCTGTACTATGGAGCTGGGAAAAATTACCTGAACCCACTAAAATGCTGCACTAGGTTGCTGACCCTTGGAGAAGGGTGTTCTTTAGCGCTGGCCATGTAGCACTCCATAGAAACAAAGTTTCCAACTCATACAAGAGTTGAAAGCCCAGTTCCGAAAGTTATGTATTTGATCTGTTTGGAACCTAAATGTCATTGAAAATGGAAAGTAACACTGAAATTTGTGCACAGTTAAAAATTATACTGTCAGCCTAGTCCCTGAAAAACAATGGACAGTTGACAAGCTTTCAAAAGACAATAGAAGGAAATGCCTTTGAGGGAACTGTTAAAGAAAAGCCTTTTAAAATAGCCATTAAGTCTTTTCTGACTCTGCCTTCAGTTCTGCCACATGATGACAGTATCTCAGGACGTGACTGTTATGGTGTTGTTGAGGAGTATTGTGTGTGAATGTTGAGTAAGGCTATGGTGTAACTTTAGATTGCAAGCGAACACGAAGAATTACTTCTTCACGAAGTCACAGAGCAGAAGAGGGCAATTCTATTCCACTTTCCTATGGCTCCCATTAAGAGTGAAATAATATGAAATATTTGTCTTGAGACTGTGTTTCAAAGGAAGTCAGCTATGGGGTAAGAAGTATGCCTAGACAGAGCAACCTATGTAGTAGGTAACCACTCCTGTTAACCCCATTGTGCTGTTGGCATGAGCCTATGTCATCTGCAGATAACTTCTTCACATTGCTGTTTAGTGACACTACCTTGAATCTGCATGTAACTGAAAACAGAATTTAGTTCATAGGCAAAATGACAATTTATGTAAGTTTTGAAAAGTATCTTCAACTAAATAAAAAAAAAAATCAGCTTTTTTTCAGAACTGAACAGCATTTCTCATCAGTCTGTGTGTAATCAGTATTGCCACACATAACCTTTTGGCCATAATTTTTGTAACTCCTTCCTCTTCTCTACAGGGAAGCTTTAAATAATAATTGCACTTACTGTCTTTACTCAGTAGAATATGTACAAGCAAAGATTTGGGAGATTTATTTTGTTTAATTTCTCTCCTCTGACTAGCTTTTTGAGATTCTTTCCTTCTCAAAGAACGTTTTGCTACAAACCAAAGAAGGGAACTTGATGTATTAGAGTTTAGGAAGCATATGAAGTTCACTTACTGCAAATAAATGTGTGTGGTTGGTTGACCCTGGCTGGACGCCAGGTGCCCACCAAAACCACTTTATTGCTCCCTTTCTGAGTTGGACAGTGGAGAGAAAACATAACAGAAAGCTCATGGGTCAAGATACGAGCAGGGAGAGATCACTTAGCAGTTACCGTCATGGAGAAAACAGACCTGACTTGGGGAAATTAGTTTAATTTATTACCAATCAAACCAGTGCAGGATGAGAAATAAAACATGTAGGACTGGTTATAAGTAGGATTGCAATTTCTGTGAAACCAGCCTGATGGTTGAATTCACATGTGAATATCAGTATTTTGAATATGTCCATGGGGTGGAAAGGAGAGGGGTAACTAATATTTCTGACAGCATATGGAATATCTTTAGATTCTGGCCTTTGAAAATCACTTCTAGACTTGCTTCTAGATAATAATTTGAAAGAATCCTCTACCTGAAAGAAATGAATGTCGAGCAGTATACAGCTTAGCTTATGATAGTAGCTCAAATGCTTAATTTCATTAACTGCATTTTAGACAACAGTCCTTACTTGCTGCTTTATCTGAAAGGATGGTAGATCCTCTGGAAGGATGAAATTTTCAGTTCCCCCTTCGAAATGTATATCACAAGTCTTCTTGGCTAAATGAACTGTTCCTTTTCTTGCAGTGACAGCATCCTTCGAGGTAATTCTTCCTCCTCTTCTCATTTTATCCACTTTCAAAACAAAAGGTCTACTGTTGGGATTTTTATATTCTTTTGGGGGCTTATCCAACATCTATCACATAGTATGTATGAGGTATAAGGAAGAGCCAAGATGATGCATACTTTGGAGAAGCAGCAGCACAAAACATGCCTCCTATTTCCATTTTAAAAATATATTCACTTTCATATTCAATTTAATTATAAATTAAATTTTAAGGGTAAGAGATTTCCTCAGAAGAGATTTCTTTAAATACTTACATTAGTGATCTGATTCTGTAACTGTCTTCAGAAGCTGTTTAATTAAACAAATGCTTATTAGCTTATCCTTAGTTTAAAAATTGTCAGAATATGTATTTTAAAGGTCAGTACTGAGGTAGTTTCCTTCTTAATGTTGAGGGGAGGGAAAAAGAGGAAGAAAGATCATTGCTTGGGTACTTTGCCTTGCTTTGAATGGAAAGAAAAACCCAAACAAACCATAAAGTCTTAACAATCATTTTGCTTTCATCACATCTTAAAAGGCTTATGCAAAGCCTTCCTCCTTTGCGAAGACAAGCAGGATT
This sequence comes from Neopelma chrysocephalum, assembly GCF_003984885.1. Taxonomy (NCBI): domain Eukaryota; kingdom Metazoa; phylum Chordata; class Aves; order Passeriformes; family Pipridae; genus Neopelma; species Neopelma chrysocephalum. Next base: position 11,597,573 of record NW_020897700.1, on the reverse strand, counting down.
CGTCCCTTTATGATGATTGTCTTAGAGCAATTAAAATGAGGGAAAATGAGTTTAGCAGCTGTCAAAATTAGTGCAACTCCAGGGACTAATAAAAAGAAAAACTGTAATGTTGACACATCAAATAACATCCTCGGGATGTGGGACAACACCTAATGTGCGTTTTGTCTGACCTACTATATCCGCGTGTGGCAGCCCTTGTGTACAGGCATTAACTTGAAGAGGGACACTATGCTTAGGTTTCAAAATTGTATATATGACTTAAAGGACAATAAACATTATACTGTAAGTCTAGGGGATCAAAACTTAGTCTGAATTTGTGGAGAGCTGCAATGCAGTACTTATGCATGCCTAAATTCCCCTTACAATATGTGTATGTATATGTTATTTCTTCAGTGTGTGGATGTGGATAAGTCTAATAATGCTTATACTTATAAAATATTTATTTAGTTTATGATAAAATCCAATACCTATATACATATATATTCAATATACAGCAAGAAATTAGAAGAATTAAGTATGTGTTCTTCAAAAATATTTCCAGATGCTAAAACAGACAAAAATATCAGTAGAAAATATAAGCATGAAAGCAAAATGATGTTTTAAGAGAATTTTGTTTCCAATATACACTGATTTAATTACCCTGAGCTAAATAGGTCAAGGACTTGAATGAAAAAAAGAATTGTAATCTAAATGTAAAACACCCCAAAAACCTCATCCTTAAAAGAAAGGTCTCCAGCCTTACCTGGATGAATAGTGACCTGAGAAAGAACCTCTTCGCTCCTGCCCTAAACACAGCATGAAAGAGAGCTTTATCTTCTTGTAGGTCAAAGAAAGTAGGAAGAGGTTAGAATTGCCAGAAGTTAAGCTGAAGTGAAATTAAAACAAATAAACAAAAAGATCCTTTAGATATATAAATGAGAAAAAAATCCATTTGCATTAGGTAACCTGTATTGACCTCAAATAAGAGTAGTATTTTGATTCACTTTTAAATAGTGATACTAAAAATCTGCAAAAGTCAGATGGCTAATGACTATGGACATGTGGCAAAGGAAAACACTTCCTTAATGATGGTAAAAAAGCTCAGTACGTAACATAATCTAAATGAATTATGGCTGGAAATTGGATAGGTGCTCTCAAGAGTTTTGACATTTCAATCTGGTAGCAACTACTGAGAAAATGAAATGAGAAGTAAAGGAAAATAAAGTAGAATAAAGTACAATTTGCATTTTTCAATTATATATCTTCCTAAAGCAACGTAACCTTTGGTAAGGCACATGATCACATTACCAGAATTAGAAGTTAATGTCCCTAACTCAGTTCAAGCATAAAGCATACACCTTCTGTGCCGGCTGCAGTCATTGTCATTTGTCTTTTGCAATAAACACTGTAAACCTGCTGTGGAGTAGTGGAGTATGTTACAGCTTGTTTTGTGCTTTTTTGTGTGTTTGCAGTTCTGGTTAATGGTTGGACTTGATGATCTTAGAGGTCTTTTCCAGCCTAAATAATTCTCAATACAGATATATAAACAGCTAGCTTTGCCTTTACTACCGTGACCTGATAACTCCTAAATGTCATTTTTGGACTAATAATGGATGCAAAATAATAGTCAATGATTTCTTGCTTGCAGGAACTAATCAACGAGGTTTAGAGGGGGATTAAAGTTTGTGTTATGAATGCATTGTAAACACTCGTTATTAATGGAAGTTATTGCACTGACTACATTGAGAAACTCTTGTTCTCCAGAGAGGTTGGAGAAAATCTGCTTTCCAAAGGCAGAATTTAACTTCTCTTTCAAGTAGCACTGTGGAAAAGAGCCAACAGCTCTGAACTACTACTGCTTTTTCACAAGCAACTGGAGAAAAATTTTTATTAGAGCATTTTTATTACCCAAGAGATATTAGCTACTCTTGACCAACTGCATTCAGAGAAAGGAGAGGCTAGAAGACTGGCCAACAAAAGCTTTTGTAACATTTTAACTAAGGGCTGGCATGCCTGCAATTTTTTTTAAATTTTATTTTTGACAAGTAATATTTGCCTGTCAATGTGTAAGTATCACACAAGGGAGAGAAAGAGATCACCTCCTGTATGTGATTAGCAGCCAACTTGTTCCCTTACATCACCCAAAATTATAATTCCTGCCATGGTGAAGAAATGTACTTTGTCATCCTAAAATAACTTTGATAGTTTATATCTGTTTTGGCGGGATTGACCCTCCCACTTAGTGATGATTCATATATGTCCTAACCCTTAGAACTCCTGTGTGTCCTAATGTACACCCCACTGCAGCATTTTAGTACTAGGAAATTTTAGCACTAGCTTAATTGAAATCTCTTTGTGCTCTTCTGCTTAAGCCATCTTTTTTTTTTCCAAATTCTGCAAAAGTCATTTCAGAAGGCTGCTTTGTGGGTGGCAGTGGATGCAGGAGTATGCCTGGTATGCCATTACAAGTGTGACCCTCCAAAGCTCTCTACCTTCAGAACAGAGCTAAACTGACTCTCATAACTCATTTAGGGCTGCTTGTGGTATGCTCTTTTATAGAGGAAACTGAGCATAGATTAGAAGTTCAGCACAGCTCTGGCTAGACAAATAGTGAACACTGATGCATGGAGCAGGTGAAGCAGAAGAAGAGCTTCAAGGACAGTCTGAAAAATTTTGAAAATCTGTCAAGCAGATTTACAGTGTCCTGAATTCTATCCGTTTCTATCCGTTTTCTATACATACTCAGTAGTTGCATATTTAGTGAAAAAATATTATATTTTCTCTCCAAAGTGAAACAGTCCAGAATTATCCCTAATTTATATAGCAACATATGCTATCTAACCTAAAGCTTGACATACTCAGAGCCAGTGCTAGTAGAGTGCTGCAGTTTGCCTGTTGAGGGATTTGTGCTGCAAGCATGAGGAACCTTTACTCTTGAGAATATTTTACCATGTTCTTTCTTTGTCGCATTTGTCTACTGATCTATCTGGACAACACAACTTGCAGAATTTTAATGGTGTTTAATTCCCGAAGTATCTTTATCTATATATTTTTCAACACCTGAGGACTTACATTCAAGTTGTGCTCTATTTAGCAGAACATAGGGCTTAAATGTTACTTTGACTTGGAGGTAAAGCCTGCTGGTTGGGTGGTTTTGGTCTCTATTGTGCTCACACTTGGATTAGATTATTTTTGTACTCTTCTTGTAAACAAGAATTAGCTTTTTTTTTTTCTGCTGAATATCTGCTCGCCACTGAAACGATTCCGAAAGGTAGTTACAGGTTATTTTTGCTTTATGAATGTTTTAGTTTGGGTTATATCTTCAGAAACAAATAAACAAACAAAAATGAAACAGAAAATTGCTTGTATTAGGTATTTTGATTCCAAATGCAATTTTCATTTCAGAAGGGAAAATTGTGTAAAACTTTTGCAAAAGAAAATAATTACTGATATTTGAACATTTTCTGTGTAAATACACTCCTCACAGGTTTAAGGAAATGGATTTAATCAATGTTTGGTGTATCACATGCATAATCCCATAGAGTTCAAAGTCTTGTTTTACACTTCAGCACTGGGAATCAGGATTTCCCAACACAATGTGGTCAGAAAAAATGAATTAGCACTGACGCAGAGCTCATGACCTCTTTGGCGCCAAGGGGCTACATTTAGCCAATTTCCTGCAAGGATGTAGTTCAAGGAAAGTTTCTCACTGATGCCTAATGTAATTTATATGAACACATTTACCTTTTTCTTTTAACTTTTATGGGAGTGACTTTAAAAAAAACCACAATTTTTAATAGTTACTTGAATACCATTCCCTTGTTGAAAATAAGATTTAATTCCATTGCCTTTGTATATGCCCTGTATGACTGCTAAGTCCAGTGTTTTGTTATTTCAATAGACTTCAAACATGTCATAAATAAATTTCCACTGGGTTGGCACTTCCTTTTTGCTTCCTGATGTAGGGATTGATTGTTCTTTGCAAGTCTCTCGGGATTTTATGAGCTTTCTTAGAATGACTGACTTGACCACAAATTCAACCATCATAATTTTCAGAAACCGTTCACACAGAAGAGCCAATAGAGGCAATTTTTAGAACAATAGCAAGTGCTACATACTATAGGAGATCAAATGCCTTCTCAGGTGTAACAGGAGACACAGACGATGGAATTTATTCAAAATGTTTTCATTTGTGGGATTAGAGTCAGTTGCAGGGAAGGTTGTTAATATGAAAGTTGTATAACATAATAGTCTTAGAGTAAGTTTTTCTCACAAGAGGTGTCTTTGTATATGCATAAAAAGAAGAATGTGGTTACTTAGACTACTCAACTATTTGAAAATTTAGCAAGTACTATGGAGATGAAACAATATTAAAACTATGTAGTGAACCCACTTAGGATAAGAACATAGTAAAATTTTAGTAATATATAAATTCGCTTAATAATGTAATTCAAAAATTAAACATCCCAGACAGAAACAAGAAAAGAAATTCAAGTAATAAAAATGATTAACTGAGAAAGTAGAAGTTCGGTATTCAATCCAAGTGCTTAGATAGAGAGAGAGATGTCCATTTGCATCTTAGATATCCAAGTGAATACTGCTCTTCTGTAGACCTTGCATTTATACCTGACAGCCCACAAGTGTCCAGGTATGCTTGGTGCCTGAAACAAGACAATAGCTATGTTTAGTCTCAGAAATCACCTTCTAATATTTTACTAACTATTCAGTACTATTAGTGTATTCTGGTCAGTAATAAAATATTGTCTCTTAGTTAATAAAATAGGATGAATAAAATCAGCTCTTCTGGATAGTTCAACAGAATTGCTAAACATCTGAAATTTCGTACAACCTTGTTTTCTTAAGCACTTTTGGCCACAGCTGGGTATAATTTCTCTTCTGTGCCAAACTGTGTGAAATGTTTGTGAAGGTGTCTGTGTCCAAGGAATCAAATAATCATATTTGGACACACTGCCATTTGCTTAAAAGAATTGAAATTACTTCTTGTCAATCTACCTATGCCCTATATAATCATGATAATTCAGCCACTTCAATGAAAATTTTATGCCCAGTGGCATAACTTCTAGTCTTCAGTTTTAACTAATGTGCACCTAGTACCCAAAATGAAATTGGAATGGTAAAACCACATTCAGCAGAGCACTTTATCTTATCCACCTGCATGAATTTAGAAAATTACTACAGAGACCAGAACTAAGAGTTTGATCTCCACTGCTCAATAACTAATTCAAAGTGGGAGAAGTTGTATGTAGAACACTATCAAGACTGATATTTTCATTATCACAGCTTATAAAAGAGAAGGTGAGTAAAATTAGAGGAACTGCTAAATATCAGTTCCTGCAATGTCTGCAATATCTGAAGTTCTGAATCACTGGGCTCAATTTTGAGTCTGAGCTGCTTTATTAGGAGAGAAACTATGTGATGCCATACTCAGGCCTTCATGACAGCTTACTACTATGGAAGGCAGAAAAAATAAAGAGGTTGGATGCCACGACACTGGCTGTGGTACGATCCAGGAGCAAACAGCAGTCAGTCTCAGTTTTGGAAGTGGGAGATTATCTTACACAGGGAATCAACCAGTGACTACAGAGGCAATGGTGGGAAAGAAATCACTCTACAGTGATTGTGCAAGAAATTAAGTGGTGAAGCTAAAAGGTGAGAGAACTCTGAGAGACTTGGTGTACCATTTTACATAAAATTAACTTCAGGTAATATTACATAATATATACTTTCTTACAAAAAGCTAAACGTATGGTTTTCTTAACTACTGTATAATTGTAGGTAAAACATACATTTTCTCTAAATCATTCATAATATGTTCTGAGCAGATGGTGCATCATGGGTCACACTTGAAAGGGTTTGCAAATTTCTGCAGTATCAGAGCAAGACTGGTAATCTCAAAGAGCTAGCAGAGGGCTCATTTCTTTGCTCACAGTAAAATCTTGTCTTCTTCATTGTAAGAAAATTATGATATTTGGAAATAGACACCTTCTATTCTTGGCAATCTTATTTTTGTTTCTACCTGTAATTGTATTTTATCTAGCAAAATAGGAAGGAGTTCAAAACAAGAGTTTTCCCCCAGATTTCACTTCAATTCAAATATTTGATTTATTTTTTACTCTAATTACCGCTATATATTTATATATATATTTATATTTATTTATTTATTTATACATGTATTTATATCTGCTTTCTTGGTTATCTGTATACCTGTATTAAATAAATCTGTAGGAATTTAGCAGCTGTTGTAAATATTTAGAAAAAACTGTTACACTCTATACTTTAAAGGGAAAATTAATTTAATTTTTTTTAAACAATAAATAAGAACATAAACTATAGCACACTTCTTGGTGACCTCTCACAATTATGTAATTTTTTAGTCACAGGTCAAGAGAGGAATTAAGCATCTTTTTGCTTGACTTGGATGCTAGTACCTAAATTCTGCCCATGAACCACTTCCCATTTAAAGTATGTTAGAATCTAAGACCTACTTCTCTGTACAAATGGACCGAAATAATTGATTCCAACAGAAAGCTATGGGAAGGAAAAAGAAATAGCCTTACCTAGCTACAATTCCGGCACTCTTGGGGGAATGGGAACAGATGGTTTTACTACTGATCCAGGATTGTTATGCATTATTTTTCTCACTGTCTCTCCTGTCTTTCAAAGACAACAATTCCTCCTTTCTGGACCACGATACAGATTTTGTTGGATCTGGGTACTGTCTTGTAGTCATTTGAGATCGTGTAGGAAACTACTCAGGCATTTGAGTTAGGCATTAAAGGTAAACTATCTGTAGAGCTTTGTAAAAAAGGAAGAACTTTGCTTCTTAGCAGGATGTGTATAGATGTGGGGTTATGAGATTCCACATAGAAGGATGCATGAAATAATAGCCAGAAAGGACACCGTTGTTCTGCTCTTGTGAAGATACTGGTGTTCCTCCCAGAAACAGCAGCTGCTGGAAAAGGACAGAAATGGATCAAAAAGTTGGCCAGAGGCTGTATTGTTAATATTGTAGGCAATCAGACTACATATAAACTGTATATTATGTATGATATTGTAAGACAGCCTATCTCACTAGTGCTTGATATCAGACCTTAGTACCTGGTTGGGCAGAACTTCAAGCCTTTTTAATTCTCATCCAAGTCTGCAGTGCAGCAAAACAGAGAATATGTCTTATTTGCACCTTGTCATGGGAATCAGTCTACTGTTTACGAACTGTTTAGAAAACCTAATGCTGGTCTGAAAAGGCTTATGCAAGAGAAAGCTATTTCTATTGTTTTTATTTTTCAATGCATCTGTCATTGAATATATTATTTTGTCTACTGAAAAAGTATGAAATATATAAATAGCACTGGAACAATGATTTTATGGAGTTATATAAAAACCTTGCAGTGTTCTCTGTTGAATTTTTAGTTAAGCATCTCTAGAGGATATGTTTAATGTTGTTTTTTTCTATATTTTGGGATGAGATGGAAAATAGGTGTCTGTTAGAAATGCATACTATTTGGTGTAATCTGGAAATAAAACAGAATGTATCAGAATTCTAACTAAAGAAAGAAATAAGCTAGTGTGGTACGATTTTTTAAGTGCAGTAAGGGTATTTTGTTTTTCTCATACACAGTGCATCTCAGTAGATGAAAGGATCCAGCTGAGCAACTTTCTCTGCTTATGAAGATGTTTTCTACTCAGCCGATGACAGTTTAGGTAAATGATTGTTCTCTTTGGTGTAAAGACAAAATATAATGTATGCAACCCAAGTAATAAACGTAAATTAATATTCTCCAAGCGGGAAGAACATACTTTCAAAGCTTCAGAGATAGAATGGATCAGCTCTCATCAATTCCAGAACTCTTTTGTCTTTAAAAGGCAATTAAATTTTACTTTTTTTTTTGTTTCTGCTAAGACAAATTTTGATATGTGAGTTTTAGGTATCAGCGCACATTTGGATCTTCAAGGTAGGCAAGCACAACATTACCTGATTGCTGCAATCATGCCTTTTTATCGCAAGAAAATATCAAGTTAAGAGTTTTCTCATTTAGCAGACAGCTTCATCAGAAACAATCCAAATAAGACGTAAAATTGATTCATGGTCGATGTGTACATCTCTCATACCTTATATAAATTCAAGTTAAGTGTTTTCAAAGCCCACTAAGAGAATTACTAGCTTTAGTGACTACAAACTTTTCCCCTTCCCTTAGAATCCTGTATTTTCTTTAGTATTCAAAATGTGTCATGAGAAGTGTGATAGATTTTTAACCTTTTTCTCACATTTGGAGAAACAAGTTAAACATTCATCACCTCAAAACATCCCACCAGAATGTAGGGTGTCAATGACATGGTATTGCTGATAAGCACTATGAATATGAGTGTTTCATTCTTTCACACCAAGCTCTACAATAATATGTGCTCTTGGTTTGCATAAGCATGTATAAATCCTTATGAAAGTAGTTTCAAGAAAGCATCTTTTGTAAAATTAGTGATAGACAGATGTTCACCATGCACATTGGCCAAAATGCCCATATAATGGCAGCTGTACCACTGAGTTCTGCACTGGCTTGTTTTACTGCCTGGAATGCAGTGACCAGCAGGACTCAAGAGGGAGGTTATCACAATCAGCCAAAGAAGAATATGTGTTATACTACTGATATTAAATTGGAACTTGCCCTGACTTTAGTCCAACAGTAAGACTTTCTTAGTCAAAGAGAGTAAAGCATGTCATATCCCACCTAAGAGAGGCACAACAGAAGTGAGAAATGGGAGACAGTCACATAAACTAGATGAAATGAATTTATTCCCATACTTGTCAAATCTCCAGAACTACCAACTTGAAGCAGGTGATACCACCCAGGACAATTCAGTCCCTTCTCTAACATCTGCTGGCTTACTACAAGAACATGATAATCAAATAAATAGTACACAATCTCGGTATTCCATTTTAAAATCAACAACAGTTTAGCATATTCTCCATTTCTGACCTGAATTTTATTTACTTATTTCATACAAAGTATAATAATTTAAACAGAAGGGAGGGAACCTTTTCCATGGCTTTTGGGCATAAAGCTGTCAGAACATTCTGAATACCTACTGAATTTTACTTCACAGGTAAAATAGAGAAGTCATCAGTTCACATATCTTGATGGAGTTTAGGCATATGCTGCATTATAGGCATTTGCAGAAATGCATATTCAGATTAGGGAAAATTACCTTGGAAATTGTCTCCTATGAATTGGAAGCAAATGAATGAGGATTTTTATGGTCTAAGTCTAGGATTTAGGTACCCCTCACAATGACTATAAAGTCAACTGTGGATCTAATCTCTTGTATATTTTTCCTTTATGTGTCCTTTGATTTTACTCTTAATAGATTCTTCAGTGATAAGGAAGTTTTAAGTACTCAAGGGTGAGTATGCTTAAGGCTTAATTACAGTTTGATGTGACATTTCACTGTGTTGCAAACTCTCACGGCAGGAACAATACAGCGAAGACCATAATCTGGTCTAAATTATCTTTTTAAAAACTTCCTGAAACTTATATAAACAGTTTTGCTGTCAGTGGAAGTTGTTTCAGATGCACTTAATCTTAATTAACACATCATAAATGGTGGGTTATTTAATTTTCTTTGTCTTATTCTTTAAGTCCTTTTCCATGAGCCATGCTTTGAGCATGCAGTGTTGCTCGTTCTCTTGGAAAAATAACAAAAAGTCTAGTAGCTATCTGTTGCTTCATTTTGCATGAAAACAGGAACAAAAGTTATGGATGATGTCTTCTCAAGCTACAGAGTTCTAAGAGTTATATTTACCTATCCAGTAAATATAAGGAGTTTCCAGGTAAAACATTCCTGAGTATATGTAGTTCTTCCCTCCTTCAGTAATCAATGATGTTAGAACAACCTGTAAAGAACATAAGTGCTTGATGACATTCACCAGGCCTTGCTACTCCGAAGACTGATCACAGAGTGATGTCATTAAAATGAATAATACCATTTAAATCAGAAGAAAGAATCAGTGATATCAGCAACAAGCCTCTATCTCTAGACATAATGGTTTTGACTTGTCTTTAGCTGCTATCTTCTTGATAGTCTTCTCAGAGGCCAAGATAACTATGTTTGTATTTATTTATTGATTTTTGCTTTTCTGATTATTGATTTTTCTTCCTGGGAATTTGAGAAGCCTCCTAATACAAAATATCTTCATTCTAAGCTACAAGCAGGTCTAAGAAGCTGTCCAAGGGGTAAGTCGAGAAGCCAGGTTCTGTCAGCACTGGTGGCTGCAGTTGCATGCCCAATTCGAAACTGCTCAGAGAGCGTGTGCTGGTTTAGGAAACTGTGTACACAGTTCTGCAGGACCTAACTGCTGATAGAGTGAATGACTGAAATGGGACTGTAGGCTGGGAAAGGTGAAGTTTTATTCACCTGATGGTTGTTTATCATTGTTAGAGTTATTAAAATAAAAATAGTTATTTTGGAACTATTTTTCAAATTAAGTTACAGTTAAAGAATATAAGATACACTTCCCATATGTTTTAAAGAACAATGAAAAAAACTTAATAAAGGCAAATGTTAAATGGCAGATCTTTGGCAGACAAAGACTTGCGATTGCAAAATCTGAATGTTTTTAACTTAATACATTGTAAAACTAATGCAGTAATTCACTAAATTAACAGATAAATTTCTAACACTTGGATTCTTTAAAGCGTAACCTATTTTTGAGTATTAATCTTTAAAAAAATACTGATTTTTTTATATATATACTTATGGCAATATTAAAACATTACTGCCCTGTCTGTTCTTGCAAAATAAACAGGCGTGTGTGCTGTCAGACAGGTTTATAGTTCCCTGACAGATGATACCAATATGTATTTGAAAACTCACTCTCTTATTTTTGGAAATTACCTTTGATAAAAGCTTAATCTCTACATAAAGTATATATTTGTATTTTGTTCATAGTTTGGAAATGAAATTAGATGTTAGTACTACCTCTTTCTCCAGTGGATGTAACTGACTTGATTTAACCTCAGAAATATATTTTAGTGGTTTGGTTTTTTTTTTTTTAAGCTTACCTTAATTTTACTTGAGTTTAACTCAAGCTAAGGCAGTGTGTCTGCTTATATGTTTAGAGATTTTTTTTTTTCTGAAAGCAATACAAGTCCATAGCATTTTAGTGCCTCAGTTGCAGGTAATTTGCTGTATTTTAAAATAAGTATCTCTTAAATGGTTTACAAAAACTGATTGGAGCAAGTGAAACCAATATAGTATCTACCTCGATGTTAACCCATGGACTACACTGAGGCTAAAGTGTTCTGTGACTTGGTAGCTCTCTGCATCCAAAGTGCTAGACAGGGTGCAGGCTGGTGAAAAGCACATCCATCCTATGAAGGCAACCTGAGCTTAAAAATACTATCTATCCTTAAAAATGGCATTATCCTTTGGGGAAGGATCCTGTAACCCCATTTCATCTGTCTTCACAGTGTTGTCAAGCATGGAGGAGGGTATGTCTGTGCTAAGGAAGAGCAGGGAACTCAAAGGTTTTGTGGTATGTTTAAAAAGTCTCCTTACTGGCCCTTGAGCCCTGGATTTTTTTCTCTCATAGCATGAATGACATGCGAAAATAAACTCAATTGCAAGGCTGAATTTAGTTCCAAAATGCTGTGCTGGACATTGTTGAGGACTGGGTGAGTGCACTTTTAGACAGTAGGGATAGTATCGAGCATCCAGCAGAATTACAGCTTGGGGTTTTTTACAGGGAGAGTGATATTATAAACCGTCTTTTATGTTTCAAGTGTAATATGCTACGGTGATTTATACATCTGTTATTTTTTTGGAAGTTTGCTTTGGGGAGGTCTCAATTGCAATACTTTTTATTATTATTATTTGCTTGGACAGATTGGATTTGCAAACTTGGAATGTGAAGTTTCAGACTTCTTTTTAACACTTGCTTTCATGTATGTGTAGTGAAGAGAATCGCTAAGCATCTAAAACCAGATTAATCCCTATGTTGGCATGATTATTTAAAGTAGAGAGAAGAAAGAGGTCTTAATGATAGAGAGGAAAGCTATGCTATTATTAGTGAGAGATTGGATATAAAAGAGAAATGGAAGGGTTAGAGTTAACAGTTATATGTGAGAAAGGCTGACAGGGAAATACAGATAATCTTATGGGGAGACTGAGATATGGTCCAGAAATGTAAGAGAAGTGATTTAAGTTGAGAAAGGGGGCAAAGGGGAAGAGTTCAATGACCACATATGGCTGATTATAAATGTAGAAAAAGGATAAAAAATTTGCTGAAACTCAGCTGAAAGGTCAGTGTCTGTCAGGAATGGATACAGTATCCTTACCCAGGAGAAATATCTGAATACAAAAAATGTAATTTTCATGACAGAGTCTTGCTCAGAAGAACAGGGAATAAATGGTAATACACAATTAACAGAGATTTCTGTAGTTTTTCTCCAGAAGTAGAAATGCTTACACAAAAGAGCAAAGCATTGTGTTTTAAGATTTTTTTTTCCTAGAATGTGCTATGCTTTGTATTTCAATAATTCTCAAGATGAAGTAAGGTCCCTGATTCATAGCTTCAGACTACAGATAAAATATAATTTTTTTTAATTATAAATTAGTGAAATTTTAGAAACTTTTATTGTAAAATTGGTGACTTCTTAATGCTTTCTACTGTTCACATTTCATTAAAACATTTGCAGATGAAAATATAGATGAGTCCAGATATGTATTTTATAAAAATGTTTTATCTATCCAGAGCTTTTAAGAACTCTAATGTAATCTAGAGTCTTAAACCTGTATTAAACTGGTCTAATTTTATTAGTTCTTATTAGCTAGTAATATTAATTAATTTTAAATAATTAAATACCTGGTCCATTTGATCTTATTATTTCATCACTCAATCAGAAGGTTGTCCTGTGTTCTTTCTCAGAAGTTTTATCTGCAATGCAAAATGAAAAAAGAAAAAGAGCAAAAGGAAGCTATTAAATAAATTATCAACTATTACTTTCATTTTTTTCAAGAAAGATCCAATAATATTAAGAGTTATTACTATATTGTATTTTCTAAATTGAAAATTTCTGAAAATTCTGAATTGACCACTTTTAAACTTTTCTACTTAACAGCAACCTTTTGTACCTCCAAAGAATGCAAAATTAAATAATATTTTATAAATTACGTAATCTTTAAAGAATAAATTCTTAAATTAAATATAAAATAAATAATATTTAAAAGAACATAGTCTATTCCTCAGGATAATATCTTGATGAGCTTACATAAATGATTCCATTCCTGTCTTTTGGCATAGATGTGATAGCTGGTTATACTTCAAAAAAAATCACACAGAGAGAGAGAGATGTTAAAATTCAAGGGCATCTGGAGTTGTCACTGAGATCTAAAGACTAAAAATGAGAATACTGAAAGCAACCCTAACACTAAGCCTTTCAAGATGATACAGTACATATGCAAGATTTCAGGCTGGTCTTTCAAATAGAAGTAAGAGAACTGATTTACTATCAACTTGTTCAACGTGAATTAAACAAACATGTCAGCAGACTAACAATATTCATACTGTAAATAGTATGTCCTTCTGGTAATACAGGTAGAGAGGGTTTACTCTGCATAATTTATGGTCTCCATACAGTACAATATTGAAAGAGTACAGAAACTGTTGTAAATTCCTGATGAAATGCAAGCCTAAGTCTGTTTACCATTAAATGTGATTTACTGCAGTTACATGCGTTCCTCCTCTCCTACCCACCTTGTAAGTTTTGTACAAGGTATAGGGGTTTTAGACAAATAACAATAAAAGCTTTTTACTCAGAATTAGTGCAGAATAACTTGTATATAGAATTATCATCTATCTTGTTAGATCTTTTAAGCTGTATAGCCTATTTTTAGATATTTTAAGAACAGTAAATTAAGATATAAAGTGAAGACAAAAATCTCAAGATCATTATCAAATAACACATCAAAACTGAAAATAGTGTAGACCTATCAGCTGCTTTATATAATATATGCAAGGAAGACCTGTTATACAGATTAATTTGTGACAGTATGGAGATAAACAGAATCACATTTTATCACACAGAATGGAAGTCTGTATCCAATACTAATGGTAATAATCATGATGTTTGTGTTGTTGTATAAAATGCATTTTTAAAACATTATTATCACAGAAAGCAGAATTGGAAAGCCTGATAATCATAAAATGTTATCAACTGCTTGTATGTATTATTGTACACATCTCCATAACTTTAAGAATGGTTAACTAGTCACTTTGCTCAGACATAAATTTATTTGAGGTAACTTTTACAAGTCAGGACTTTACTTTTTCTAAATCTTAGTTTTACTTAGTGATTAGCATAACTTATGTCCAGAAGTTTTCAACATTTCCTCGTTCCAGATTTGGTTTGTTCTTCCCCCCACTGCCTCTCTTCTGTTTGAGCTGGGGTAGCAATTTTAAAGCTTATTTTGGGAGCTTTACCTACAGTATTTCTTCTCAAGTCTTCATAGAAGTTTGCTCTTTAATTGATTTCTTAAGGTATTTTACGCTTCCTTCAAGCAGCTGACCTATAGACATGGATGCCTGGATTCTTACCAATACTGAATTGAAGTTTGATCGTTAGCCTCTTGCTATTATGTGACATTGCCAATTTAGACACTGATGATTTGCATGACTACAAATCAAACCGATGGGAATTGTGGGTTGTTAAGTTGTATATCAGTGTTAATTGTCATCCAAAGTTCTACCTGAAGCAATATAGTAATAAGGACATTCCTCAGTATTTGCATGCCTAAACTTCACTCTGTTGGCCTATTTGGATAACAAATAGCCATCCTCTGAGGAAGAACAATGAGCATACTAGGCATACAGTGGAAAGTGCTGTTTCTCATCCTGTTAGACTGCCTCAACCCATGATGGGAACTGAGTAATTCAAAGCAACTTTCCCTCCTTTAAGGAACTATGATATCCAAATATCAAGAACCTAGAAAAGCAACTTCTCCTAACCAACCTTCTAGGATATAATAACTACTTCATTAATAACTTCATTAATAACTTTTAAAAACACCTGCTTAGAACCAGCACGGATGTCTACAATTATATTTACAGATCTGCCCACTCCTTTCACAAAAATCTTGCTTTGCAGCTTTGCTTGTTCCACTTCTGCACCCAACAAATTTTCCATACTTTAACAGTCCGATATATTTTAATTTTGAATAGATTGCTCTTCCCATGCAAGTTAAAAATCTTACTTCTTTTTAGAATTGCGGATATTCAATTTCACATTTTCTTAAAAAAAGAGAATTTTTTAATGTAGAGACTATGTCAATCCACACCAGACTGGTATAAGTTCTTTTATCTCCTTATTGGAATACAAATTGCTTTTTTTCCCCTTCAAAATATTTTTGCGTACACATACATTGACCAGCTATATGAAAGAGTAAAGCGCATCAAAGCATTTTGAATTATTTAGCTGTAAAATTTACAGTGTAGTTTGTTATACTAACCAAAACGCAGTGTTGTTATTTCCACTTTTATACTAACAACTTTGAATAGACATTACTTTATCTTATTCCTTAGGAATATTAACAAGAAATAAAAGAGAAGGTGAATATATTGGAATGCGAGTAGTTGCTGCTGTGCTTTAAACATAGTCCTTATCCTTAGGCAATGTACAGGATCTCCAATGTTTTCATTAGTTCTTAATTGTACTTGTTTTGCTAGTTTCATTCTAGAGGCAGAAATATCACTGGTCATGAAAACTCCAGTATAACTGTTTCTATTTCAAATGACATACACAAAAGGTATGAGACAATGTCTGTAGTCTTCCTTTCCTAAAAGTGCTTTCTCCTAATCACCTTTTCCTCTGTTAAAAACCCTGAAAATAAAGCTGAATCCGAGTTCCTTTTCAGCCAGATGATTAAACATTCTCACTATTATATAATACAATTTCCATTTTATTTTAAACATACTTTGCATGATATAAAAATATTGATCACAGTGAGCTTTAACAATTGTTACTGCTATAAACAGAAATGCTGCACGATGGTTTTAGTGGAAATAAATTATATAGTCATTATCTCTTAAAAAAATCACAAGAAGGAGAACCTAGGCTGTTTGGTCATTGGCAGAAAATAAGTTCTTATTGAGTTCTTTACAAAACATGAACCCCAGTTATCTTCTACATTTGCTTTCCACATCTTGAGAAAAGCATGAGTCTGTCTCTGAAAGCCCCACAGGGTCTCTGGTGAACATTTAATTCCAAATATTAGCAAAGTTTCTGTTCTTCTTTTGTTCTAATGGAAAAATGTACACCAACATAGCAAGTAGTGATCTCTTCACTAATTCATAAGTGGTCTTTTCCAATATGTGGGTACACAGCGGCACACTTCTTCACTAAAGTAAAATCCAGCATCACAGCGTTTCGTTCGGACTGTACATGGTGGTCGGTAACAGCTAAAGAAATGAAAAAAGTGGATATTAATATAATATGATCATTTATATTTGCCTGGAGTAGAAATCTGTGTGCCTTTACATTGCCATTTCCCAATGTGATATTTAATTCCTACAAATACATATATTTTAACCTCTTTTTATGTTCTTTGCACTAATTTTAGTTGGACTACTCTTCACAAAAGACACTGAAAGAATAATGAATGCTACTGAAGAGAAATAATTCTATTGTCACAGATACACATGAGTATTTTTTACCACATTGACTGGTTGTAGTCACACTAATCTTGAGCAGTGTTTCCTTAAATTTAATTTTGAAAATCAGATATTTTTCTGTACTCAAATTGGGTTGTTATGACCTACTGCATGCTGCAAGTTTGAGTTGATGATCCAGAATCACGTAATAATCAAATCTATCATCTACTCTCCCAGGACTGTTTCTCACCTTATTCATTATTGCAATAAGCCTGAGAGATTTGTCTACATATATTACACTGTGACTCTGATCTTGAAAATGAGACCATATTTTCTTTCAAGCTGCAAATTCCCATAGCCAGTCTCCAAGTGGGAATGTATCTACACTTCATATTGTATCTGTGTGCATTCTGAAGAAAAATCAGAGCCTATTTATCATGTTTCTGATAAATATTACTGGAAATGGACAGAATTAGTACCTACTTGATTAAAATAAGTTTGACAGAAATAGAACATTGAACCACAAATAACATGTACCGAAGGAGCAGCAGAATTTTTCTTCCATCAATTCCTTGACTGAAAAATAGAACTTATACAAAGATAGTATCTGTGGTTGTCCCTGAACCCTTCCTTTTCCTATTTTACTTTTCTATTAAAACAAGAACTTGACCTAAAATAACCCTACAATAACAATGATGAATACTTTCTGGTGTATAATGGAGACAAAGTACAAGTCTGGGTTTTTTTTTCCTACACTGGCAATGAGTCAAAAGACAAAAGTATATGTTTTGAATTTCATCACAGTTATACTTAAAACTTGTACTTAAATAAGTTGCCGATAAGTTAGAAATGCTGGATGCTTGCTTTGGATACCAAGTTACTACTTCACAATAATTTGTTTACGATATGAGGTCTGCATTACGATTACATTAATTCACTCCAGCTAGTTCAACCAATGAATCTGGCTATGAGGAAAACAATAAGGAATGAGGAAGACTGCAAACATGACATTTATTAACTAGTCACATCTTGTTCAGTGTTTTCAATGTCATTTATCATAGATTAGTTCACCAGTGTGGTCTCTGTAATTAAGGGAGAAACATTATTTTGTGCCACTTCATATAGATACTTGAAATCAGTGTAGCAGCTCATGGGAATGTCTCAAAGCTCTATTCATCTTTTCCCCAAAAAGTTTGTAAATGGTGGTAAAAGGCAACAAAATGGTTTGCAAAAGGATCTAATTGTGAGCAAACAGGCAGCCAGCAGTAGGTTTGTTCTGGGGAAAAAGGTACTCCACAGATATGGAATGGATAAAATACTGAACTCACCTTTTTGCCTATCTCTGTCATGCAAGTTCAGACCATTTCATGTACTGAATGACAGCAAAATGAAATAAGATAAGAAGAAAAAGAGGCAAAGCCAAACTCTTCCACACACCTATGATTGTACATAATGTAAAGCAGTCACACAGACATTAAGTATGAGGAGTTCAGTTTGTTTAGAATTCATGCTTCCTTGTGAACTTCAACTTACAAAGGAGAGTGCTATATAGCATCTCTCCCATGTGATTTTATGTCTAGCAGCAGTTAAGGTCAGGTTACTGCAGTCTTATCCTTACTTGGGACTTTTCAACTGAACAAGAAAGTCCCTATCCTCCTCTAAAATGCTTTGCAGCTGAAGTGCCTAGTTATCTGACCCTACCAAAACTGACCAAAAATAAATTTTTGAGATGGCAGCACAGGGTGAATAGTGGTAGAGTCATTGTAACTACATAAATGTGGTTTCCTTAGGAAACTGCTGAACAATAGACCTGCTCTTTCAAAAGATTTGGGCTGAATGCTGTTTACAGGGCGTTTTCATGTGACAGATGTCTGCTTTGATGAGGATAATCTGAGCATGCTGGAACTAAGACAGATGTTCAATCACTATACACAGTTCTGGGCAAGTCAGCAGCAACTTTCTCTTTGTGGTCAGTAATTGCGATTTTTTGCTGCAGAATGCCCAGACTCTCATTGGGGCAGTCTTAACAACAACACAGATGAAACAAGTAGAAATGCTACTTCTAGAGCTGCTAACAGTGTCATCAGCTTTAAAGTCAGTATGCTTTTTTTCCCTCCCCTTTTTATCTTTCATCCTGTGCTTTGTATTTGTAGATGACTTTTTATTCCTTTTCTCTGAAACAAGGCATAACCCTAGGCAGAGGGATTTTAGATACAGTGCATGAAAGTATTGGTGCTTCAAAACCAGAAGCTGCAAGGATTACTTCTCTCCACAGGGAGCTGCCTAGGTCACAGCTACAGGATTCTGCTCATGTCTAGGGCTCAGGCATCTTGCACAAAGCTATAGAGTGGTATCTCTATTTTTGTGGTCTCAGGACAGCAAGGGATCTTTCAAAGACAAACAGGATGTCACAGAATTTTTATTCCTTTTTGAGTTAGGTTGTGCTGGACAGAGCCAAAACGTGAGAAACCTATGCTAAGTCCCTTCTTAAGCAGGAGAGATTGTATCTGCTATTTTCCTTGACAGTGCTAACCTCTACAGGACTATTGGTTGTAGATGTATAGAGTAACACCATAAACAAATATTTCCTTCTGCACACAAACTGCTTAGAAAAGAGAAACAGCTAAAAATATCCTATATCACACTGTCCTCAGAAGTGAGAAAGGGATTCAAACTGTATTATATTCAATCACAACATAACAGAGAAAAGATGAACTCAATTTCCTCTTTCAAATACTAAGTCTTTAAAAAAAATACATATTTCTTATGGCATTTCTTAGCTTTTTAAATGCCTGACTTCTCCAGTTATGAATGTTCTTTTAAAGTGCACATGGTTTATATTTGTTGCTGGAAGTGCACACTAGAGTAGTGCCAAGGCTTTGCAATATGTAAAGCTTACGTAATCAGGTTGTCTTCTTTTCCTCTGCAAACATAAAATTGAAATTATATGAGTTGAATGATAGAGAAGAAGTTATTTCTGATGTTTAACAACTCTAATATTTCAGTCAAAAGCCCAAATGTAGAATAATAGGTAATGCTCATTACTATTAATATTCCCCTATTTTAGTGACTTCAACACGTGTCATTCCTAAGAGTAGACATTTTTTCATTAAGATAAACTAATGTATATGTGGCAATATATTTACTCCAACTAATTACGTTATATTAAAAATTACAGAAGATTTTTTGATAAGTAACATATTGCTATACATTTAAATGTCCCAATTTGCTATTTTCCATTTCCAGTGCCTTAACAGTTGTTTGTTATTGATATAATAGAAATAATTCACCTTATTTAACAAATAAGTGATCTTTCTGCTCCAAACTGCATTGTTTCTGCTTTAAGAAATTTACAAGAGAACTGACTTTACAGTATAACTTTTGTCACATAATATAAAAGCAGAAATAACACTTTTTGTTTCTCAGAACCTAAAGTCATCCACATTTATATATACGGACTGCTAATATTATGAGTGTAGCAGTCATGGAAGGAAAAGGTCCTGTGACATATAAAGAAATTGCAGTTTTCTTCTTGACTAAATCTCATTTTAAATGATGGATGCAGGCAGTCTGTTTTATAGTTACATATGTCCACTTTTCACAGAAATCACCCAGAGCTGGGTGATTCCAAAATTTATGAAGTGAAAATGAATGATGGTATCTCCAGAACTAAGGCCTGAAATCTAACTAGGAATATCTGAGTTATTTGAATATTTGAGTTACTTAAATTGGAATATTCAGTTCTTGGGAAAAATAGAGTGGGACTTTAAATAATATAGAAGACAGGGAGCTTGAACTTACACTTAATTTTTGCGAAAAGGAAAAAAAATCACATGCTGTAGTAGTAGCAAGAGTACAAGAAACTAAATACGCTTTAAAATACTTATTATGCCTTGTAGTTACCTTTTAAGAGTTTATAAAAGTCAGAGAAGATAAAACTGAACTGAAGACAGGCTTACTGTTTACTTAAGACTACAAAGCAATTCAACAGCCAGCTAATGTCACAACGCAGAATTTTATGCCTTAAACACAATGAAAGAACTAAAGACTGAGTTTTTACCTGCATGTCTGGTGGTGGAACCTTTTTCCTTTTAAGAAGCATTTATTGGGAGATTCTATACATTCACAGATGCATTTTGCAGGATTTAGAGGTTGATGTTTAGGACAGGTCTTTTTACATAGACACTGGCACTTTTCTTCATCAAATTCCTTGTTGGGCCCACAGGAAGCAGGGATAAGTTTGTTTTTGCACATACACTGACATGATGATCTGTCTAATTCTTTGTGAGGTCCACAGCTTGAGGGCCTCATGCCTCCTTTGCAGACACATTGACAGGTTTCTTCATCCAGCTCTTTGTTTGGTCCACAAATATGGAATCCTTCAGATGTATCTAGAAATATAGCAGAGAAGTTGCACTATTACCAGAATTTTGTGTCTATCCACTCACCCAGTTTTATATGAAGAAATGACAGCAAATCCATACCTTTTAAGATGTTTCAAGAACAAGTACATGCCAAAAGACAGGCAATACAGAGTAATATTATCAATACAGAAAAAGATACAACTAATTACTTCTTCTTCGTTTTTAATTTCTCCTTTAGTTGAATCAAAATGAATCAAAACATTCAGTCTTATAAGAAAAAGTGCTTACCAGAATTTCCAAGGTGAGAAGAGAAACCAAAATCATGCTGCGACAAACATCTGCAAATTTGATTATTCCAAATATGATTTTTTGGACAGGTTTTGTTTGCCACGTGACACCTGTGAAATTAAATATGCTGTTCATTTACTACCATAAGAATTCAACAGGAAAAAGAATAGTTTCTAGGTGTTGATTGCTTTAGTTTCTCTCCACTAAAAATATCTCTCTAAGAGTGTCACCTCATTAATAATCTTATTTTTTACTCCTATCAAATCTGTTACTCTTTAAGGTTCTTCCCAATACAGGGACTTCCAACCATTTGTTGAAGAAACCACCTCACATTTCAAGTTTCAGCTATAACTTCTAGAAGCTGATATTTGTACTTTGCTAATGCAGTTTGGAAACAGATCTAATCCTGGAATATAAGCCTCATCTAGAAAATAAAAAAATATAAAAAATATGCCAAACACAGCATAGTGGTAACAACATTTTTTATGTTGCATTTTGAAGTACAAAAATGTTTTCACACATAAGATAGCAGATAATAGTTTCTGAATGAATGCTGTAGACAAAACTGTGATTTAAAAAATACAGTTTATCAGATTCTTTTCCCCTTTATGCGAAAGTTATGTGTCATTAACTGACACTTTCTCATTAATCATTCAAATTCTAGACAGGTTTCTTGAACCTAAAGATATGGATGTCAGCAGTGATGGCTCTTCACTTTGGAAATAAAAGACAATAAAGAAGTTAACTCTTTCTCTGCTCTTTATCTGCTACAGTTTTGCAGCCAAGGTAATTATACCCAAAAAAAGCAAAAAATTCAAGCAGCAGCTGTTGCCTTTTTAAAGACTGAGTGAACTGAGCTAGTGGGTGAGCCACAGATAGAACGTTTATGTGTATTATCCCATCTTCCTTGCTTGCAATTTCTTTATCACCAGAGCTGACATTACCACTTTGATACACCTCATGTATCCAAGCTGTGTCATTTATTCATTGTTTCTGTAGTATTTCTAAAATCCTCCTAATCTGTTAAGGCAACGCAAATATTACACATCTGATGCACTTTTCTTTCCCCGGAGCACCATAACTCATGCATTCAAAAATACAGGTGCTGGGACATTCTGTGATCTTCATTCAAGTACACCACTCTCCTCCAACACATTAAACCACTCTGATTGTAAAGGCTGCTGTAATTTAACATCACACTGCATCGCCTCATGTTTTATCAAACTGGTGTTTTCTGATTTCATTCCACTAATGTTCTCACTCTTGCTCCCTCACTTGGCACATTTCCTTTAGCCTGCCTCCTGATTCTGCTCGAGAAATAGTAAAGATAATTTACAGACATATTACTCTATTCTGTTAAAAAAAAATAAAATTAAAGAACCAAAAAAACCCCACACTCACACTTGGAGCAGCCTGGCTCTAGCTGGGAGTGTTTAAAACTAATTAGAGAAGGAAACCAAGGTGACAGTATGAAGAAAACACCAAGCGCATGTGAATGCATGAGCAATGTTGATACAAAGCCCAAATTACCAGAACTTGAAAAGAATTAAATGAATTTCAGTATCAGGGTTGGAGACACCCAGCAAAAGGAATGGAGCTGCTTGTTTACAAGTTCTACTCTGGTTTCTAGGACAGACAATTTAAAAAAATTTAAAATGACATTTTAGAAAAGTTCAGGAAGGCTAGAAAAAAATAATCAGATGCAAAACCACTTTGCAGAAAATGTCATCACCTCTTTTTGTATTAGTGTCCACTCAACTGAAAAAAAAAAAATCTTGAGACAAAGAGGTAATTGTAGAGACTTGATCTGAATTATGTATCTTGAAGTCCTTTCTGTTTTGCCCTACCTCTAATCACCAAACTTCAAAAATAGGGTGACAATTTTGTAACTCAGGTGCATGTCTTGACGACATTCCATATAAATGGAGTAGAGTACTACTTAAGATACCATTATTCCAGGATGTGTTCTGAAACACTGGGCTAATACCAACTGACATGCCTCTGTTCCACAAATACGTAGAAACAGCTATTAGTTTTTAGAAGGGGGGAAAGAAAGGAAAAAAGTGGGAGAACAGGCAAAGACCTAGACCTTAATTCTCAGGATAAAGTCATGGAGAAAACATATTTTATTTAAAAAAGATAAACTATTTGTATTATACTTTAGATGTGGTCTCTCTCTTCTTTCTACGATATGCCTGTGCATCTTGGTATAATCCAGCCTTGAATTCTTATTAAATCCCAAGGGTTACTACCCTAAAACCAGAGACTGTACTCTTAGGCTTTTCTTTTCAGTAATACGTAAGAAAGTAATTTATATTTTTCTGTTAAAATGAGCATATACATAAATACATGCACACATGCAGATCTGTCACTGTGACAAGAGAGTAGATTTCCAAGTTTTGGCTTAATAATAGCTTCACTAGCATTCAAACCTATAAATCAAAATGTTAAGGAAAAAATAATAGGTTGAAAAGAAATACTTCACTACAAATTAAAAAACACTAATGGGATTATGAAACCCATCCAGGAACCCACCAGGAACATGCAAATGTCTTTCCTTTCTAGAATCTAGAAGCACTCAACTTAGTATTTTATGGGTTTTTTTTCTGTTTTATTGTACAAAGCCACAGATTCTAAACATAGAGACAGTACTGAACAGTAGAGAAAGCCTGTATATATTCTGATCTAGTACTAGTTTGTCTTATCTTTGTTGAAGCTTGATTCCTTACTCACAGAACAGACAGGTACCTGTGTGCTGTTCAAAGTCTTGTATTTGTACACCCACCTCCCTCAACTACAGGTAGCTGTTTCCTGGCTAGAATAACTCTTGCACTGGTAATTACAACAGCTCTTAACCTGGAAACACTGAGAGGCTGGCAACAGTCAGCATAATTTAACTTTACTATTGACTCTTAGGTTTGTGGTTTTTTAATAATCTGTTAATTATGTGATTAAAAAAACTATTCATAGATTAATTTCCTAATATATTTCTAATCCACTGTTAATTATCTATCTTTTGATGAACAAATTAAATGATTTGTATTCAAATAGAATACTGGAGTATTCCAGAGTTTAACTGGAACGCGTCAGAAAACATCCAGACTTAAACTGAGTGAAACCACAGAGAAAAATACTTAGCTTAACATCTCTGGGAAGTTTGCACTGTTCACTCACCTTATTAAAAATGTCTAAAATTAATTCCAGTTCAGCTTCTACTAATTGGTTCTTCCTTAAAGCAACCATTAGTCTATTATATATTTTTGGGCTCCTAAATACATATACATCATGAAATCATTACTCAGACCTCTAAATGAAGGAAGGAGTTCTTCAAGTGTTTTAATAACACTTGTTTTGGTGCCAGATTTCTTCTGTGGCTTTTTTAATTCAAAATCACACAAAAAAATCTATATGGTAATCCTGTGGAGTGCCAATTAACCCTTTATTTTCCCTTTCCATTTTATTTTCATCTCTGGCATATGAAACTGTCACAAAAGATTTGTAGTTAAAGATTCCGTAAAAAACAGACCTTTTTTAAAACACAGCATTTTAACTAGGAAAATACAGATTTAGAGAGAAATGTGGTCTCCTACTTATTTGCAAAGGTAAGTATTTTTAGCTTTTCTTGACTACTTTTAAAAAAAATAAATTGATTTTGCTGGTGTTTCCTTCAAGTCTCAATTGGATTGCAGCTCTTTCCATCAAACAACTCCCACAAACAACATTATTATTAATTTTTAAATTATCTCACTCTAGTTTATCTCCTGGATAAAAAGGTAATGCTAATTTAGTAACATTCTCTTCATGTAAAATATAGTAGCTCCCTTGCACAATGCATTCTGCTACTACTACTTATCATAACTGTAAAAACTTCCAGCAACGTTTATAATCTAATTATATAGGCTTGCTCATAATGTGAAAGGGAAGAAAAGTCTCATACTTACTGAGTTTGTGTTGCTGGTAAGGAACGTCTTATGATAGAATGAACTTGTCTGTAAACATCCAGCTTGGACATGCATCGGCAGGACGTGTGATTGGCAAAACTCACGGTTACAGGTTTGGGGCCATGAGAAAGAGGCACTGTGATCTCAAACAACTGCAAAAGGGAAAGCAAAGCAAAAAACTTTTTATATAGATCCATAATGGTCCAACTAAAACTAATGTAAGGATATACCAAAAAACTTATGAGGAAATTAAATTCATTCTTCTGCTCTCTTCCACCATTCAGTGGCACATTCAATTATACTGTTAAATAATTATTATGTGCAAAATTAATACAATAGCTATGGTATGACAATAAACATTTTTAGGATTAAACTCTCTTACGTGCCTGTTTGCTTACTATAACATTTAACATAAAAGTGTAAAATGTAAAAGGAACTCATTTTTCTAGGAGATGATTTCAAAAATGGTAGTCTTTTAAAAAAAATCTGAAATGAAACATTTGGAAGGTGCTTCAAAAAGCTGAAAACCAAAAATAATATAAAAAAGCAGGTAAGTTACAACCTAATACATCAATTATACAATTATAAGAGCTTGTGTAAAAAAGGAATATATTGGACTTAGATAAAACCTTTTTGGTTCAATAACTATAGAACTGCAGCATACTGTATCTTTTTAATTTTTTAGTATTTGTATCATTGCAAATTATATGCCTACCATAATGGAATGCATCTTGAACTATTAATTTGTTTTCAAGGTATTAAGAAATAACCACTACTGATAAAATAATCATGTATGTGAATTCATAAAATCCTAATTTTAGTGGGAAATATGTTTCAACTGGTAAAAAGACAACTTCAGTAATACCTTGTGGTAAACTGAACATATGATAACAGACAGTGAGACTCATTACAGTTTTCAATTCAGGATATCTACTTTCTCAAATTGAGTAGGTTTCACTGTAAGCCTCAATTATCAATAGTCTCCTGAAAAGTTAGGATAAATACGTTAGGTCAAATTCTTAAAAACTATTTTTTGTAGTGTTCTAAATAGGAAAACAGTTCACTGCTCATTTTAGGTGTTTAGTCATTCTTCCAAATATTTTTAAGAACAGTTCTGCATCTTCTGGGGACTTTACTACCTTTAAAAACATGGTCATTAGTTATTATTTCAGTTTGGGTTGATAAGACTGTATAACAAGACTTTAATTTTTAGCTGAGATCTATTTGCAATGCTCTTTTATAATCAATAACTTTATATATGGCCTATGGGCAGCATGCAAATGTAACTAAAATACTGGTAATTTTAAATGCTTCAAAATATGAAATACATCTACAGGATGTCCTAAAAACAGTATCTCGCAATGAAGTATGCAAGTGACAAGCATGCAGGTGCAGGATTATGTGATGTATTCACCAACTAAAAGGGCACTTGTGCAGCCAACAATAAAGCTCATACTATTGATAACTTAAACTATGTAACTTAAATTGTATAAAGCATCATCAACTCTAATAGATATTATCTATTTTACAAGAAAGATTTTGACATCGTTTAGTGACTGAATCCTTAAAAAAGTTTAACATTGGGAGTGTCACCATACAAGAACTGAAATGGCAAAACTAACATTGGGAGCGTCACCATACAAGAACTGAAATGGCAAAACTAACATTGGGAGTGTCACCATACAAGAACTGAAATGGCAAAACTATTACATTTCATTTTATTCTGCTACAGAAGATGACAATGCTATTATTTTTTCTGCAAAAATGTACCACATCCCTTATATAGTTTTAAATGTTGGGTTTTTTCCCTCACTAGAAGCTAAAAACGCTAATTGGTTTATGTTTACTTCTGTAGAAGACAAACAAAAAGAGAAAATAGTTTCTTCATATTTCAAATACTGGTGAAAAAACTATCCATCTAGGGTACTACCATGAAAAGAATTTCTATTATTAGAAAGACTTCTAGACAAAGTATATTAACACCTGTATTCTTGTTCCATCTGCAAAATAAGTAACACTTCTTAAAATTTTGGTCCTGAGTCATTAATAAGATAAAGGCAGAAGTCCATGTCTAGTTTAAAGTTTAGTACCAATAAAATCAATGCCTAATTATCACCAGACATACCTCCAGGTTTTTCACTAAGTTCAACAGAGACCTCTGGAAAGAGACTTTCTAATCAACTTTTTATTGTATTTATAATCTTTTTTGCCTTTCAAACCAATATTGGATCCATTATCCTTATCTATTATAAAATTTCATCTAAAATAATGACAAAAAGCATTCTTACTAAGATGCCTCATGCAAGGAGAGCAATAAACATAACACAGAACTATCATTTTCATACTAATATGCTTTATGTACTTATTAATTTCTTTTAAAAATATCCAACTATTTGAAGGCCATCACAGATTTTGTTTTAATGCACATACTAGGAAATTGGAAAGGAGGAAGGTGGTGGTGTACATAAAGAGACAGAAAGGACCATGTTTATGAAAAATAGCTTTCGTTTCTGCATACAGTATACATTTGAGAAAAATACATGCTGAGTTTTTTGAGTATGTTTTTAAGTACTGATCTTTAATCAGATGACAAAACTCATCTACATATGCCAGACTTCTACCTTTCTTGAAACAAGCTGTGCTTTCTGAAGGACAGCACAGCTGTCGAGACCTCTGAAAATCTGGACAGCTAAGAATCTACAAATGCAAAAGCTTTTATTATATTTAATATCTTCTAAGAAAACCAATTCTTAGAAGACATGTATGAATTGAAGGACAGAACAGAGAGTATGAACTTAATTACAACAGTGCACATGAAAAGAGGATCTTGTTTTTCTTGCTCTTATGACAGTATGAACTTGCTTTTCTGAAGCTGAAATGAAAACTCACTATAGGAAAAACTGATAAATCTTAGAAAATAAAATAAGCATGAGTCTTTAAACGGACCAAACTGCAGCTAAAAAAAAAAAAAGAGGATGTAGAGGATGTTCTGTTCTTCCTCTGTTCTTGCAGTAGATCAGTTTGCCATGCTGCAAGGCTTAGCAGACTTCAGACCACCGGAGATGGCAACATAAGACTATTGCTACACTTCCAACCTACCTAGAAGAGGTACATCCCTGTCCAGCTATCCTGTTCAGCTTCAGTAATCACTGAGAGAAATTTCGCAAAAACGGCTGAAACATATCAATCGTGAGTGGACATGATGGTGAACATGAATTGTCTTAATTTACATTTATCCTTCCATTTAACCTGTGAAAGGTATCAGTTTACAGATGAATATTGCTAACAATTATTCCCATCAACACCTCAGTGGTGCAATGAGACAAAGGTCTAAAACTACTAAAGGCAGACTAGATTCCCTGACCTGACTGAACTAGCTTCAGTTTGCTCAACTAAATTCTCTTAATAATAATGTATTTTACATCCCCCAATAGTTGCTACTATTCATACATGAAGTCAAAAAACTATATATAGCCAACTATTTATATTAGATATTACATCATATATAGTATCTCATTTCTAGTCCTGACTTTCGTAAAGTGCTTAAGACAATACACAAACTAGCATTTTGAAAAAGAATAGAAAACACATTTATTTTCATTTATGAAAAGGCTGGAAGTTAAATACTGGGGTTGGTATTATTGGTTTGTTCTTCTAACACTTTTGTCTGCACATGCTATTGGGAATCTATATTCTCATGTATACTGGAAAAAGAGATATTCTCCTCTTCTGATAATAAAAAACTATCAAGAAGATATTTCAAAAGAAATAAACTCTTGAAAAGTAGTCTATTACAGAAAATGTATTTAATACTAAGAATAATTCAGTTTAAATAATCTCTGGCATTTGAAAATAAGATGCTTTCTACAGAAAATCTGTATTCTGCTTTCAGCTGAGATAGTAGCATCTCTAAACTCAATGAAGCTGTTAAAGTGTAAGTGAATAACTCTCAGTATGCATAAGTTGTGTTTGAATCTTCAATTTAGGTAAAACCTCACTATGTGCAATGCTTTCTGGTTTTGCTAACATCTAATTTATTTTTTGCTTATCTTCCTCATCCAATAGAATAATAAGCTCAAAATCTGCTGTTGCTATAGGGCATGTTGGCAACATGTAACAGCCGAATGTCAATATCTAGAAAGGATATTTCTGTGAAAAATTCAATATAACATCTATGCATGAGGCTGGTTCTCGACTCTTCTTTTCTGGCAACATTGTTGGCTAGGGCTACTACTGCTGGTACCCACACTGCCCAAATGGGTAACTCTTCTTGGAGATCAAATGGCTCATATTTCTGGCTGATCCCTCATTCAGTAAACAACTGGTTTTACTGCATTCTTAGGCATCTAAATCTTCTCTTCCTTTTCAACTTAAAATCATAGTAAAAATCCAACTAATTCACACTACAGGCAAAAGGGAAAAGACATTTCCCACATATACCAATGCCTGAAGATAGACATTCAGGAAAGACTACAAAGAATGAGTTTCAGTTTCCAGAAGAACATGAGATCTGATAATATTAGGGATTAGGGCGGTTTTTCAAAGTGGAGAGCTTCTATTGCCTGCAGTCTTCAGAAAAATGTTAGTAATTATGGTACATTAAACAGCAAATTAAAGTACCTTGAATGAGTGTTGCTTGAGTTAGACAAATACTCAGAAGAAAAAAAATAGACTCAACTTGCCCATGCTGTCCTGTACCTTTTTGCTACCAACACTGCATTATCAGGAAACCAGAGGAAAGTAGAACAGAAGCAATATATGATCACATAACTAAAGAGAATTGTATCTAACAAAAAAAAAAAAAAAGAAACCAAACAAAATCACAAAGCTCTGTCTCAACTGCTCCACAGAAGCTAATAATCATAAATATGACTCAGTAACACAGTTAATCTCAGTGTATAACACATACTATCGGAAGCTCTGCGTAACTGAAGAAGAGGTGAAAACCATAAATAGTTATTAGTTATAGTGCATTTCATAAGAATTCAACTCCTGCCATTCAGCCATCTGACCACAGAAAGTCAGATGAAAGATCTTCCAGTCTTTCTGACTGTTTCTAATATTTCTCTTCAAAGTACTGTGTTCAGCCCTTGTCTCCTTAGGTCTTCATACAATTTGATAATTCTCCATGACAACCTTCCCTCATTTAAGCCTAAATGAAGTTTCCCTTTCAGCCAGCACACAAAGCTTGATTTCCCTTCCCTCTTCTTGGGATCCTTAGCATGACTTCTAGCATTCTGGCACCCATACATCTTGTCCCCAGTAATTCTTGATCAAGAAGGTTCCCTTGTTCCTTCCCAACAAGATAAAGGTGGGTGTATCAATAACAGGCTCTCCCTGTAAAATGGCATTTTGGTGCCTAGATCTGACACTGCATGAGATTTTTGTTCAGCTTCAAGTTATGATGCATTTTAGTTACCAAAAAAAAAAACAACAAACAACAAACCACTTTCCCCCCGGATTTTCTTTCTTTTACATGTCAGTTTTTTTAAATCCTTGAAGATCAGTGCATACGCTCTGTAATGTAGTTCTCAGGTGAGAAGCACAATAAGAGGATACCAGGCAAAGGTGTCTCTGAATTACTTCACCCAGCCAGACTTGGCCATTGACATTCTGCAACCGGCAATTACTGTGATGCCAAATCCACCAGTTCCCCTTCTTTCCCACCTTGTCATTTCTTCAGACATCCTTGCAAGAGCTTCTGAGTGTGTGACCAAAAGCGCTATTAGAACTCCTGAAATAGAAATCTTCCATGTATTCCTCCTCAATGGAGGAGGAATCACAGAATAGTGAACGGACGTTATAGACACGTTCCAACCAGCCTGCCATGGGCAGGGACACTTTCCGCTAGACCAGGTTACTAAAAGCCCCAAAAGGTGTGTAGTTTTGATTCACTGCATTGATAGCTTCTTCTTTAGACTAGACAGACTTTGTGCTACACTTTCCAGAAGAACTGTATGTTGCTATACAAAGTATTTCTTTGCTTCAGTGGCTAAATTAATTTATTCAGCACCATCATCATATGTGCCAATATCCACTGTATGAGCACACTTAAAATTATTATTATGCTCACTGACTTATGAAATATAAATTATCCAAAACTGTTATTTTCTTATCAGGATAAGGGAAGGTTATCATTCTAAATACTTTTCAAATACAGAATATACTTTTTTTTTTCCAAGACTTACATTAACTACACTATGTTCTGATGGATGTTAGTTTATTTTGGCAATTTTCCCTTAAATTGATTGAGTTTAAGTTTCCATCACTTGTGATCTTTGCACTTCCTTAAGTGTCAGTAAGGCCAGCCAAATATAACCAGTGTAACAGACTACAATGTGTCTGGAGAGATTTTTAAGGTAAGGATATAAGACTGATTTCAAAACTAATCATCTCTATACTGAAAAAAATGAAAATAAACTATTTGAGAGATGGTACATCATAGTTATTTTACTATCTAACTTTCTTGAAAGACAGTATTTCAAGGCTTATGTGTGATACAACAACAGGTAACTTATCTGATGTAATAAATTTAATACTTGTTTAATATGCTTGTTTGGTTTTTTTTAAATCCTTTTTTTTTTCTTCCAGAAATTTCAACAAAAAACACCATTTGGAACTTACATATCTCCCACTATTAATAGCACCTACTATATAATTTCAATAATCACTCTTACACAGAAAAATGCATGGGAAAAGGTATAAATAGTAACGTTCAAAACAACTGAAAATCTTGTGACATATGCATATCCAAATTTTGAAAAGGAACACCATGTAGACCTCAAACATGGCCAACAATTTCAGCTGTTAACTTGTTTCCTGCAAGAAAAGCTCCACTAAATCTAATTTCTAACTGCTTGGATAGATGTTTTCCTTTGAGGGATTATTACTGTAATCATGAAACAAAAAGATTTAGGACCTTTACAACAAATGATCTGAAAGAAGTCAAAAAATTGTCCACCCTGCCAGTCAAGAGGGAGAATGGAGTGAGACGGCTCTTTGACATCTGCTCCCTGCTTCCCTTCAACCTATAAACAAGTGCCTATAGGTAGGGCATAAAAAAAGTGCAGCTCAGGGACAGGCTGTTGCTGCACCAGGGAGTCCAATTTTTGAATTATTCTTGTCACGGAAACAGAGAACAGCTGCTTGTACTCTGCATTGGTGAGGCCACACCTTGAGTATTGTGTTCAGCTCTGGGCCCCTCAGTTCAGGAAGGACATTGAGGTGCTGGAGCGGGTCCAGAAAAGAGCAACGAGGCTGGTGAAGGGACTTGAGCACAAGTCCTATGAGGAGAGGCTGAGGGAGCTGGGGTTGTTTAGTCTGGAGAAGAGAAGGCTTAGAGGCGACCTCATCACTCTCTTCAACTACCTGAAGGGAGGTTATAGCCAGGCGGGGGTTGGTCTCTTCTCCCAGGCAACCAACAATAGGACAAGGGGACATGGGCTCAAGCTCTGCCAGGGGAGGTTTAGGTTAGATGTTAGGAAAAAATTCTTTACAGAGAGGGTTATCAGACATTGGAACGGCCTACCCAGAGAGGTGGTGGATTCACCATCCCTGGAGGTTTTTAAAAAGAGATTGGACGTGGCCCTTAGTGCCATGATATAGTAACTGGAGTTGGATCAGGGGTTGGACTTGATGATCTTGGAGGTCTCTTCCAACCCTACCTATTCTATGATTCTATGATTGACTGATAACAAATTAGAGAAAAAAACCAACACAACTACACCACAAACCAAAACATCCCCTATAGACCTTTACTAGACAAGCCATCACTTACAAACTGGAGTTTTACAGTGTCGCAGATAGAGAAGGTCTACTGGATTTTATGAATTAGCCTAGGGGGTCCTCAAAAGTTTTTGTAGACCTTATACTATATCTTAATTAAGAAACTATCTCATATCTCAATCATGGTTGTATAAACATCCCTTAGCAACTACAGAAACAGTTTTTGTGGGAAAAAAGATGGCATTAAAAGCAAAGCAGAATACTTTTCTATTTTTTCTCAATAAAATTAAGTAGCTAGAAAAGAGGAACACAGCCTGAACTAAACTATCGACCCCTCTCTGGACCACCAGAGTGTTCCACAAGGCAATCTGGGAACATCTGACCTGGTCCATCCTCCTAGCAATCAATGATTTGCCTCCTATAAAAATAATTTCTATGCTTAGTTCTTTTATTTTTAATTAATTTTGATGAAAGCTGATACCAGCTTTCTTTATACTTTAATATCTGGAACTAATGCTAGAGCTTGCCCTCACAGTAAGACCTCCAGCTGAAAAATTAATTTCCCATTAAGCACTTTTTCTGCAGGGTGAACATTATGAAGTTATCTCATGAAGTTTATGCACCAAAAATAAAGCTAAAAAATGGTGAACTATGAAAAAAAGATTCCTGGTTATTAATCATTTGCTCCCATTTCATTCAGGAAATAATAGAGAAACAGTAGTAAAAATAGATGTGTAGGGTACCTGAATTCCACAGAAGGTCTTGAATCCAATAGTTTTTTTCTTCCTGATTCTCATCTAATATAGGGTAAGCTGTGGTCACATAATTTTAAAACTATTTGAGACAGTGACAGATGAAGAGATATAGCTACAGGTCTATTCCTTAATTAAGGGTTTTTTTAAACTGCATTCTGTCAAGGACAAGATAAAACTGGAAAGCAGATGCAAGATAGAAAACTCAGAGATTAAATCACCTGTTTTTTCAGGATAGGTAAGAGAATAAAACAATGTTATTTCCTCTTTCTTCTTTATGATAACACCTTTAAGATTTTCCTGTTCAGAGTCTCTCAAATCTTTAACTAGAACTACATCGTATCATTACCAATAACATCAAGAACTTCAAAAGGAAACTCACTACTAAACATTTTCTACTGGGTAGAAACCTACCAGAGAGATGAAGAGAAAAATATTATTTACCCCAAAATGACATGGTGCTCAAAGACTAGGAAATCTGTGTTACATGGAACAACTCTCTCTGTGACTAGATCATCCTTTGTTTCAGTAACCTAAACTTCATCAATACATGTGAAAAAAAAATCATATTTCTTGGGTTTTAACATGAGAATTATATTTGTATCTTAAAGTAACTTAGGAATTAATTGCATCTTAAAGTAACTTAAACAAATTAAGACAACGGTTTCTCCTATTAATGAGAAAAACAACAGGGCTTGAGAAAAGTCAGTGTTGTAGTTTTCCTCTTTAAGCTATTTGAGTTACGTTATTCCTGTGCTGTACAGCTGCCTACCACTAGGTTAAATTTGGGATTGAAAATTCGTGGTAAAATATACCATTTCAGACAAACAGATTGGTGAGAAATTAAGGCAGAAAATGCATTTAAAAAAATGCGTAGTTTTTTCTGTTTTCTTTATCTCCCTTTTTCCTAATTCCCTCTCAAGAAGCCTCAGAGCACTAAAAAGTCTCATGATAAAGGAGTGACATTTCCAAGGGCTACGATATTATAGCTGGCTATGCAGTTCTGGATCTTCATTATAAATATGTACTGCATCTTCAGCCAAATGAATCTAGTTGAAAGAGGAAGCAAGATTTACACTAAAAAGTGAAAAACCCACAAACAACAAACCCCCTACCAAATACTGTAACAACAGCAAAATACCCTAGCAAACCCTTTTAAGTATGATTATTTTTACACATTCTTTGAGGAAAATGTTGTTGTAAGATAACTGTGATAATTCCTATAGCTACTTAAAATAATGTAACATATGCTTCTCCTTTAAAGGCAGCTCACAAGCTCAGTGCATGATCTCTACACCCGATCACAAGCCCTGAACTGGAAGAATAAAACCCACACATAAACCTGGAGGAAGATGCATTAAAACAAAACAAATAGGTACCTTATGCTAATATCTTTTAATACAGTAAAATTCAGTTCCTAATAGGCTTTATTTGTAACGTATCCTGTCTGCACATGTCCTACAACAGTCCACACTAATAAAATTATAGGCTAGTTTTCCATAGAGTGCTTGCCTCATACAGGTAAGTGGCAGGTGCAAAAAAAAGAAATGGATAGAATTAAGTTTCATGGGTAATCTCAAAACTGAGAACTGGACATCACAATTTATTTTTCCCCTAAAAAAAAAAATAATATATTTTGGGGAAAAGAGCATTAAACATTTTTTTTCCAGGTAATAGTCTTCAGCTGTTTTTCCTCTCTAGTCTGGAAAATACACACGAAAACCAGCTGAAAGCAGCTGATATATTTTCCTTTGTCATAGTAGCAATAAGAAGGTTTAAAATAAGCATGGATTAGCAAGGAACACTTGGACTGTAACAAAAGAGTGAGAACTTACTGTCTTGCTGATGTAATTTGTGCTGATGTTCATACACTGGAGTCCTTCACTATTGCAGCAACCTCCACATCTGTAGATGGATACACATGGGGGTTTAAAGAAGGTGTTTGTAGTTGCTCCAAACTCTTTTCCCACATCCACACACACTTCACGTGGCATGCACTGAGTTTTTCTCCATTCAGTATCAATACCTGCCAAGTTATAGGGAATGTCATGTGTTATAAAGTAACTGTTGAAAAACAATACTCTCCTGAAGTAAATTAGGATTCTTTTTAAACTTTGGAACCATAATATCCATTGCTAGAGTCACACCCCATAGTCAGTGAAATACACATCTCTCTGTGTTAACTCCTACCTGATTTTTCTTCTTCATAGGAACATGACATATTGACATGCAGCAGAAGAAAAGTCACAGCAGAACTAAGAGGGACCCTAACAGGGAGACCTTAAAACACAGAATCATAGAATGGCTTTTGTTGGAAAACACCTTTAAAGGTCACCTAGTAAAGTCCCCTTGTAATGAGCAGGAACATCTTCAACCAGATCAGGTTGCTCGGAGCCCTGTTCAAACTCAAATGACCTTGAATGTTTCCAGGGATAGAGCATCTACCACCTCTCCAGATAACCTGTTCCAACGTTTCCCTACCCTCATTGTAAAAAAAGTCTCCCTTATATCTAGTCTGAATCTGCTTTCTTTTAGTTTAAAATTATTACCATTGCTCTATCGCAAGAGGCCCTGCTACAAGACATCTCTCCCCATCTTTCTCATAGACCCGCTTTAGGTACTGGAAGGCTGCTATAAGGCTGCTTCTCTCAGCCTGTCACCATAGGAGAGGTGCTCCAGCCCTCTGAGCATCTTCACAGCCCTCCTCTGGACCTACTACAACAGGTCCACATCCTTCTTATGTTGGAGGCCCCCAAGCTGGACACAGTACTCCAGATGGGGTCTCACCAGAACAGAGTAGAGGGGTAGAATCACCTCCCTCAACCTGCTGGTCAGCAGCTAAAGCTGTACATGTCCTTTCTCGTTTGCCTGGGGTAAGTCTTATCTTGGGTAAAGTCTAAAGAAGTATTGCACATCTCTTCAAAGTAATTTTGAACAGTTCCACAAAGTACTTCACGTAGACACTCTACAATAGAAATGTTATATTTTACACACTTAATGTGAAATTAATTTAAATACATGTTTAGTTTGTTAACTGCAAGGGTAATATTTAAAGCAAAAGGTTATTATTTAGCAAATACAACATGTGATTTAATCTGAAGCATGATACTTGTGCCCAGATTATCCACACAAATTTGAGCAAAGATTTTACATCTTGTAAAATCAGCCTTTTACCAAATCAGCCTTTTACCAAATACAATCTTATACTGAACAGTCCTGAGACTTGCAGCTGTGCAGGACCCTTTATTCTCTTTTGGCACTAGATTATGGTAGGCTATTCACCAAAAATGGAAAATTTGCCTGATGTGTACTTTAAAGTCTCCATTAAGATATCCAATATCACATAAAAAAATACACCTCCTGCTATAAGTCCTACATTTCTCTGCCTACAAGTACTTGTTTAAACTGTTAAACTAATATATTTTAATCCAAGCAATCTGAAACACTAAAGGATATTGACATATTGGGTTGAAAGCTCTTTTTTTCTCATTTTAGCATAACATCATGACAGCTGCCCTCTTGTAACAGGGAAAAGTTACAAGTGGATTACTTGGCATCCTAAAGCCATAATGCATAAGAGAAGAAAGCATTACTAGCCATGATGTAATTGCAAAAAATGTGCAGAAACACTTCAACAACTTCAATGAGCATCCCCTTTGCTTTCTGCAAAATTTTTACAGCCTCCACAAAGTAGGATTCCTTATACCTGAAGGCAACCACTTTACCTACTGAGCTGAGAAAGCAACTTTCTCACAATGAATGTACCTAAAATATGTCTACAGAGCTATTTGTTTCATTAATGGAATGCTGACCATCAAAGATTTTATATTATAGACAACATATCAAATTAGGCTGCTGAGGTTGGTTTACTGACAATGGTTAGCTTTTAAAATGTTTTTGACACAACTGAAAAGCCTTCAGAATTTAATTTATTGTGTGTTGGTTTGTGTCCTGTACTTACTTTTCAGGATCTCTGCATTATAGTGTGCTGCGGCAAATTTCAGGGAATCATCTGATCTTGTGTCAAAGCTGGAGTGTTCCCTGTTGTGTTGCCAACCTCCTTTCCTCAACTGACATTTGAACATTTTCCAGTATTCTGGGTAAAGTACTGTCATGAGTTCATCCACACTGGACACAGACCGCAACTGCTCTTCCAGGTCTTTGCTTGCATGAGCCTGTCAAAGTAACATGCAAGATTAATTACTTTCTCTATTACACAGGGTTTGCTGGAAACTAGCCTGAAAAGCAACTCATACATTGTAAAATAAAGTCATGCTCAAAGGGGTCCTCATTATAAAAACTGCTTCCGTTAGTCAATGCCAACAGTATGATATTGACAAATACTGAAATGTTTCACTTCTGCCACTAATTCTTTATCGCACTTGTGGCTGAAAACATCTTATGAGAAAGGAGCTATAGAATTAAGCCCACACAAATACAGTTTGCAGATTAAAAAAATAAAAATGCATTTTTATCCTGGAAAGATAAGTTTTCATGATAAAACTTTAAATGTTCAAACCCCAAAATATTTAATTTGTGTTAACATTATTTAATATTACATACTCCTAAAGTAACACCAAATTTTTGCCCATTTTCCCTTAGTTCAGGAAAATCAAAACAAGCAGAAATGCAAAAACAGTTATTAGGAAAAAGAAGAAAATAATTCATGTTATTTTGTACCTTTTTAGGAAAAATCTTAGTAAGAAAATTGTATTACAAAGCACTAATCCTTAAATCAGTAGGAGTCAAAGACTTTGGTACCTTTAAGAATCTAAACCGTACACTCCCTCAATGCTGAGTTTCAACTGAAACTCATCAGGCCTCTAAGCACTACACTCCTCAACTTGCTGTTTCAGGGGTAGCCTCAAATCCTGTAATCTTACTTTCTTATTCATGGGCCTTTACATAAGCTCATTGAAATTGCAGTTTTCTAGATGACTGAGATTTACACTCCAATTTATCACTTATCTGGGAGACTCCTCTGTCCTTTTAGATGAAACAATATATTGCATCAAAGGACTGCTGTTATTCCCTGCCCACCTTTCTCATCCATGAATTTCTGACTTCCCAAACAGAAGGGCAGTAAGAAGTATTGAAGAATGTTTAGCCACCTTCTCAGTCTCCGTGGCCCTTAGATGGCAGTATGAGACACAAAATATAGAGGTATACTTTGTACAAAGCATATCAACTGGCTGCAGACTCTGTACAGTTTACTACAAAACTGTTCTAATCAAAGAAACACCTGGCTGTAACAGTGTAAGATGTGTAAGTGCAGAAACATAAAACTGTAGAAACTGAAATTTAAGACTCCTTATCTGACTTCACTATTAACAAAAAAGAAATTCTTTCCATTCAATGATTTTGAACATTATGTGAGTAAAATGGCTAGTTCTGAACTAGTTCACCTGAATCAAAACTGCTCCTTGTCTCATAAACAACTATAAGTGTACAGAACGGCACGTGTGGTTGCGTCCATTCCCTTATCTGGTGTCAAATACAGTAGAAACACCTCAGGGTAAGGCAAATTTACAGAACTCATTTCTGTACAGTTATACACAGAACTGTGAAAGTTCTGAGGCACCGGAACAGGTGGGCCAGAAAAGCTGTGGATGCCCCACCCCTGTGTGTTCAAGGCCAGGCTGGATGGAGCTCTGAGCAATCTGGTCTAGTGCAAAGATGTACCTGCCCATGGCAGGGGGGCTGGAACCAGATGATCTTTAAGGTCCCTTCCAACCCAGGCCATTCTACGATTCTAATTCCTATTTCAAAGTAATTTTATATGACAAAGTGTTACAAAGTTAGAAAAAATGTTTTCACTAAAGCCTCACTAACCACAGTGTCATTGCAGACTATGTCCTGGGAGGTTTCAACAACCAATTTGTCATCTCAGGAAAGTGATCATGCAGGTCTTGCCTCCACTGGGTCATCCCCGACCCAAGCCATGCATGAAGCAATATCTGGGGTCTTTGCCTTCAAATTTGATGGCAACACAGAGCATCTCACTCCCTAACACCCCTCCACTCCTTGCAGGATGTCATGTAGGGTCTCAATTAGTGGGTCACAGACAAAAATCCTAGCTTAACAAATAACTAATTTGGCTACTATCTGCTTGTCCTGAGAGGTGAAAATCACAGGATTTGAGTAGCCTCACTCCTGCCTGAGGGTGCTGCAGCACATGTCCCTTGACGGAAGCAGGTAGCTGCACCAGCACAGTAAATGCCAGTGTGGCAAATGCATGTTTGCCATGTGATGGGAATATGCATGGCACAGGAGGTCACAGCATGTATATCCTGTCACAAGGCTGGATGCCAGTCTATTATGTAAAAGGCACAGGAATAAAACCTGTGTTTAGACATCTAGTAGGCAATCCTAGGAAGCCCCAGCAGATCATGGGGGTAACACGGAAGGAGAATCCAAACGAAGGTTCACCACCTCTGATGAATCCTTTAAAAGCCTGTGTAGCCCACTGCAGACAAAATGTTGGCTATTGCTGTTTAAGATATTCAAGATACAGGCCTAGAGCATCAGGAAAATAACTACTGAAACTCAATATTACTTAGCTGATAAGAAGCCAGGGCATGGAGCAGGAAAAACAGAGTATTTGTTAGAAATAATGCATGCTGATGAATTCCTCTTTGGTCAGGAAATCAAGTCATGTCTTTTCAGCTGGATGCAAAATTTGTTATACTTGTATAAAATATGAAAGAATAAAAGTCAAAACATGAAGAAACTAGTTGCTTTACCTAAATATTGTATTGAATTTATTAAAGTATTGTTTTACTCTGGATATTCCACAGGTTATAGTGCCATGTGCCTACAACCTGAGTGGGGCAACCCTGGTTGTGTATATAGACTGGGGAACAAGAGGCTGGAAAGCAGTGCCACAGAAAGGGACCTGGGGGTCCTGGTTGATGGCAAATTGAATATGAGTCAGCAGTGCCTTGGCAGCCAGGAGGGCCAACCGTGTCCTGGGGGGCATCAGGCAAAGCATCACCAGCCGGTTGAAGGAGGGGATTTTCCTGCTCTGCTCTGCACTGGTGTGGCCTCACCTTGAATATTGTGTGCAGTTTTGGGCATTGCAATATAAGTAAGATATTAAGCCATTAGAGCATGTCCAAAGGAGGGCAATGAAGATGGTGAAGGGCCTTGAGGGAAAGACGTATGAGGAGTGGCTGAGGTCACTTGGTCTGTTCAGCCTGGAGAAGAGGAGACTGAGGGGAGACCTCATTATGGTCTTCAACATCCTTATGAAGGGAAGCAGAGGGGCAGGTACTGATCTATTCATTCTCGTGACCAGTGACAGGACTCGAGGCAATGGCCTGAAGCTGAGTCAGGGAAAGTTTAGGATAGATAACAGGAAAAG
This sequence comes from Neopelma chrysocephalum, assembly GCF_003984885.1. NCBI lineage: Eukaryota > Metazoa > Chordata > Aves > Passeriformes > Pipridae > Neopelma > Neopelma chrysocephalum. The sequence continues at coordinate 11,556,501 of NW_020897700.1, read as the reverse complement.
GTTCTTCACCCAGAGGGTAGTTGGGCACTGGAACCAGTTCCCCAGGGAAGTAGTCACAGCACCAAGCCTGACATAGTTCAAGAAGCATTTGGACAATGCTCTCATAGTGTGACTCTTCGGGCCGTCAGGAGTTGGACTCGATGATCCTGATGGCTCCCTTCCAACTCAGTGTATTCTATGATTCTATGAAGTACTCACTTAATATGAAGGAAAACAATTTCTGAAGCAGATATAAAATTAATTTTAAAAAAAATCATCATTATTGCATCTGAATTATTTTGTGCTTAGTTTAATAAAGCTATTTGCTTTTAAAGATGGCTTCAATTCAAATTTACACTGTGGAAAACCAACTTAATCACTAGTAGACTTTTGTTATGTCCCCTCTTCCAATTCAGAAAGAAAGGGAGAAGGAAATCCATACATCTATACTTAATACAATACAGCTGGTGCTCAGAATTAGGGAAAGAAAAAAATAGAAAAAATACGTTGATTTTTCAATATGCTTACAGCGTTACTTTGACACGCAAATCACAGATCTCTTCCTATATGTATATGTATTTTTTAATTCCAGTAAATTACTCTCATCTGTGACAAACTGTTTAAATGAACATTTTTTTAAGAAGCTTGTGGACTGATTTCATTTTAGAACAGCCAAATTTTTGTGTTGACATAAACATCAAACAAAATCTTAAGTTCTGGATGATTAGAAGAGTGTGTCCTGCATATAGTATAAGCATCAGATCATTAAGGGTTGTTAGAAAGAGTTTCTAAATTTCTAAGAAAGGAATAAATCTGCTTCTGTAAATGTAATTGTTTGACAACATTTTTGATTTTGTGCAAGTTTTGGTTAATTTTACAAAGACATACTGTCCTTGTACATATCTTTTATTCTTTGCTCTTTCTTAATTATGCATTGGCTTGTAGCGTAGGACACGGGATTTCCATTGCAAAAATTTTGAGACTTCAACACCTATTTGGAATATATGACAAGACACAAAGAAAGTAACATCCACAAAAATGTACAGCAGATCAGAGGAGCTCTAATTTTTCATTCATTTTATGCAAGCCCAGATTAGTTAAGTTTAGAAAGAAATATGGTTTGTAGCTGCAATTCCTGTCACCAAGGTACATTCCCAAATGTTAAGTTCAAAGGGAAAAATAAAAGGTAATATAAAATGAAAGCTGTGATAAGAGAAATTATACAACTTTTAGGACCAAAGAAAGCTTTTTGATAAATGTAAACAGTCTGTTGATTTTTACATAATCAGTTACAGTGCACTCCTGATGAAATCCTGGACCAACTGCTTAATGTTTTACTGGGATCTATGTTTGACATCGAGCAGGAAGCAGGAAACAGTACCAGCAGTGACTGCACAAGAAGTTTTCTCTATCCTATGTTTTCTATTTTCTTTCCTCTTTCAAGTCAGCTAAGGGACTAGGCTTTGTGACCTTTTATTTTTTTTTTCTTTTAATCACTAACCCTCCCTTCATAAGTGTTTATCTCAGTCCTTTGGCCATTTTACTGTTTTTGTCACTTCTAGCTGTTATCAACACTGTCCTATATGATCACCTAAAAATGTTAGAAGATAAATTCTAAAGAAAAACACTGACTAAACCTTTAACTAGCCAAACTCTACAAGATGATAGATGATAATAATAGCTTAAAGATACAAGAATAAATGGAGAATACAACTGTCATTTGGATTTCTAATGTGGCTCAAACTGCCACAACAATAAAGACACATTTACTTAATTTCACTTATTTCACATTATTTCTCAAGGAACAGTGGAAATGACAAATACACCTATAAATAAAGCAGTAAAGCTTGAGGAAAAGCACTCTCTTGCTATTATTTATTTAATTTCAGAGCATTTTGTTCTATCAAAGTATGTTTTTCACAGTGTGGCTTTCCATTACATGGTATGTCCAGTTTTTCACAAAATTATAGCTTGCGAGGGAAGGGACAGGATACCAAACAGGCTCTATATCCATTAACAAAGTGAAAACTATAATAGATTTTCAACGCATTACATTATTTATGTTTCACATGTGCCCAGTGTCTGCCTCTATTATTAATAACAAAGGTCAGAACACTTAATATTTGGCAGCATGCTTGACACATAATTGATGGTGCAATGTGCTATAGCACTACTTTATGTATCTGCTCTGCCTACAGTTGTCAGCTCATTTCATTTTCAAGGATTTTGTTGACAATTCTTAATAGGAAAATGCTGTCTATAAACCCCTCCACTTTAATATGCTTATATTCTGTATTTACTGATTGACTAAAATGCATTACAATCAAGTAGTTAAATCTGAATGTTGACATGGTGTTTAACCGAATGGAAATATTGCAAGAGAAAAGCATGGATAAACATTTCACTTGCATAATAATTTATCGCAATTTTCATGTATTTCAGTGCTGGTTTTTTTGGAAGTTGATACCAGTAAAAAAACCCCAATAAACAAACAAACAAACAAACCCTAATTAAATATCATAGCCATAGTTCAGAATTACGTTCCACTTTTATGTCCACTTCTCTAGTCACGCTAGAAAAGCCGATTTTGATCTCCCATGCACCCATTTGTCACCAGTAAAATTGGATGACTGTCTGTAGTTGCAACATTCAAGTTACCATTCATTACAGTAACAAAACAGTGCCTTACAGAAGTGAAACAGTAACAGTGAACATACATTTTTTTCACATCACTTCAAGTAAGAAGTAAGACCACTGCAGTTAATATGAACCAAATCAAAATATCATAAGAACAGCAGAGAGATTAGAATCAGTCTCTACTTCAAAGAGCTTACTTTGTAAGGCTTTGCCTATCAGAAAAACATAAAAAGTAAAAATGAAAGTATAAAATAAATAAACCAGTCTGAACTATATTATGCTTTAAGTGACTTCTACTCACTCTGGCATTTTAAATATTAAGAATAACATCAGTCAAAGAAAACAAATAAATGTGGGGGCGAGAGAGAGAATGTACAAAGCAGACAGGCAAGGAAAAATAAATGAGTTTGAGGAGAAATTTGAAAGAGAATTTGTTAAAAAGGAAGAAAAATACACTGGCTATAAGGATAAGCTTAAGACTACAGAAGTTTCACTTCTCGATTATATATCACACTTTTTTTCTCTTTTCTGGACTATTTTTTGAGAGAAAGATGCATAAACTGCTACAAAATCATCCTAAGCTTATACTGTTTAATATTGCTCCTCCTGTTTATAAGTACAAGTATCTAAGCTGAAGTAGGCTGTGTAAAATTTCCATGTTAAAGAAAATCCAATTTTATGCAAGTCAGCATTTACCAGATAATATTTTATTTAGATATGCTTAGAAAATGATGGAAAACATATCTAAGTTTATAGATTTGCACAAAGGTACTTATGTTAGGTCCTTTAGTCAAACATTTAGCTGCTGCTGAGGTTCCGAAACATGCTGATACTTATTCCTCAAGTACCTGCATTCCTCAATGGTTCTCAACCTTCGCTAAAAAAATGCCAGTACTTTCATACATTCAGTGGTAGTTACTTATGAAAACACCCTTTTCTATTTGAATTTGAATTCCCTGGGAAGCAGATAGAGATTAAAAAAAACCCAAATTAATTCTAGTTCCTTTCTAGAGCAACTCTGTGCTCTGCTGCCTAATTTCTTTAGAAACTCATTTTAGTCAGTCAGTTCTCACAGGTTTTTACAAACTTGGCCAATTAATACCATTCTTGACTACGACTGAAAGCAGTTTTGAGAAATTAGGTTCATGGTGCCTTAGCTAGATCCTTTTTTGAAGCAATTTCACAACTAGATTATAGTAACAGGAAAGATTCTGTTCTCATGCACTTCAACCTGGTCTTTGAAATGTGCTTTGTTCCAGAGCAGTAGTCTTCAGCTTGTGTTCCTAAATCCCTACAGACTATTGCTAAGAGTATAGCAAGTTGTAAATGCAAAATAAAATACAGACCATCAAACCCATTATCAATAGAATTATTTCACTATTCAGGAGCTTTCACTACATAAGTCCACAAATTAAAGGTCAAAGGCTGCACAGCAGTCATGGAAATTTGTGGGATAACCATTTGTTGTCTAAGTGCAGCTGCATCTAGATTGTTTAATTGATTCAAGGGCTCATACCGAAGCTTCCAGTTAGCATTACAGATAGATTTGGAATCAATAAGGATTTGGATTATTGCTGCTGAAAGGCTTACATCTGATTAAATCTTGGAGACATTAGGCAGTGCAATCTGTACCAGATGAGATTTGTGTATTATTTTCTCGGTCACCAGCAACTCCGTCAATCACTGTTGATAAATATGTGGATCACCGTGCATGACCAGAAAAAAGGGGAAACCATTTGTAAGTAAAAACCATTTGTAAACTGAAAATAAAGAACAACACTGTGATGATTTCTGGGCTATCAAGGTGTCTAACAGACACAGCACTCTGCCAGAAAGAGAACAGCATGAAAACGTCAGTGCCCTCTACAATGCAACCACTGCAACCAGCAAGGTTCTGGTGCTGATTGCGTGCGCTCTGATTATGAGACAACTGGGTTTATGCCACATGGCAGTTCTGTAGAATCTGACACTTTCTAGGAACAATATGTTCATTTTGAATACTTTTGAGCAACTTTTAACTAACACTGAGGAAAGTGAACCACACCATTCTGAAAAGAAAAACTTGCACTCCTACTAAAAATCCTTGCTATAAAATCTTATGCTCTCAGAAGAAGATAAAATGCCAATTAAGCAATTTTTTAATGGTCTGACTACTGCTGTTTTTTTTTTCAAAATACCCTGCAACCTTTTGTTTTCTTTTTAACAGTTGGATGTATCCCATCGAAATCAGTAAACAAGAATAAAACTATCAGGCCTCTATAAAAAGGTTGCTTATTCTCAGTTCTCAGTGTTTGCTGCTTTCACTGGCATTACGAATACTTTTATTTACAACTGCTATTAGCTTTGTAAAAAAAAAAAGGCAAACAAATATAGAGACTTTTTGGAAGAATGCTATTAACATGGTAGCACTGCAATGACCTGTCATCACTTCAGCAAGTGTAACACAGGCAGTGAGAATTAGAAAACTTCTCATTATCAAGTAGAGACTAAGTTGAGAGGTAAGGGGCAACCTCTTCATGTTAATTTGTATGCCAGCCCATTCTGAGATACTGCTTGAGCACAGTACCTGTGCTACATGAATACATCCTAGACCCTAATTAGGCAGTGAGAAGTAGGAGTTATGGCCATGTATCAAGTGAGTGCTTCAAAAAGGCAGTAGGTAGAGTTTTTATGTCATGTTTTCTATTCTACGGGTCACTTGTACATACAAAAAGGTTCCACTAAGAGCAGTAATAATAAATTGCGCATTCTTCACAACATTTTTGAGTTATGCTGAACACACAGACTACAGCATATGCTGTGTTCTCACTGTGATGAGACTATTTAGTTTTCAATTCAACGCTCATTTATTTTTGATTTTTTTTTTTAATGTGGCTATTTATAGGACAGCGGGATTACATAAACACATCACAGCTTACCACTGTTGTATAATTTCTCTTGTTACTAAGTAACTTGCCTTTTCACCAAGTTTTTAAAACCATTTTTTGAAGCCCTGAGCAAATATAATTAATCTATGGTCTAAATATTTAGCAACAGGTCACGGAAATTTCTTCAATTAATTATACTTTTAAAATGGTTCTTAAAACAAATAATTTCAGAGGCCATGAAACTAGATCAATTGAATTTCAAAGAAAAAGTTGAACTTTATTCCAAAACAAATGTTTTAATCTAAAAGGACATGATTTCCATTTTGTTAAACAAGTCTTGCACAGTTTACAGATCTGTACAGAAATATTAATTACAAGACCACCTACCTTGTCACATTGACTATTTCAACAAATATTCCAGCCATAAACATAACACACTACTTACTCAAAAAAACCCTAAAGACTAAAGAGCAAGTTATAACACAGTTGCAAAATCTTAGTTTTAAATTATTACAATCAAGTTTTGCATATACAAAAGAGGAAACACATAAAGGTTCTTAGAAACCTGCGCATTTTATTAAATTTTAGGGGTTCTAAGTGCATGGCATTAAAATTACATTATTATCTGATTATGTTATTTAGCATCATGTTTTTTCAGTTCATTTTACACAAGTCTGTTTGATAACTTGAAGGAACACAGCAGACTAACATATCACACAGCTTCTGGTAACCAAGGTATTAAATAGTGAGATTTCATTACTAAACAAAATACCATCTTTTATTTTTGTTGTCAAAGTATTAGTCAAATATTTTATGTAAAGGTTCTTTGCTAATCTAGGGAAAAGAAAGAGATCATCTGAATTTCATTATCCTGAGGCAGGTATACTATGCAGAGGACCTGCTACCCCCAACCCACTTGTGCCTACCGTGATAATCTGCATTTGAAACGTGTTCCATTCTAAATTCTATGTGGAACACCCTTTGGATCACAATTTGACACCTGTTACGGAGAAGTTACACTGAGACAAAACCATTTGTTTAAATACTGAGCCTGTAATACTTTTTTTTTCTTTTTGCTTTCCCTGATTAGCTAACTTCATTGCAAATCACAGCATAAAAGATCGGTAGTTCTGTGGAGCTGTCACATCCCTTCTGAACTATGCGGAGGAAAAAATAAAAAACAACAAGGGTCTTTGATCACAAAAAGAGAAGTAATGCTTGTGTATCACTGAAGGAGAAAGCTTATTGTACCATGTAAAAACTGACAGGTATTAAGAGATTTGCCAGCAAGGCATGAGAGATAGGGAAAGGCAAATGAATCCTTGAGAATGGCAAATCCAAGAACTAAATTGAGACTTGGTGACAATTTCCTTTCATGCAACCAAATCAGGAGAAATATATGCTCCCCATTATTTTTGGCTTAAATTATTCTGAATAGCATATTGTACAGCAATGTTACTTAAAAAGGATCAGGGAACATCAGCAGTATTAAACTAGATCCTAATTTACACTGACAGGACATAGAATAATCCAGTGCTGAACAGAGTACGCTACCAGAAGACTTTTTAAATGAGGTTTGACCGCAGAATAAAGTTTTTTCAAGAAGTAAGCCCTGAGGTATCAACTTCTATTGGATGGCAAGAATACATATAACCTCTGATTGAAGATACAACATTGCATCTTGAATCCATGACAGTTGCCGTTAGCTGAAACTTTTCCTATACCCTCTTGCTGAGCTGCCTGCATTCTTATCCAGGCCAAGAAACTAATGAAAAATAAAACAGATTTATAGGGATTATATATATTAAAAGGAGGCATACAGAGAGCAGAAAAAGAGGGAAAGAGACTCTAGTTGTTCAAAGTCTGTAGAAAGATATAACGAAGATGTTTAAAATAGCTAAGTATGGGCATAAACCTATATTTACTCATATTAAGCTTCTTTTCTGTTCTTAGAAGTAAACAATTTTTTAAAGAAGCAAATGGTTTTGTATCACTACATTTTGTATTCACTTTTGTATTCAAAGTCTTGAACAGAAGAACTTTAAAATAACAAACCCAGGTATTGGGTTTGTGACATGAAAATAGGAATGGGAGAAGAAAGAGATAAGGGAGTAAAAGTGAGTTAGTATCATGACAACGCAACCTAACACCCAGTCTCCAGCCCAGAGTGGCCTGAGATTTTATTCTTCAGAAGTAAAGGTACACCTCTTGATACTACATATTCTAACACAAAAAGTAGAACGAAATAAATCAAAAGGCTCTAGACTTTCTGAATAAAATCGATCCTATCGTATCCATCAGTTTCTTCAAAATCAAAGGTTCTAGAGATTTTTTGAGATTTTAAAAGAAGAAAGTGTCAAAGCAGGAGAACTTGATGCAGAAAGAAATTTCAAATTCTCTGGCATTACCAGCAACCCTTGAGGAAGTGCTTTTCCAAGCATATGAAACCACTTCCCAAAGTCTATCTGGAGAGATTATTTATAATGGTTTTCATATAAAACCATGATGGAGCTTTGTGCACACAAAATTAATGCAGTAGAAGGATTCCTTTGACTTTTTTTCCCAGTAGCTTATTGTAAGTTCCACAAAGCACACACATGTCTTTAGAAGACTGCAGTCCTGAACATTGGAATTTTGGACACACACTTATTAGTACCAAGAGACCATTGTAGTCACTGAGGTCACCATTTACAGGACCAGACCATGAAACAGCTTCTGTTTGTTCTTGTATATTTCTAACATTTCTTTTACTGAGAAATGCAATTTCCTCAATGCTTTAACAGCAGCTCTTTTCAAACAAAGTAGATTCAGACACAAGAAACACATGTCCCATTAGAGTAACTGGCAGTGAGAATGACATTTCTGGTATGCTGAATTAAATTTTGTTTCAAAGGAAAGTGTTTTGTTTATTTTCAATTTTATCTGAACTAGGATTGCAAAAGAAGGAAAAAAAGTAAATGGATGAATTTAAAGAACATTTTGTTTCATACTGAAATAGTTTTAAAACAATTTGGAGAGCAATTATTAATGTAGCTTTATAAACATGTGTGGCAGATGATGTTATATATTTTGATTAATTTAGCTGAGGTTATTTCTGACACCCCACAAAATAATCTCCCATACTATCATATATTTCTGAGAAGTCAAATAGCTGCCACCCACAATTACTAGGGACAAAACTCGAGCAGTATCTATTAAATTCCTGTTTTCCCTGAGAGAGAAAGAAAAGAACGAAGTATGCAGAATTTTGTTGTTCCAAAAGATTCAGATTATAGAAGTGTTGCTTTAATACGTCTCTCTGCAACTATTCACATTTGTCATTTGGATCCATTAGAACTTCAACAATGGTATAAGTGTATTTCTTTTTTGAGATGTCATTAAAATTAACTGTGCCTTTAAACAAATGTGCCCAGATGCTATGGGTACAGCTAATCACAGGCACAAAGGCCCAGTCAAGGTCAGGCTGCGAGTTTGTCTCTAATTGCCCAGTTATACATTCCTTTTTCACCCAAATCTTCTACTGACTTCAATGGGATTTTTGTTTAGTGAGGATTACAGGATTTCACCTCCTAGTTTAAGTACTGCATATATACATCACTATGTGCAGTATGTTTTAGTCCCTACAGTCACAGTATCTGTAGTTTTACTATCCCCAAATATCATGTTGAGCTTTTTAAGACTTTCACCGTCCCAAAGCCTTAAAACTCAGTTTCCTTTTGCTCTACTTTATTTTCTTTTGTTCTTCTACGGTCAACACTACTGGACTTTGAAAAACAGTTACCTGGCAGCCCATGTTTGCCTCACTGCTGCTACATTTTTCATTTCAAATGTGCTAATTTGCTTTCAAAACCTATTGACCTAACTACTGTATTAGCCATTCTACTAAAATACAAAGACAGTATTTTTCCTACCCCAAAGTCTTTCTCTTAAATTCTTGGTTACATTTCAGGTCATTATTAAAACAATCTGGTGATTTTTACATGATCTTACTGATGGCCATAATAGCTTTTGTTGACTTCTCTAAATATTTTTGCCTGCCACAGCATGTTTGTATGATTAATTCTCTATTCCATTCTTTTTACATGTTTACATCAGGTTGCCTGCAGTCTTCCTTAGTTTACCACACAACATATGTTCATGAAACATTTTTTTAATCATTATGCAAACACTACAATCTAGACAAAGTGCATGCCATCATCTTTTATCAGACAAGCTGTACAAAGACAAGGGTGTTGCTATGTTGTCAGTTCAGGCCTGTTGGTCTCTTCCTCATCCAAACTGAACTCAAGAGGAAACCCAGACACAGCTGACAAGACAGTTCACACAGAGGCCTGTTTCTAACAGCACAAACACAAAATACCATGAGTTTGAGTTTGTCTCCAGCATATCCCAGCTGCTCTAGCACTGACAAAGTCCTTTGTCACCTCCCAGAGCATGCAACTGGCACCTGCAGCACAATGTTCTGCAAACACCTTTCCAGGCGGCTGAAACACATCCTTTGACAACTTAAAAACCAAATATACTCAAAAACCAACAAAAACAAATCCCTCTGAACTGATGGACCCTCCAAAATGACAAAACCAGTAATTATGGCTCAGAGACCCAGGCCAGTGGTCTTTAGCTTATGCTGGTCTTTGAGCAACATCAAATGTTTCCATTGGCCTCAGTTCTAAATATTCATTTCCAACTTGTGAGCAACACATTAACTGTCAGACATAGACTGAGAAGCTGTGAGTTCACTATCTGATTTTTGTCTTAAGAGAGGCCAATACTCTACTGTAGTTTTATTAGCAAAGCCTCTTTCCTGTATAAGTATGAATTACAGCATTTTAAAAGAGTAGGAAAAAATACCGTATTTCCTTATCTATGTTTTCGTGGTGAAACATATAACTATAGTTGTTTTCTATTCTCTGTTGTACAGGCATTTCAGTATAATTTTCTTGTTCTTTGAACAAAATTTCTTGAGCAGTATTGCTTACATGAGGAACACAAGCATTAACTAAAGAGACACACTGGGTAAAGTATATTCATTTAGTCAAAAAGTCTCTAGTGAGTTGTAAGCAGCAGCAAATATATAATCCTTGCTCAAGTTTTGCAGTTTCTCTGATATCATTATGTAAGTGATCAGAATACTATTTAATGGGGTCCACTTTCAAGGTTACATTATGTTCCAATGGCAGTGAAACAGTCACTGCTAAAAGACATACACTCTGGTATTTTTCATGCTTGAAAAGCACATGCTAGTCAGGAGATTTTATCACCTATTTACTTAAAATGCAAAAAAGCTCTTAACTCCTACTGATAAGAAAGGGATGCAAACTTGGTGCTGAGTTTAGGACACTGCTACAAGGCTACAATCAACAGGCACTGGACCATATGCAGAAACAGTAGTTAACTTTTGGGGCTCGAGCACCAGACTGACCATATACAGTAGTAGTAGAGAGCACAGCTAATTGCTAGATGATGTATAGATCAGTACATGCTTGTGGGCTTTGCATGAGAGCATCTTAGTCTCCCTTGGTATCATGGTATTCAGTCCCATCAAATAAGGTTGGATAATAAGAACTGGCAGTTTGATTCAGTTGAAAGGCTAGACTGTTGTAATTTAAATGAAAGACGCGTTATCTCACTATTCTCTCTGTAAGCAACATGAAGCACACACATGGAGGGTATGAATTAGAACTGGACAATTCAATTTTTAGAAGGTAACTATTCCTGCTAAGCAAGTGCACATTTTCAAATGGAACTTTAAATGTCTTTTCTGTGAACTGAAATTCTTGTGTGCCTTATTTGACCTTCTTTCAGTACAGCCTGCACTAAGCCATAATAGTTTGTAGCCTGCAGACAGAACAGAAAATACTTTCCTTCTAAAGCATCCAGATATACGTCCTGGGTTACACAAAAATTCTAGTATCCACCTTCTTTTCTCTTTTCTCCAAATTCAGCTTTTTTGTGTTTTGCCTTCTTCAAAGAGACTGAACTGCTTGTGATTAATGACTCAAACACTCAACCACCTTGGGCTTCCACCACCACTGTGACATATCCATTAACAAATACTTGTCATTTAAGGATGGATCCCTGCTCTCTGTAACCATATGTGTTAGCTTCCTAAGCTCAATTTTAACATTCCCTCAGAGCATTCCCTACATGAATTGCCTAAAACTCTTCACCACCATCTTCAAGACGAAATGACATGTGCATTAAAGTCTCTCAGCTCTGACTGTCTATACAACAATGCTATTTACGCCTACCAATTCTACCCACAGACAGACTCCAGTGCTGCCAAACTCGGCATCCTTCTTAGGGCTAAACACACTTGCAGATAGTTTTGGAGAGCACATGGACATTCCTTATATGAAGATTTCATGGTACTTTCCATCTACAAAATTAGTATTCACATAGCCCTTAGTTTCTACAGCTTTGCCCAGCGTCAATACAGAAGCCCATACATACCCTAAAGTCCCATCTCAAGTCTTTGAGATGGCCATGTAAGGCAAATATCAGTAGCAGGCAGAATTATACCTATTTAGTAATACCTGCAAACTTAAAGCAACAGAATTTCTGGGAAAAACAAAGTGTACTGTAACTGACTATACCAATATTCCTGACACAGGGCTTTACATCTCCTAATAAAAGGTAGAAGTTACACTTGTTATCATATCCTGAATCAGACGGCAGAGTATATCAAAGAGATCTCGATTTGCCATAATATTTCAAATGATTGCCTCAGGATTTATACTTAATCTGGTTTTCAGAAAGCATAAGCTATTCTAGATAGAAACAGATGTCAGAAAAAATATACCCAGACAGAAAATATGGCACATTATTCTAAAAAATGGTTCTTTTTCAAAGAAATGTTAAATAGACAATGCAGTATAGTCAAATCCAGCAATGGTATAAATGGCAAAAATTAATATATAGTTATGTATGTGCTCTTTCATGATTTCAGATTTATCACAGATATATTAGTGAGTCTCAATTTCGTGATTTCAGATATATTTGTGGATCACATGGAAACATTTTTTATAAGTAAAGAACAGACAATATATGGGAAGAGCTAAAGAGCTTGGAAATATAATTTTCATTAAAGAATCTCTCAAATGTAACTGAAATAGGTAAATGTGACCTAAAACATAAAATTTGAGTGGCTATTGCTTTTTTTATTCACATACTTGACTGTCTTAAAGAAGGATGTATTTTGCAAATACAATGAAGTATTTAGCTGCTCTGAAAAAACACACAAGGGCACAAAGACATAGATGTAGAAGCCAAATATTTAAAACATTGCTAATGTTTGTAGCTTATGCTGAAAGTCCAGATTATGGGACTCATGCAGTTACAAAAAATCATGTCTTCCAAAGAGACTTAACATTTCCTGATAGCGGGCAATTTGAAAAAACAAACCTTAAAGGAACAGAATGAAACAGAAAAATAGAAAATTAATCAAATTTTTGCATCTTCTATTTTTAATCCAACTTCCAATTTCTAATTATTTCAGTACCACAGTAATTCTCTAAGCATCCAGAATGCAATATTCCAAATGAAAGTCTAGATAACAGATGTCCCCTAACACATGAATAGCTGAACTGTATATTGAAAACTGCAATCTCTATAAAGAGAAATATTTTTATTATCATTTATTCATTTAAAGAACAAGAGTTAGTGACTTTTGTTACAGGAATACATTCTTTCTTCTGATATGCATATGTTCATAAAAAATAAACATATAGAATATACCACAAGCTACTAATTACATTGTTGTCTGCATTGGAAGGACAGGTGTAAAGAACACACTGAGAAAACTAATATCTAGAAAATGTTATCCCACGAAGGATATCTCACCTTGAAAGACAGATGAACTTTATCACTGAAACATTTTACACAGAAAAATTATAATTTCTCAAAAAATTAAAAAATAACACTGATTTACATTTCATTTCTAAAGAAACGACAAAATCTGGAGAAGAATTCCATTCTGTCTCTTGCATTGTTTTTGAGCGTGTGTGACATGACTCCTTCCAAGAAATCTCCCCTCCTGCACCTCCCTATCCTTCCCCTGGATCCTCAATTTTAACATCTATTACCTTGGAGTTTCATCTTATTTGCTTCAATATTGACTCAAAAGTAGGGTTGCACCTTCTGATCTCATCCCCTTGGATATCATCACAGAAACCAGAACTCCTATACAGAAAGGATTAGTGGTAGTACAATAGTAGTCTCCTTATCAAGCCTAAATACAAAAAATGGAAACAGACGAACAATAACTCAATCTTACAGCAACATTCAAGATCTGACATTTTTGACATCTGCACATTTCCTACTGGAATGCAGGGAATTAACTTGATGGTTTCTCAAAATGGGAATGCATGTGTTTCTCTCTATGTGCCTTCCCACTCCATTACTAAATAATACTTTGCATAAACCACTAACTTTAACAAAACATTTAAATTGTAAAAGCATGGTGTATCTGTATGCTATAAACAAACACCTTATTCCACTGCACTATTATTTGAGTTTGGCAAAAAGGTCTGAATGGAAGCAGATTTGGGGTTGCTTTTTTCCTTATTTTTCTTGTTTGGTTTGCTTGCTTAATGCTGACTGGTACTGGTTACTTTCTATTCCTCCTATAATGACAGAATTACTCAGATTGGAAAGGTCCCCTGATGGTCATACAGTCCAACACCCCAATCAAACTTCCAAAGACAAAAAAAATCCACCACCTCTTTGTGAAACTTGTTCTGATGCTTAACTGTCCACACATTTTTTCCCTTTATATCCTTTGGAAGTCTCTTCTGTTTGAACATAGGATCCTGGTCTCTTATTCTAAGCCTGTGCACCTCAGTGAAAAGCCCTGTTCCATATTCTTAGTAACCTCTAAGTGAAAGACCACTGTTTGGTCCAGTCCTCTCAGGCTCTTTCCATAGGGCATATGTTTCAATCTATCTTGGTGGGCCGCTGCTAGACTCAACCAAGTTTATTAAGGTCTTGTATTTTTCTTTTTTTTTTTCCCCTGAAAACCAAACACAGTATACCACATGCGGTTTAGCAGTCATCAAGTAGAGGAGAATAAGCACTTTGCTCAATTTACTGGCTATGCTCCTCTTGATAGAGCCCAGGATCCTGTCAGCCTGCATTGCACTTAGGGCACAATACCGGCTCATGTTCATCTTAACTGTTCACCAGAATCCCCAAGTCCTTTTCTGCAGAACTGCTCCCCAACCAGTGAGCATCAGGCTCTAGCACTGCAAGGAGCTCTTCCATGCCAGGTTAAAGTCTTTGTATTTGTCTTTATTAAATTGCATCAGATTCCTATTAGTCTATTTTTCCTGTGCATCTAGGTCCCTCTGAATGACAACCCTGTGTGGAAGTCTATCAGCTTCACTGCCTCCAATTTGCTGCTATCCAAAACCAACATGAAGGTGCACTCTGTCTCACCACTATGTACCCTCTTCTCCTTCTGGTACTCATGAAGATATAAAAAAAGTTGGTTAGAGCACAGCTCTAATAACACCAAGGCTGTGGGTCTGATCTCTGTCCAGGCCATTCATTTAAGAGTTGAACTCAATGATCCTGGTGGTTCCCTTCCAACTCAGAATAGTCTGTGATCTGTGACTGTAGTAAAACAGGTTGGGGTTCTCATCCACAGACCTAGTAATTTCATCAGAGACAGCAATCATGTTAGTTAAGCATGATTTACCCTTGGCATAAAAAGGCTGACTCCAAAAGGATCCCATTTACCAGTATACTGAATAAACTCAAGTTGGCTCCATCAAAGGCCAGGACGATTCTCTGCTATTAAGACTTCCTCCCATGAACTTCAGTAATTCATGGTTGTTACAAGTTAGGTCTGTCATTGATTATTGCCTCCTTGTCCAGCTCTTTATTTGTGAGGATTCTCTCACCCAGATAAATTGCACCCTCATTAGAGTCCATTGACAGTCTCCAGAAACATTCTGGGTTGCTTTTATGGGTTGCCCTTCCAGCAGGTGTCAGGGAGGCCAAAGTCTATCACAAGAACAAGGGTCTCAGAGTTGCTTAATTATGACTTTTTCCTCTTCCTCATACTAACCAAATGATCTGTAAAATACGCTCAGCATTATGTCACCAGCCCCTCCTCTGGTCCTAACCCACAAGAAACCCGTCCACTCAAAGTGCTTCTTCACATAAAGGGAAACGTCCATCCCTTTTTTCCCTACCTGTCTTCCCATATCCATCCATCATAGTTGTTCCAACAATACCTTAGTGATGTGTCTGCATGCAGAGCTCTGTCTCCTACTGATTGATTCCTAGGTTGTGTGCATCTCTTTGCAAGCAATTCTTCCCTGACAGTCTATAAACCAGAAGATTTATGTTTTGCTTTGGAGTTGTTCTTCATCAGATTTGACCATCTGCTGATAGTACTTTTCTGTCTGTCACACAAATTTTTATTCTTTTATTCCAACAGTTTTTTTTCCTTCTTTCTCAAATCTGTTTCTATCCCTTTCAACTCCATTAAAAATCATTAATTAAGTTCTTACAGACAATCTCACAAAGTAGCAGTCTGCCTGTCAGCTATCACACTTTCAAATTAGCATTGCTACTTTTGGAAAAGCTGTATTGTGGTAAATTGAAATGATGAAAAATCCGTAGAAGTCTATGCAATAACATGTTCAACCAGTATTATCTATGTGGGCAATGGAAGGAAAGGGCTATTAGCCAAACAAGGATAAAATTGTACACAGAGATTTTAAAGACCAGAACTGAATACTGAAAATAGTGTCTTGGATTGAGTGAACAGTCACACAGCTACAGCTATCCTGCACTGGTACTCCAACTAAGTAATTTAAAAGTTACCCTACAATCTGTAGGAACATCTACAGATTGCAGCACTGAGACTGTCTAACTTGATTTCATTTTGCACAGCATACATTCTGGAGCAGGACACAGGCTCCCTAGCTGGGAGGTGCTGTTGACTCTCTTGACAGACAAGAGGCCTTGACAGAAAACATTCCCTAAGCCAGAAAAATCAGCAGGACCTTGGTTCTGCTGAGGATATTGCCCAGCAAGACAATGAAACACTAAGCAACACTGAGGATCACCAGCTTTGCATCTTGAACTACAATTCCACCTCCTTGGCCAAGCTTGCAGAAGAGCTTTAGTAAAGGGCGAGAAGAGAGCCTCATTACAGGCTACCACTTACAAGAAGTATATGCTGTTTGTCTTCCAGCAAGTCAACTGACTGATGGTAACTTAATACTTGTTTAGTGAGTGGAGGTCACTTAAAAAACCAAGATGTTATTGACCCCTATAGTTAGCTCAGAGAATCTCTGAGAGGAGGAATAGACACACAATTCAAATGTGCTGAAAAAAAAAAGTGTTAATATTGACTACTGAATTGAAAACTACATCAAACAACTCTCGATGGGTTATTGCTATAATATTGTAAAAACTGCATATCACTCATGGCTCCTCCTAAACAAAATACTCTCAATCCAAATTTCCAATTGAGAAGCTTCTTTCATTCAGACTCAGTGCTGACCATGTTTTTTTCCAATTAAACCAAGGACATAATTCCCAAGGTGAAGACAAAGTGATATGCACATCAGGAGGGCTGAAGTACAGATTTGCCTTTATTTTAAATTTCTTTTTGAAAAAAGCTGTTATGAAAGACAAACAAACATTGTCTATTCCTAGGTGACTATTCCTATATTTATACAGAGACTTAAGCAAGACTATGTAACTGTTAAGTATAACTTCCTATATATTGCTCGGTTAGAGAAACATTTTTAGAAGTTAGATCACAGCACAGAAAGAGGCATAGAAAAATCAAAGATACAGGGCCAAAAGATGCTATATTCCTTACCCCTCCATTAAGCCTTTTTTTCAAAATTCAGATGAAAGAAGGTTGTGTAACATTATAAAAGCTCTAGACTAAAATCAGAATTATTTCTATAGATAAATTCTGCAGAGTTTTTAAACTCTGGAAAGAAAAGGCAGCCCAACCCCTTTGCCCACGAATCAAAAAATATACTTGAAGGAGCAATTCTATCTTTCCAGCTGTTATGACCAGAGCTATGCTGATTTTAGTGGAGTTCAGGCTACTTACAGCAGTGGAAGATCTGGTCTTCCAATTAAATTCTGTCTTGACTTTGAGTAATTCTGTTGAGGTCACTAGAACAGGGTTACTCAGGACATAAATTTGCCCCAAGGGCTTTTGTTACCTAAGCTATATTTATATTACATTAATGTATAAACACAAAATGCCTAACAAGTTCCCACAAAGTAATTCATGTAATTAGTTTGTAACTTGTGCTTAGGTCTCTCAAGGGTTACTGAGGGTCAAATTAGGGAAACATATTTCTTAAAAGCACAGGTCCTAAAATAATAAAGCTTCAGTTTACATTTCTAAGTGGTAGCACGTCAGTATTTTGACTTCTAATAACCTTTTTAAAAAGTAAATGGATTAAAATGATAGAAAAAAAAAACATCTGAAATGACAGAATACCATATTTAAAACCAAATGGTAGTCTTGTGTGCTTCTGCAGATGAAAATGCTTTAGTTAATTTCTGTTTAAACTTCAGGACATCATACAGACACAAATAACACCACAAAAGTAAGACTCTTTTTCATATATTCTAAAATCAAAAAACAATTCAGGTGCAAACAAAAAGTAAGTATTGCCTACTTTGTACTGTCTGTAACCTATCCTCTTTTGGAGTTTAAAATTCACCAAAACTTCCACCATATAAAGCAATACAAGTTAGCAGGATTGGGGCCTAGACATTAAACATCAGTGGAACAGAGTAAGCTTTTTAAGGAAACTGATGCCACTTGTCATACATGAATAGAGCACTGTGCTTCTTTTACAAGCAGCAGCATGATTTCCTTTTAAAAAGGCAAAAATTATGTAACCTGGAGGTTGAGAAACACCATAAGACACACATTATCTATGAGAATGCTAGCAAGAGGAATTTTTCCTTATTAACTAAACCTGTCTGAGAACCCTAAAGTCACTAAAATACAATTAAAATAAATGATCAAAGGTCACCATGCGCCAGTTGTTTACTTGGATAACAAACACAGGCAGATACCAGCTGCTGATAACTCTAATTTATTGAATTTATTAACAAGCTGCAGGAATGTGCTTGTTGCATTACATGACTATGCATATTGAACAATTGTTTTATTTCAACTTTACTGTCTTCCATTTTACATAGTTCACAACCATTTACACTATGCAAACACATAACATTTTATTTTTAGATCCTGTTACATCACACATGACATTTATCAACACATTTATCAATTAGTGACAGAAAACTGAAAAGAAATAGTAAGGAAATGCAAGGGCTAAGATAAATCAGAAGTTTAAGACAACTACCTGTTGTATGCAGTTCACTAGATTTATCTGGCAGTACAACAAACCTCTGTTTTCATGCTAAATATGTACATCAGTTATTTAACAGTTGCTAACAAAGAGGGAACTTTCAAAGTGGAGATCAAAAGGAATAAAATAGTTAAATTTGCTTGAGTCCAGTCAGCAAAACAAAAACATGATGCTTCCATATACAGCTAGAGTACCAAGTGATGTGGACAGCCACAAACACATCAGCTTTAATGGAGAAAGACAGAAATACATATTTCTGAAACATGGGTAGAAATGGAAAAATGCTTTTGATCTAGCTCATGAAGGACCACAGACCCGGATAATATACAGATATTTGGGATGCTGCTTTCAGGTTGCATTACGGTATTATAACACAACATTTCTAATTTTTTTGTGTAGATATAATTCTAATTTGTAACTGCAAATAAAAAGTCCTTTGAATTAAAAAGGAGTTCAAGCAAGTCAGATAGTTCACACTGAAATAAAAGGAAATATTATTGTTTCAGATTTATGGGGAGGAACAGCTGGCACTTATTATGTCTATGTACTACATCAATCACCAGCAACACAAACTCCGATAAATCTACCTTATGTCCCTGTGAATATAAAACTGTTTTTCCTTTCCTAGACCAGATTGCTAGCTTATGTAAAGTGGTGCAGCTCTAAATCCAGCCCTCTATCTTCCAATCAGTCAAATGATGTACTAGCCAAAAATTTATCTAGTTTAACTTTTATAGATGGGGGGTAAGTTTTGGTCTTTTTGCTGTTGTTGTTTTGTGAGGGTTTTCTTTGGTTTTGTTTTTGCTTTGTTTGGTTGTGGTGTTCCGGTTTGGTTGGTTGGGTTTTTCTGGGTTTTTTTGTTTGTTTTTGTTTTTGTTTGGGGGTTGTTTTGGGTTTTGTTTGTTTGTTTGTTTAAAACCAAGTGATTGACTTTCACACAGAGTGCTTGTGTAGGATAAATAGCACCAGTAAAACAGAGTATCAGCAAGTATTGTTGGTTTTGGTCAAAGCTGTAGCTGCAATAGATGCCAATTTGTACATCATTATCTCTACTACAGCATGAGCTGTTTTTAAACAATCTACTGCAACTGGATAGTGACAAGGATAAAAAGAATAAGGGCAGTGGAAAGAACATTAACCACAGAAAGATGAGTAGGACGTGGCCTCTTGCGATCCGACCACCCAATGTACAGGACCTTAGTACTGAGAAACAAATGTGCTTTAACTTTCCTGTCTGCCGAAGAAAGAATGAAGCAGAACAGATTGTCCAGCAAGCTTCTGTTAAGTGCTTATCACAATTTTTAGTACAGAGGATAGAGCCAACTACTAGAGAGCAAACATTTCTAAATTCAACTCAAAACTATATGGGAGGACTTAATCCAGAACGTGAAGGAGGTAATAATTTTCCTTTGAATATAGCATTAACTTTCAAAGGAAAGTTGATCTTCTACCTAATGGAGAGGAGCAATCTACTGACAGATTGAGATGAGAAGACAGATTTATGTCTTTCAGTCTTTCTGTTCATTTTTAAAAAAGGTCAGTTGCAACCAGGCAGCTGACATGGCTCATACAGTGACAGAGGGCTTTAACTAGAACGGGAAAAGCATTCTCCTGTGTGTTAATTTGGACACTTTAAAAATCAATTACTTCATCTGGTTTTCTATAAGATATTCTCAATTTTGACAGAAGGAACAACAGAGCTATTACTTGCTATCTTTGAGAACAACCAGTCTGGAGGATTGGTGGTTTTAGGAGGCTGGAAAAGAAAACCAGAGTTCCCATTCCAGGCTCAACTCCAATTGCACATACACTAGAACAAATGATAAGCAAGCTATTTGCAAGTCCTTAGGAAGTGGAAAACAAAGAAGAATCCTTATTCTCTACCCCCAAGTGATTGCAAACATCTGATACAGCCATGGGTACACAAAAATCATGTCAAATTAATATAATTATCTTTTCCTGTTATGACAGGGAAATGGTCTTCTGATAAGGACGCAGCAATAGGGGTCAGATAGGGTTAGGATAAACCTTCTGCATGGTAATAAGCAGCATTATAGCATTTTCACATGGGGAAGAGCCATACTTTCTCTCTGCATGCCTGCAACCCAGCCTCACTGCACCCCTCCCAAACTTGCACCATCCCTGCATCCACACGCAGCCACAAGTCAGATCCAGATAGCCTCTGCTGCTAGACAGATCATACATACTTTTAAACTCACTATTTCTGCAACATATATAAAGTTTGAAGCCAAAACCTGCTACAGTTGCACATCAAATATTTATATAAAAGCTTCTCCTTCCCCTGCCCCATAACTGATTTTGTGAGGTCCTGTGGCCAAAGGGACCCACTCAAAGATACTGATCAGCAAACTCAGCCCTTTCTCCAATATGTTGCACCGGTTAAAGACTACAAGAAATACAAACAGTTGTCATGGAGCTGCACTTCCTCTTAAAATTATTCTTGAGAAAAATCGGTAATTTTTTCTGCCAGCTCAGATGTCTGACCCTTGATTTCTTGGAAAGCTTGTGACCTCAGTGTGAATTACAAGCCTCATCTTGTCCACTCTGTAATTTATTTTGACTTTAGTAAGGCTTTTTCCTTGATATTCTAAGATGCAGGAAATACGCTCCAGAGGAAGTTACTACAAAGAGGGAAGCAAAACTGCTGGAAAACTGCACCCTACATTGTTTGTCAATGTTTCACTGTCAAAGTGAACACACTTGTTGCTGTGCAGTTTAACATACTCACTGGGGATTTGGTTGGCTGAAGAGGGAGATTCTCAACAAGTATGCTTCTGACTGCTTCATGATGCAGTTTGTGAGGCTGTAAAAACTTCGGATTATAGGATCAGAATTCAAAAGAAACATGGTCAATCTGAGATATACTCACAGGAAAAAAAAAGATTATGAGATTTTGTTACGACATTTCTACTCTTCGGGATCTTTTAAGTTCTGTCCTTCAAGCGGAAATACTCAACTGGACAAACACAATTGAAGAAGTTTCAACTTTGTAACAGCTCTTCAGAAAAGCCATCTGTGAGTCACAAGCTGAACATGAGTTAAAAACTAAAAGGAACACTTGAAGGGATCAGTGTTTAGTCTAAAAAAGAGGAGCTTGAGGAGAGTAAAGGGCTAAGTACAAGGGAGGAGGAAATAAGTCATCTTCCATTATCCACATTATCTTGGACAAACAGTAATGGACTTATATTTACAACACACACTATTTACACTTGATATTAGGAAAAAGAGTTCTGTTGAATAATCTTCTTTTCTAGAGATCTATAGAAGAAACTATATAAGCCAAGTCCCTTTTTTGTCTCTTAATAATATCCCTTTGCTATGACTCACAAAGGCTTAGATTTTAATCTAGCCAGTGTCTTGCTTTTCTCCCAGTCTTGTCACAAAACAGTATCACTACAGATGAAGTCATAGAAACCAATCAAGACAAATTTATCTAATAGAAATAGCTGAGCATACCTTATTAGAAATTTTTAGACATATTTGAAAGTATATGCAACAAAATAAGGACATGTTGATTCAAAATTTCCTTTATTGTGAAGTTTCAGCTAGATACAGTGACCAAATAACTGCTTCAAAATTCATGTAGTCAGCTCTACATGTGAATCTGATTCCAAGAAAAAGTATCCTTGTGCATAATTTTATATATCAGAAGGAAAGCACAGTCGCTTAAAAAATCCACAAGAAATAATCCAACAGACTGATTATTCATTAAATGTGTTGGACATAACCAGCCAACAAAATCTCCTTCTGAAAATATATGAAGTACTTCTAAGCTATTACTTTGTTTTGCAGTTACAAAATGGCCTAACAGATGTTGTTTGGACGCTACTGCCAAAATCAGGATTCTCTCTACCATATTGCCACCCAGTACTTTAAGAGGACAAGGGAGAGGAAAGGAAATAAAAGGGAAACAGATCTTTTTGTGACTAATAAATCAATTCAAAATGCTCTGAAATGTATGAGTTCTTTATTTTATTTTTTTTTAGTAGTTGTGCAAAATTTATGATGACCTTCAGATTACAAAATACTTCAACCATGTAAGGCCATATATATAAATATATATAAAAGTGAACATGAAAACAGGCAGAAATCTAATTAGGCTTTAAGAAGATAATACACAAGGGGAGCCACAGCAGTAAAACATCATCTTTCAGTGAGCAGAATACACTTACATTACTGTCTGGCTACTTTTTCCATTCATGAATTCAGATATAAGCCACCAAACCCTGCACTCAGTCTACATAAAAAAAGAATCTATGGTTTAGCTACAAAATGACCCTCCGTTCTAGCTTGCATCATGCATACATTCACAAGAATGTGTAAGAAACAGCCCTTTGTGTAAGAAATACTTATACAGTTGATTTATTGACCCAGTACAAAAAAATCTTAAGGTCTTCAGAAGGAGAAGAAAATGTAATCCTGAAACAATACATTCACATAATATATGCACCCCAAAAAACAACTTTTCTAAGTCTCATACATGTAACACTGGGGATCATTCTGAAGTTGAAGATTTTAATTAAGAATTATGATAACTTACTAAACAGCTAGAAAGAATTAATGGTATTATTATTTTAATTATTTTAATAAAATATTTTGTTATAATGAGCTACTATTATACCGAAGCAATGAAAAATGAGAATTTCATTATTTTAAATTACAACTTCATATTTCATCAAAGTAATATAAAATAATATCTTTCTTTCACACAAAGTAAGGTAGCTTAGGAAACAAAAAACTTCAAAAATCGTACCTCCTTCTCTGAATAACAAACACCCATAAAGCTGCATTCTAAAAAATGCAGAAGCCCACAAACCATACTTATACAGGTAAAGCTTCTAATTAAATTAGAGAAATTTTCAAGAAAAGATATTGATACACTAATGCAGAATCTTGGTCGAACCCTCCTCCCCCAAAATTATTAACGAAATCTCCTCCAATTTTTAATGGACAATGAACCAAACATATTCAAGGGGTGCCTGAATCTACAGAACTGGATTTGAGACATGGCAAGCACGAGTACTACCTTCATGAGTTACAATCCTCCAAAATTCTTCAGTCTGTTGATTATACAGAAAGTGATCTGAAGTGGAAGATACAAAAGAGGAAATAACATGAGGGATATTAATTAACCAAACTCCTTCAGCCTTGCTGCCGTCTGCAATAATTCATACAGCCAAATCCAGAGTTAGTCATCTCCTCAAGGGGGTTTACAGGAGCACTTGAAGGAGCCTTTGCTATAGACCTTCATTGTTTAAATAAGCATATATTGTAGTGATAATTAGTATTTACATTTAGCATGTGTTCATGGCTACAATTTTTCTTTCCTACCTATCATCACAGTAAGCAAAAACTGTAAGCAAAACCAAGTTAACCATCAATCGTAAGATCAATAAGAACTCTTAAGAATGAATTATTTTAGTAATTCGAAAACAGCCAGAGTGCTGATTTTAGATCGCTAATTATCAAAAAGACATCAGTGAGAACTCTAAAGTTTCAAAATAATGCTTTAAAGCATTTTAATATTTAACTATGTTAGTGTTTTAAATCATAATATCAGAAACAGTCTGGTTGTATCTCAAGAGTTGAAAAGTAAATCAGACAGAAAACTAAACACTGCATTTAAACAAGATGCTTTTTTTAAACTATAATTTTCTAATCAGCAAAAGTGTTCTTAAGTTCTAAAAATGATATGAGTTAATCTCAACAAAACATACTCAGTACCATATTATGGCTTTAATCTAAAGGAGAATTCACAGAATATGCTGAGTTGGAAGGGACTCACAAGGATCACTGAGTCCAACTCCTGACCCTGCACAGGACCATCCCCAAGAGTCACACCACGTGCCCAAGAGTATCATCCAAACACCTCTGTCAGGCTTGGTGCTGTGATGGCTTCCCTGGGGAGCCTGTTCCAGTGCCCTTCCTCTTCCCCTCATGAGGAAGATGAAATCAAATCATCAGTCTATTTGAGTTGCACATCAATTTACACTAAGCATCTTTCATAAAAATAAAGTCATAAAAATTGCAATATTTGGCTTTTCAGAAAGAATTTTCCCCTATAATAAAGACACTAGCACTGCAGCTCTGCTTGAAGTTACATTTATATAAATAAGATCAGATGTTTTTCTGTTTTAAACTACTTAGGTTTAGGGAGAGTAAAAAAGAAAATTACTGTTGGTCCCACTTCTAATAAAATTCAAATTTAATTTAAAGCATTTGCTAAAAATTCTTGAAAAATGAAACTCAGAGAGAGATAATTTAAAACTATCTCTGAAACAGCTCCATATTGAATCTTAACTCTAGCTAAGCATTTCTAAATAAGTTAAAGTTCCAAAGAGTAACCTCATTTTCTGCATATGAAACCTCCACTGCAAAAAGTATCAAATTGTTATCCTTTCAAGGTGCAAACTGCAGTAGCTGAGCAACAATTATTTTGCTTTCTATTAATTGCACTCATAAAAATCTGAGTGTTGACTAAGCACAAAAGAAAGCTTTGCCAATAAGAAAACAAATTGGAGTCAATTAAAATGTGATCTGTATCACTTGTTTATGGATATTTGCTTGGCATACATACTGATTTTTAATCTTCCTCCTGATATCATTGTTTTGATTTTGGAGAAGCTGAACATTTTTTACATAACTGATGATATGGTATGCCTGAGACTGTAATGGCAATGAGCTCTCAGAAGATTTAAGCTTTTAAAGACTTTTCTTTTTAATTAATGTAGAGATATGAGAATTTTTTAAGAACATAAAATGCAGTTGGATCAGTCAGCTATCTAAAAAAATTATACAAAAAATAGTGATCAAAATCACAAAAACAAATATATAGACAAAAATCTAATTAAATACATTAATTAAAACTGGCTTCATGAAACACTAAGGCTAAATGAATGGTTGCATTAGATATAGTTTGGTAAGTCCATACTGCAACCTGGTGTACCCAGTTCTCAGGATGTCATCTAGATTCCTCTGTTTAGACTACCATTTGAATATGCAATAGAACAAACTACAAAGATCTCAAAGCAAAATCACCAAATTTCAGTGAGAGCTTGACTCCCTGCACTCATAAAGTAGTGTGGAAAACAAAGGCACATGAAAATGGGTTTCAGGAAGGAATGAAATCTGGAACAACACAGAAGAGTGAAGGAAGATAATTTCATAATAGAATGGTATTTTAGACTACTAAAACTCCACCTGAGGAAGAAGGAACTTCCGTTTTAGCAGCCATCTGGAAGCAGAGAAATCTTGGTTGTCCTCCAAAGCTCATGTAATGTGGAAGAACTGAAGCACACAAGAATATGAAAAGGTTCCCTAATAGTGCCTCAACTTCTTTTTTGGAAGCCAAAGGTCTTAGAAACCTTTGTAAAACCCCAAGCTCTTCGCTGACTCATCTATCTCAGTTGAAGTGAAAATACCATACAGATGGACTCTGAAAACAGACGTTCAAGCTACTAGATGCCCACGGTGTCTGAAAGTTGAGCTCTAAGAGATGAAAGGTATACCAAGATACAGTGTTCCAGCCTATCTTGATTAAGAGAAGCCTAGGCAGATTCAACATAATGAGATCCAAGTACAGCAAACGCATGAGTAGTGGATTCTTAAACAAAAAACAAAAAACCTCCAAACCTCTGCAAACCCAAACAAACAAAAAACAGATCCAGGTCATGAACCAAAAAGGCCAATATTTTTAAATCTGCCTTCAATAGAAACAATGTAGGACATAAACTTGACCTTTATTAATACCAAAGAGAATAACTTTCAAAAAAATTCCAAAATATACATGCATTCCACTTCAGGCACTAAGTAATCTCAGGTTTCCCAATTCCTTAGTCCGTGCAAAGAGAATTTCCAGAGGCTAATTTAGAATTTGCACGGGTTTATCCTTTGAAACTGTTCCCTCTCCCTGATCTCTCACGACAGCTTTGGGTGATCAAGTTTTCTAATATAGCACTCGGCTAAATGCCCATACATGCTGGACTATGCTCAAAATGCAATTCAGTTAACAAGCACACTGAAGTCCTCAAATGGTAATAACTATTCCTTTGCTCACAATCTTGCAAATCACTGACCTTCCAAAAGGTTACTGTATTTCTTTAGACTGAAAAAAAGTCAAAATCACTCACTTGAAATTATTGTATACTGCCTTTTAAAATTAACAGATGTAATATAGAAAACAAGTAGTTTATTATAATTTTACATATCCTTTTTTTTACATTTATCCCTATATAGTTGTCTAATAATATTAATGTACTTCAATCTTTCATTGACAAATAAGTAATGGCAAAAGAATTTCCTGGCAGTAATTTTTAATTTTTATATGATCTTGAAGTACACACTTTAGTGCCATTAAAATAACTATTTATGCACACTAGGACTAACTCACAGCCCACTAAATCCATTGTTAGGTCTTTCGCTAACTTCAGAAACTCTGAGTCAAATCTTGAACCTCATAACTATCAACAGAGATCTCACAATCTTCATGTACAGACACATCAGCTCAAGAATATTCAATATACAGAAATGTAGCTGGTAAACTCAAAGTGGGGATACATATCTCAAAATTACAATTGCTTGCAGAAAAAGGTCGAAATTACCAGTTTGCAGTTTGTGTAGCCAACACTACATATACAGAGATCAGAAGTATACTTCCACATGCTGTATATTTATGTTTTTTTTTTTTTTGGAACTGGAATTCCAAGCATATACCACAGCTGTTATTCAATGTCTGCATATCCAAAGTAGGCCTTCAAATCAAAAGTGAGACACCTGAATTAAGAAAGCCTGGCATTGTCTTCACTGTACCTACATTGCATCATACATTCAATCACAGCATTTATTTCCAGTTCAAACACAAAATGTGAAAGTGGTTTGTGACAATGCATGACTTAATAGCAAATTAGCTACCTAGTGAAGATATTAACAGGTGAAGCACTAATAGTGAAGTGGCTGTTGCAACACAGAACTAAGCATGGATAAAATCCTACCAAAAAACTTCATGCAGGCTTTCCCAGAGATCCATCCTGCCACAGCTACGTGCCTAGAAATACCTCATCAGTTATCTTAAACAGGGGTTCAAGCACAGGTGTCTTCTGACAAATTCAAAATACTATCTGCTTTCTAACCTTCTCTTCCCACTGTGATCCTTAATCAAACAGTGGGTTGTTGGAAATTACAGAAGCAAAACAAAAAGAGTTTCTTTGGTCTTCAGTTTCTGTAGCAATTATTATGGCTTTACATACACATTGAGCAATAGAGCAGTTTGGGGTTTTGTGGTTTTTTTGTTTGGTTTTATTTTCCCTAAACAAGAAGAGAATTACAGCAACTCTCACTACCATGACCTGTCCTCCAAAACTAGCTTCTTGCATACTTCAAATCTCTGGCTGGTGCTCAATTGCTTCCCAAATGGAATTAGTCTGACCTGGTCTGCCCTCTGCACATGGCACTTCAGCTGCATTCACAGGCTGGGAAGGGGACTCAATGGCTCAAAGGAGCACGTCTTGAGCAAAAGTGTTTTATATGAAGTGCTACAGGTTTTCTAAGTAGAGCCTCTTAGTAAGAGAATGAAAAAAGGACAAATGCCCACAGAAGAACTTCCATGACACAGCTACTGTGGCCTGAAATTTCAAAGCAGCTCTAATTTACTTGGCAGGCTGCTTCACAGCAACAGCTCTGTAACTTAAGTTACAGAGGCTTAAGGCTGATCATCACCCTGCACCCACCTACACTATCTTTGTGTTTATCAGAAGATGAAATTAAAAATCCATTCTAATAGTTTTCTTCTGACCTATAATAGAAAACATCCGATGTTCACCAAAGATGTATCTAACACACCTTTATTAAATGCCATGCAAAACAGCACTCCATCTGGGTACATTTACAGGGACAGCAAAATAAGCTGGAGTTGCATGTTCTGTCTAACCATGCTCAGTACCCTAAGACATTTCACCATACTTAAATGTGTTTGCTTATCAGTTTGAAAAAATAGTGTGTCCTAGCACCCTTTGCACATATGCAGTTATTTGGGGCTCACAAAAGGGGGTCACTAAATAGAATCTCCCCAGCAGGCTGCTCACTGTGGCACACTTAAAAGCATTTCACAGAGGCTGAGTGTAAAAGCATTTCACAAGCTTGAGTGTTGTGCAAGGTGCAACAGGAGCTTCTATCTAAAAACCACACTTAGCAGAAGGACGTCAGTGACCACTCGATCTATGGTCTGGTATCCTGAAAGATCCCCTAGGAAAAGGGGATCTATTATCCTAGCACAGTTTCTATCAGAAGTTCAAAACCACCCAACGAGTCTTACTAGGTACTCAATTTTCAGCCTGTCTCACTTCACACCAGGCTGCTACCCAGCATCTCAGTGCCGAGAAGTCAGACATGGATGTCCCTAGTGTCGTTGTGCTGGCTCACAGGATCTGGCCCTTAGCAGCTTGACACCCTTTTCCCCCACTTTGCTGCCATTGAAAGATCAGACCCTTGATCTTTTACCTAAAAATATAAGAGTAAAGGCTTGAGATTTGTACTGGGGATGTTGGCTACATAGTTTGTTTATTTCTACGTGTGGATCTACTTAAGTCTGCAGATTGGGACAAAAAGATGGATTGCGTTCTGTTTTCACATAAGTGCAAGCCCAGACTAACTACTGACTTAATAATTTATTTGGGATATAAAACTGAGCAAATAAGAGAACATAAGCCAAAATAACTCTTAGGTTTATAGACTTAACTTCTTTCATTTATGATCTTTAAACTCCTTAATAAATCAGAACAGACACATATTTTGATATATAAAGTGTATTCCAGGTTGTTTAGCATGCTCAGTTCAGGAAAAGTGGTGTATTTATATTTAATTATGGAATAAATTATCTTTGTTCCCTAAATATGCCTCTTGAAAGCTATTTTTTTTTCCTGCTAGCAATACTGCCAAATCTTATTTTCATCTTCAAATAGAATTTTTACTGTTTTACTTAAAACTCCTGGAGGCAATAACAGTTCGGACTTTCACATATGCTTCTATACAAAACACAGAAATAACAAAAAACTCTAAAAAATTTGGTATTTCTTCCAGAGCCAGAAAAGTAATTTGGACTGAGATGCCCACAATTACTGACTGGATTTGGCTCACTAAAATAATTCCTTCTGCACGTAGCCACAGCTTCCTCCATCCAGTGCTCTTTTTCAGATACTTCTAGATGTAAATAAGGGCAAGCTGGGACTGCATGAATTACTCACACATCTTGCTCCCTGTCATAACATTTATGGAAAGATCACAGCTTTTCTTTTTTCACTTAACTAGAAACAGGCATGCCATGATGATAGTGGTTTACTGATATATGATAGATGAATGTCTGCTCACATAAAAGCAGCATGCATGCTTCTAAGAGGACAATTTAGGACATGAAGGATGTGTAAGAGGCAGCATACAATCTCCAACCATGTGATGAGATAAATAACCATTACAATGAAGAGACACACTCATATGTTACTTCTCACTAATTAGCATGATAGGGATGAAATCACGTTTGGATACATCACTTGACTAAAACAGAATGCTGTTATCAGCTGTTTTGACAAAAAATAACTACATTTTGGTCTTGTATGATCATACCTCATTAATTGCCCATTTTCTCTCACAACACACACTAATCAGATCACACCACCTCAAAATGCAAAGAGGATCTGACAAACAGACAGTAAAAGACAAGAAGAACAAACCACAGTGCCAAATTTTTCTGTATGAGAGCTGTAAAATAAAAGTAATATCATGAATGGCAGTACACAAATAATTATACACTATTTATGACAAAACCATCTGAAATCTAAGGAAGCAAATTATAGAGAAAGGAGATTTGAGAGTTTCATCTCCGTGTCAAGAGTCAATTATACGATGCAACTCAAACTCATTGCCATGGCAGACTGTGGATGCAACAGCTATAAACAGCCATAACAAAGGAATTCAGCAAATATGGATGGGTGAGTATATAACTGGATAATAAACTCGGTGGGCTAGTTACCCTGGCTCAGCACTGATCTGCTACCTGATGGAAGCTAAAGGATATTCAGACACAATCCTTCAGTATTCACAACACAATCAGATGAAATACTAACCCACATGGACTTCAGAATGGTATTTCCAATACTTTTGATACTTGTCATCATACCAAAGAAGATTTTGGCATGCCATTCTACATGTGCTGGTACAAAGGTATGCTGTTTGGAGAGCCAGGTGCACCAAAGGAAGTCTACTTCAATCTCCTGTACGTAATGGCTATTTTCATTTATGCATCTCAGCACTGAATCGAATGTCTTGGAAACAAAGACTCCTAACTGAGAGCAGCTAGACTTGAGGATGAGAATATATGTTAAAGTCACCATTTCCCTTGACAGTTTTTTCAAAAGATTAGTCACTCTCACAGTTCCAAAGGGAAAAAACACACCAATGTCTTTTACTTCAGCTTTATGCCTTCTGCCATGTTACATTTTCTCTTTTCCAAAGATTTCTACATGGTTTTCCCAGTGATCTTTTGATCTACAACTCCTTAAGCTCTTACTAGAAGTTATTTCCGTCTCTCTATTATTATGGATGTCTTTCCCTCAGCCCAGTTTTTCAGTTACAGATTCATCTGTAGACATTGAAGTTGAAGGCAGTAGTTCAGTAGTTGTCTTACTAGTGCCACACAGAAGAGGGAAGGAGAGTACGTCTCTGCTACAAGTCACTGTTCTCACCTTCTACACGCATGAGGTTCTTATGATCCTGTCTCAGTGACAACACTCTAATGAAGGAGGACATGGAAATGTATTTTAACTTTCTTCTAGTACTATTTCACATTATTTAGGCTTCTATGTAACAAGTATATTCAATCTTAAATACTAAAATGCAAATCACAGTTTTATTTTAAGTACCATGAGTTTAAAGTTTCGTTATTTTGCTTTGCTGGAGATTTTGAACATTTGGGAGTGCTGGCATTTTACTACAGCAGGTAAAAAAAGCTTTTGTATGTGATGTAGCAGATAAAAATGACATAGGAAGCACTTTTGCAGCAGTAATGTATGTTTGTTTATTGCTCTCTGTATCTTTATAGGTTGTTATTTTACAGACCAAATAAAACTCTTGCAATTTATTAGTGAGGCCATTCCCTTTTTTTCAAACTACCATGGTAGGACAGTTGAACCATTCTTCAAATTATAGCTTCCAGGCATGCAAGAAGACATTTTCTCTAATACTTTGTTTCTGCCAATGCACATTAGCAATCATAAATATGAGGCCTGACAGGATCAGGATTAGAAAGCTGAAAAATCAAGGTACTCCCCTGGGTTTGAAGTAAGGGTTTTAATTGATTCATTTTTGCTTTCTTTTCTAATGAAGTTAAACATCCTTTCGCCATAAAAACATGAATGGGAAATATAGGGAACTGCATTCAGTGTTTCTCATTTGTCATATTTTCTATGAAACTATCACTTGCAGTGCTGAGGCAAAGAACTGTACTTCAACTACAAATCACCTGGGTTTTATTGTAATCATGGCCTACTAAAAGCAACTTTTTTTCTACTTAAAGCAGAGGGATACATTACGCTTCACAATTTGGGTCAAATACAAGATAAAAATAAGGTAACTATGAAACACTTCTGACTCAGATGAAATGAGTAAGTGTGAGAGAGGTGACTAGGGTCTCACTTCCACACTCAGAGTAAAACTATTAAAGAAGGATAAAGATGAAGGGAGCAAGTAGAAGCAAGAGTGAAAGAGACCCCAGCTTTGGCATCTAAGCCAGCAGAGCACAGGCAATTGTTTCATTGGCACTGCTACAAAGGCCTCTGAGTATATCTAAAGGTATATTTGTGGACAGTCACATCTAGTTATGAAACAAGTTACAGTCATGCATGTACTTCAATTCATGCAGATCAGGGAATAAAAATCTCAAAACTACTTAAAGGTATCTTATTAATACAATAAAGGTTATTAAGTCCATTGCTTCTGTCTCATGCATATCTTTATCACCCTTTATATTATGAAATTATATACAACTCAATATGATATTTTAAGTGAAAGTAGTGAAAGTTAGTTCAAGTCAGCCATCTACTCATCCACGTCAGAGAGAGTGCACACCACGATTCGTCTGTATGGTGAGTCAGGCAGTTAACAATTACAAAATCTTCTCTAAACAAAGACATGCTTTTGGCTTGAAAATATGTTTAATTCTAAATAAAAACAGTTCTCCTGATAATGCACATTTGCTGCATTCTACGACACTGAGATTTCAATCGTATACTTACATATGTGATACAGACTTAAAATCTTACGTCAATGAAGTATTAATGAGCATAAGAAGTGAATATCCTGGAGTCTTAAAGTCCTTAATGTCCTACCTAAGCAGGACATTCTCACCAAGACTGTAACAAGTATAACCGCTAGCTCCTGAAAAATGGCTTAAGCTGCAACAAGTGTCTCGTCATCATTTATTAGAATCAGTGTCCTACTTTCAGTTGGGATAGAGTTCATTTCTTCTGAGTAGCGGGTACAGGGTTGCGTTTTGGATTTAGTATGAGAATGAGGTTGAAAACACAGATGTTTTAGTTGTTGTTGGGCAGTACTTACCCTAAGTCTAGGACTTTCTGGTTTCCCATGCTCTGCCAGTGAGCAGGTGTACAAAAAGCTAGGAGGGAGCTCAGCCAGGACAGCTGACCTGAACTGGCCAAAGGGATATTCTGTACAAGAAAACATTAAAATCAGTATACAAACTGGGAGGAGTTGGCTGGGAGGAGCCAACTGCTGTTCAAGGATGGGTTGGTTATCAGGCAGCAGGTGGTGAGCAATTGTAGATCTCTCTCCCTCTCTCTGCCCACCCCCTCTCTTTCTCTTTCCCTCTCCCCTTTTCATTACAATCATTGTTGTTATTATGATTATTATCTTTTATTTTAGTTCAAGTATTAAACTGTTCTTATCAAAACCCTTATCAGTAGTAAGTGAGTGGCTGCGTGGTACTTAGTTGGCACCTGGCGTTAAACCACGACAGTTGGTAGGAAAGTTTTAGGCATTGCGTAAAAATAAGCAGTTTTCAGACTATTTTAATTTTAAATTTGTTTTCCCTTAGATTCTGTATTTTCTGTATTGCAACTGACCTATTGGAAACCAAAGCATAAAATTAGAAGTGATTATTTATTGGCAAAAATTTGAGTAATTTTACTCCAGCTGTAGGATAATTGTTAACTGATGGTTTTAAGTACACATTTAAACATGTATTAATATTTTCAAGTTATTTAAAGTATCTATGTGTACATATAGATATAGACACATTTTGTAAATGTGCACGTGTATGTCGGTGTGTCTATACATATGAGAGTGGAAACAGCGTAATTATATTCTATAGTTATATCTAAATTAAGCAACAGCATCTAGATAAAGAACAATACCTTAAAGTAAAACTCTATGACCTCAAGAAACTCCATACTAAAATTACCTCTCCTTTAATTCCACTGTATTAGCACTGAATGGGAATCAAGACAACAGCTGGTGGTAGGTATCAGATGCATTGACCTGTAGATCAATAGTTTATTTTTTAAAAAATTAGAATATACTTTAGACTTTCTCAGCATAGAGTATGCTATATAGTGTTCCTACTAACCTTAAGTTTCTGGATACATGTTGTTGGAGCTGTAGGAATAATGGGACAGCAGTTCCCACCTCTTCACTGCTGCTTTTCTTTATCCCTTCCACCTTGTCCTTCAGCTACTTGCTATATATGACTCAGCACCAACCAATGGGATTTAACCATTAAGCAAAGCTTCAGTACTGCAGCAATCTTTCAAGCTTGATCTGAGGACAAAAACTTCACTTACTTTAGAAAAATTCCTCAACAATTTCAACAAAGAGGCTGTGGAAAACACCAAAAGCAAATAAAAAGAGTTGCTGAAGTTACACAGGATAAATGCGCACATGCACACTTATTTCATTTAATGTCCCCTCCATCAGCATGCCCACTTAAACATCATAACTTCTGAAAACTGAAATTTCTGAATAAACCTTGAAACCTTGATGAGGCCATGCCATGTATTCCTCATAGCTGCCGGTCTGTCTTTTAGCTACAACAGGAGTCCAGACAGCATGAGTCAGTTTCCTAAACTTTAAGCAGTTAAGGTGAGATAAAGCCAAGTAATAATCATAGATGTTTTCCAAAGAATTACTGCCTCCTTAAGGCATTTTCTGCTCCAACGCTATTTTTCCATAGGACATTGCAAAAAGAAAAGAAAACAGGTCCTCACAGCTAACAGTACCACTGTGTTCTAAGTTATTGATCAACAAATGTCCTAGACTATCACTAAAAAAACCAAACCAAAACAAAACAAAAAAAAAAAACCAAAAAAAAAAACAAACCACCCACATCCACTCTTTCTATTCCCACTTGCTTATTCCTGCCCTCACACAAGTCCCTGTCTCCCACGTAGACACAAGCTCACATGAAGCCAAGAAGTAAACCAGACTAAAAAAATCAGTTCAACTGAGTACTCCTTAGCCCTCACACCTTCCCCTCAAGCAAGCTGTCATTCAGATCATGTTCCTCACTCAGTTCCCCAAAAACTCCTACTGGCACTAAGAAGGGACAGTGCAGGTGACAAATAAGAATGGGCAATGGGAATACCATTTGAGCTACTGGCACCAAACTATGCAGGTTCAAGCAATTAACTTCAGCTGGAACTGCTCCAGTTTTTCCACTTGTAAGACCTTGTTTCTAGCTGTTTATTCAAGGGTTTTGACAGACTTGAACCTGAAGCTTGATTTTCCACTGAGGAACTGTCCTAATGCCTGTTTTAATGTGGACAAGATATAGTGCAGCCTCCTCGCTGAAGATTTGCAGCACCTTAAATTGACAGGGAAGTATATGGAGTGATGAGAAAAGAAAAAAATGGAGGGTGCCTCAGGGGCATATTTTTAACATCTTCAGCAAAATTTACCCTACAAATAAGCATGACAGCTTACAAAGTTCCAGTAGACTTTGGCAGATTGCTCTGCTAAAACACAAAATAGTTTAAAGAAGAATCAGTACATGTTCCCTGCAGCTGTTGAACAAGACTTGCTGTGCAGGTATAGCTCTGCAGCAGGTTATGAAGTGACAGAAGTGAGGTTTTTCTTTTGTGTGCTCTCAGTGATTCCAGAGCAGACAGCTAAAATGAAGAAACTTGAGCGTAAAGGAACAGAAAGCAGAAAAAGCCTCAGTCTGCCCTAAGAATAAAATGGGAAAAAGAAAAGACACAGAGAGCGAACAGAGCTGAAACCCAGATCTCAGAGAAGAGCATGGAAGAAGCAGGAAAAGAAAGCTGTGTACTGAAGCTAGTGAAGGAGATGGGGGAGAGAGACACACACTGAAGAGGGACCTGGGTTGGCACTGAATTGGCTATGTGGAAGCAATAAGCAAAAGAAATCAAAGAGCAGTGACAGCCTGGTGCAGCTTCACTGCCATTTATTCACACGAGAAAGGGTAATTAAAATTAGGATAATGGGTACAAAGAGGAAAAAGGAGACATCAGATTATTTCACAGTTTGAGAAGAGGAGAAGCAAGGTGTAGAGAAAGCAGCAAGAAACTGGAGATAGATTTAAAACACAGGAACTGCTCAAGAACACAGGTGAAAGACAGCAGGGTAAAGGTACGGCCTGCTGTCCCACTCGGCTATTTTACTATTTACACAAAGCAGTCTTGAAGGGGCAAAAAACACCCAAAGGTCTTAAGACATGGGCTTCTGTCTCTTCAGTTGGATCAGTTTCCACATGAATTCACAATCCTCAAATAAGGTTCAGCATGACTAACACGTGCTGCAGTAAGGGAGGTAGGTGGAGGCACTTAGGCTTCCCACCTCCCCATACCCAGCTCCATTAAGACAGAGGTTAAAGAGGATGGAGCTGACTGGGATGACTGCGAGGAGTAAATAAAGAAAAAGACAGCAGTCCCAATACTTTGGGAAAATGGTCACACAGGCCCACGCCTATTGAAAGCTGTCCTCTAGACTCACACAATAAAGCTGCAGGCATTTTTGTTTATCTTTTCAAAGGCTCTAAACATCAAGCAACTCAAGAGAGTATCAGAAGAACATAAAAAAAAAAGATAAGTTTTTAACAGTAGCATTGTGCAATTTCTGAATGCTTGATTTTTACTGAAGTAGCAAGCTGTAATGTATATATTCATATATTACATACATTTATGTTTGCAATGGCTGTCAACAGTACCAGATTTATCTTGGATGTAGGTTAACATATTATTTATGCTGAACAACAGCAAGACATTGATTATACATCTTCGTATCGTAGCAAGAGAAAGACTTCCAGACACCAAACTTGTGTCACTGAAAGTCCAAGTACAAAGCAGAAGATAAACAATATTTGTTTATATGTCCTTCTAGTAGTTTAATAAGGATCACAATCACTTTAATTACAGCACTTCTACAGAAAAAAATTTGGACAACTACCTTCACTCAGCATAAACATAAATAACCCACCAATGGACGCTCTTACAAATTGTCAGTGCAAGTTTAGCTGCTCATCAACTACATGGATTTTGTTGCAAAAATTAACCTGTTTACAAATACATCGTTAACCAGATCACCCTCTCGCTACACAGAACACACCCACAGTACTATCTAATCACAAAGAAAGTTGAGTTGAGCTTAATGGTTGACCCTGAGGCATATTCTGCAGGAAGTGTAGCTGACTACTAAAGTCAGCAACATGGTCCAGTATTACCAGCCCTTCACTTCAATATTGCTGAATCTTAAGTGCATGTAAGAAGAGAAAAGAAAAATAAAACCCCAAAAGTAGTTTGGTTAATAAGATCCTCATTACTTACAAAGAGTAAATGAAAAAGACAATTTTATTTTTATCTGTTCACATTGGTAGTCAAGGTCTATGAGGATATGTTTGTGAACCACTGCAATCAGGTACGTGACTACTCTTACCTAATTCTGCTACACAGTAAAACAAGATCAGCCACCAGAAGTTATTTACCTGGAGGATCATAAGGAAACTGTTGCACACTCCCTATAAATCCAGCATAAATCCATGCTGCTACCAAAAGTAGTACCCTTATCTTACCTCCCCTTACCAGCTTTTCCAACATATGTAGAAGGAGGAGTAAGAACCAGGGGAATAGGGACAGGCTCCTGGCTGGAGCACCCCTTCTGTCAAATTAAGTACAATCTTATTTACCATAACCCAGATGCAATGCACTAACTATATATATATTTTTATATATATATATATATATATATATATAGTATATACATAACTGTATATACTATATATGCTACCTTCTTCAACTACTAGGGCTGGATCCAGAGAGGTATGACCAATTACATCTTTCTATCAGTGCTGCTTACAGCAGCATAATTATACTGGAAAATTAATGTATTTCAGACAACTCAAGTAAAAACACTGTAATTTCAGTAAGAAGAAAAAAAAAATAATTAAAAAAATTCTCCTTCCTAGGTACAGCTCTGTCAGAGTGCCCTTGAAGAGCACTATAGAAACTTCTCACACTGTTGTAATCTTTACTGAGTACAATCAGAGAGGATGTGGGGTTTTCTTCTTTGTTTGTTTTCTTTCAATGTCCCAGAAGACTTTGAAGCCGATATTGCCATCCAGCTAAAGTATTAACATATCGGAGTATCAGGATGCCGGTTGCAAAATAATTCTGATTTTATGAAAGGACATGGGAAAATTGGTAAGCAGTGGATTAGAGCAGTTCTGTATGAAATTCAGCCACTTTAATGATTACCGAAATTAATGTTTATTGATTCCATTTTTCTTTCAAGATTGCTACTCAGGTATCAGTGCAACTTTTATAAGATAAACGATTAATTTCACATTACACTGCACAAAGTAAGACTTTGCATTTACTTTAGATTCTTCAATACTGCATTAAGTCAAAGTGAAAGGGACATTCCCCTTCTAATTAAACCAATTAGCTAATGAACACAGCCTGCTCGGCTCAGAATAAGCTTTCTTTTTAATAATTTCCTCATTAGGCAGTTTGCAGGTTAAAAATATATATACAGTGATTATAAAAATTTAAGTCTTTACAAGAGCATGTGTTAAATAGTCTAAGGAGCTTTATGACAATGCACGTAACAGTGATTTTGAGGAATTCATAGTGCATATTATTTATGGGAGGAAGAATAAAATCAAGCTAACTGCAGTTTTCACAATTGTAATAAAGAAATATGCAGAACAATAGCAGAAATCAATAGGTTAGCACAAATATGAAACAAATATTTAGAATTAAAAAAATGTTATGATTACCCCGAATTCAATTTTATTCAATATATCACTTGTTACATAATATCTCTAGGATAACAATAAGGATTTAAACAAATATGCTTCAATGGGACCCTTTGTAAGATGCATAGATTCCTCTAATAGAGCAGCCCATGGTACTTCTCTAGTGAGGAAGGGGAAATATGTCCCAATAACACAAAGAAGAAAGAATAACCAATGCAAGGGAAAAAAATAAAATGCAAACCCTAGATGACTTAATCTTCTTCAGAAGACTACAGATATTTCTAAGGGGGTGACATTGGATGTCTGCTAAAGCTCACATTATATAGCACTTATCTGAAGTGTTTTCATTAATTGCCTTATCTGCTCCCTCCTCCTGGAAGAGGAGAAAAGCGAATTAAGGGAGATTTGTGACCCAACTGTTTAGGACCCAATTCCACCACCTTCCTCCAACTGTTCCTGTACTTTTCTATGGAGTAGGCATCAAGAGCAAGAGAGGATCTCCTGGTTTGCCCCTTTACTCAGCACTGCACTTCTATTCATCAAGTAGCATTTGGAAGATGGAATTTCCTACAAACAAACCCATAATAGGGGTTCCAGACACCATAAACAGCTCAAAAGAGCTACAGATTCTAATTCTGACCTACAGGGAAAATATCACCCCAAGCTGGCAAAACCTCAGGCAGACAGCAACTGAAGAGACCCCATGCATGTAATAAAGGTCTAAAGATGAAAATAAAATCAGTCTCTTGACCAAAGGGATGGGGAAAATCTGACATTGGACGCAGTCACTCTGACTGGCCAAAATATAAAAACAATCAGATTTGTATTTGATTGAAATATAGTATGAATAATATTGAAATAAATAAATGACACATTCATGCTGCTTCTTTAGTTTGGTCTTCAAAAATTTCAGGACATATACCTCGGATCTCCAAATAAACTGCATATCTTTTCCCAAGTGCTGAAAATAATTTTTGTGCCTCTGTAACACACAAGATTCAAAGAAGAGACAAGTAGAAAATATTAACTGTAGAATGAGTCTTTACAGATATTGCAGGTCAACAAAACCAAAGAAGGACCACTGCACCCAAACCAGCACCACCCTGGTACGAAGTAGCTCAGAATCTAAC
The DNA here is from genome assembly GCF_003984885.1 of Neopelma chrysocephalum. Lineage (NCBI taxonomy): Eukaryota > Metazoa > Chordata > Aves > Passeriformes > Pipridae > Neopelma > Neopelma chrysocephalum. Next base: position 11,516,231 of record NW_020897700.1, on the reverse strand, counting down.
TGCTCACGGCACCTTCAGTATGAAAATAGACAAATAAACGGACAAGATGTCCATAAACAGATACGGAAGAGAAGAGGCAGTGGCATGCCTTCTTATATCCTCAGTCCAACAACTGTGGATGTTAGGAGGGTATGAATGGAGCAAACAGCAGAAACTGACTAAGCCCAAATATTCTCCTTACTCAGAACAGCACATGCTGCTGACACTGACAGAGGCCAAACACTTGCCTAGGCAGACCACTAGTTTGCCCCAGTGGGGTTTTTCTTATATTCTTATGCTTTAGGCTAGGATTGATGTCTATCTAAAAATTTGCAAGCATGGACAGGTTTCCGATAAATTTGCTTGGTCACGTGCACCTAGTTATTGCACAAAACTAAGTCCTCACAAATCTTGCCTGACAGGAGCATCATATTGTTAACAGGTATAAACAGCCTCTGAAAGACTGCTGGCATATTTCACAGATCACTTTGAGACCACATCTCATTTTTAAAGAAAAATCATTAAGGACATTAAATATAGAGCTCATAGTTTTTAACTCAGAAGATGGCTAGTCCCATTAAATCTCTCACTGTGCACATGTGGTAGGCAGAAAAACACATTAAAAGTATAATGAACACATAGGTTTAAATCACAGATGTTTAAATAATCATCATCTTGAAACAGGCCCCTAAGAACAGCTTTTATGTGCATTTTGAGGAAGCAGCAATAACTATGAAATGCCCTCCCTCATCCTGTTCTTCAGTATAAATACAGGTAGTTCTTTAAAGGAGGCGTTTGAATCATACTCATGTCTGACATGTTACAAAATACTCTCAAATCAAGACACACTTTAAAAACAGATATACAAGTGGAATTGCTAGGAAAAAGAACAAAACATCATTGTGTCCCTACACACATCTGTGGTGTCCCACATCTGGAATCCTGTTTTCACTCCTGGCTTTTCCCCTCTCCATTGTTCTTTTTCAGGCTAAAAATCTTTCACTTATGTAACCTGCTCTTTGAAATGAAACTGTTCCTTACCTTTGATCACCTGAATTCATACCTTTCTTAATTATCTTTTAAGACTGCAGAACAAGGAGAGGGGGAAATCAATAAAACCACAAGTGGCATGGACAGCATTGCTCCCTGCCTTGTCCAGAAGAAGGACTTTAAAGAAAAGTAAGAGGAATGCTTTTTTGTTGTTTTGGGACTTGTTTGGTTATTTTGAAGTTTACTATTATGTACAGTAAACAGAACATCCACTTGTTCATACAGAAAGGTGTTGATGTCAAAAACTTCTGGTGGCTCAATAAGCACCTAGATCAAAAGTAAGAGAAAAGTCAATTGAAAGCTATGACAAAAAACAAAATAACATGCACACACACCACCCAATATTTCAGGCAAGTAAGTTCACAAAGCTGCTGCCAACAGTCTGCCAGCATGTAGTGACACTTTCAATTTCTTTGCTCAGAAGGAGGTTGTCAAGTAGATCCTGTAATTTGGCAGGGCCTTGCATGGTAAGGGCATAAATAAAAAGAGAAAAAGGCCAGCCAAAAAAACTAACTAAGAGGTCCTGGAAGAGCCAGAAGAGTGGCTGTAGCCAGGTGCATGTTGCCATGGTTGCCCTTTCACTGGGACAGACATGAGTCTGGGGATCCTGTCAATGCCTGCTGTTGGGTTCTCTAACTGAAGTCCCCAGCTGGCCCAGGAACAAGCAGCAGGTACATGTTGACACACCAGGGTTTCAGGATTTTTCCTGAATGTAGTCTGTGGGATGCAAAGATGAAGAAACAAGACAAGCAGAGTAGAAATCTCCCAAGACATTCCATGGGGTGGTTTGAGGACAAATCAGCTGGATGTTGCACAACAAGCTCCCTGCAGGTGATCAAGTAGGGCAGTTCATATGACAGAAGATAAAAAGAAACTTTGGGGGGAGAGGATTCAATGGGTATTCTGTCTTCTTGCAAGAATAGACATGCCCATGGCCAAAGGGTAGCCTTCACCTGAAGGGGGTTTCAGGGGGAAGGTGTTACAGATTACTTCTCATCATGAGGTTTCCAACATCACTCTCCGAGTCATCCTCTGCCACACTAGTAGAGCACAGGGTGCACGTTTAGTGGCTGTGCAGCATGGGCTCTCCAACAAGATTGCCCATGTTGGGTACTGCTGAAAATGGCATATAAGGCTAATCAGGCATTTTGCCCAACCAGGCACAGACATTCTTCTACTCTTAAGTGACTTCAATAATCACTATATATAGCATAACCCAACTAATCATGGAGTAAAGCAGCAACTCAAGGGAGTTGCTCAGAGGCGCAAGGGAACGACAGAGATCATCCACCTGTCATATGAGATAAGGATTTGAAAATTTCATTAATTTTCTGAAACTGTTAGCTAAGATATTCAAAGAGTTTCATTACTACAAAGAGCCTTTTTATGATGTTAATCCAGATTAGTAGTGACTGTTCAATTTAGAGTTTGCCTAATTCTTTAGTTCTATCTGATACAATAGAACAACCTAATTCTTCCTTCCTTTGAAGCGTGGCCTTGCCCTCTGAAAAGTCTTCATTGCTCTTTCCCCTACTTCCTATTCCAAAATCAGAGTTCAATGTGCTATTAGTGCCTTACAGCCCATCCACAGATATTTCAAAAAGGAAAGTACTTCAGAGCTCATCTACAGATCTTTACTGCTTTGTTTTCAGTGATTTGATCAACTGCTGGCCTAAACACCTGAAGAAACAAACAAACAAACATTTTAAAAAAATACTAAAAAACTCAGGGTTCTCATTAATCTTAGAGATCTTCATCATTTTCACAGCTGATAATCAGAGGGAAACAGGCAGCTCTTCTTTGGTAAGAAAAATAAAAGCATTTTATCACACAACACTTCACAACTTTCAGTTGTACAGACTCCATTACTCTTACTTGAGCACCATGCTCTTGGAGGGAACCATAACTGTAGAGAGCCCTTTATCAAGCAGTTTGCCACTCTAAGGTGGTCTGATCTCAGAGTCCAACTGTTAATCAAACTCACCTCCCTCAGTATACACACACAGTGAATGCCCTCCTAAAAGGGGACAATCTCATTTGTCCAGTACTATTAACATGGCATTCCTGCCAGCTGAAACAAATTGCACTGAGGTAGCCAGGAGCTGCCCACCTGCTAGGCTCTGCTGACCCACAAGAGGAGCCAAGATCTTTCCAAACTATATGTTCAAAAAAGTACATTTTTAGATCTCAGGGTGTACCTGGGAACACAAAGCAGAAGGCACACACTCAGCATCACTAACACTCCAGCAACCAAGGGGACTCTTGGAGAATTTGATTTTGAGCCTAGCCTCTTGGCTTCTGTTGCCTGGCAGTTTAGATTAAACTACCACGAAACTGTACCAAGGAGAGAGGCCAATACCTACTGCATTCAGTCTCATGTCAGTGGGACTTCTAGCAGCTGTTAAAGTTCTTTTGAAAGCTGTGCCCTGGGGCCTGCACAACAGGGTTCTTGATATTTTTAAATGAACCAACATTTTGCCCTTCTCTATCCAGCCAGAAACACACCCAACTGTAAAGACAAAGTAATTGTCCATATTATCTTCCTTCCTGGAAAAAAAACAGTTCTCCATATTTCTCCATATTTACTGAATCTACTGTGCTAACAAGACTGCCTCATTTTCTCCAAATTACAGAATACTTCAATATTAACATATAAAGGAGACAAAATTAAAAATATTCTTGCATCAAAGAAATATTGAAATCTTAACATGAATACTTTGACACTCATAAATCAAATGAAGCAAAGTAAATGGTCAAATCTGTATTGCAGCAGCACTCTGCCCATTACGCAAGACAGGCTGGAAAGCGGGTGAAGAGGAAGTCCAAGGCTCTGTTTTCATTTGGAAACATCCGTCCCTAGGCAAGGGACAAATGTCAGTAAGGCACCACCTCGCAATTTAATTTCTCATTTTCCTTTCACAATTAATTGCATTAGTAATCTAACCATAAATAGCAATTCTATAAAAATTATACATACAGTCTCCAACAAGACTCTTGGTACTATTAATTTTAAAGGCAAATTATGTTTCTGTCAATTATATCTGTGGCCAGTTACAAGCAGTTATCATTGTAATTATTGCAGTTACGTTATTTCTAAGAAGAAATAGGAGTGGTATATTCTAAGTAATAGACAGTGTGCAAATAAGCAGAGATTTTCTCCTCAGCAGCACACCAAATACAGAATGATCCTTTTAGGGGTACAAAATACAAACAATCTTTGACATCCAGTGAAATCCACTTTCACAGTATTCCCCTAGACTCCAACTCACAGCACCCACAAAGCTGTTTCCTAGTCTGCAACACCTAGCAGTTGTTAGTCAATTAGAATGACAGGTCAAGACTGTGGTAAATTCTTAGAGCTCCAAAGGCAACATTTTCAAAGAAAAGAAAATATTTAAAAATTTAAAAAAAAACTAAACCCACCTTCTCAGAATTACTTCCAACACTTGTGGTGAGAAATACTCTCCCTTTTGTTGTTGTTGTTGTATTTTGTTTTTTGGGTTTTTTCTTAAGGAAAAAACAAAACCAGAGTTGTTCAAGCTAGTTTTTCTTTACAGTTTTCATCACTTCTCAGGCTTTCCTTATGTTTTAAATTCTTCTGTATTTTTTTCTTTTTCCATGTTAAGTTTCTTTAATATGTATATAGCACAGAATAAGACCACCTACATGGACAGTTCCCAGAGCTCAACTCGGTATGAGTACTTTCAAGTACAGGTTACTATGAACTCAAGTCCACAGATTCCAGTCTTGGTTCATGGCAGTGTCCACTTGGGCTTGCTCTGGGTCACAGGTGGCCCAGAGAAAGGAACTCATGCACACCTCCCTCACACTGCTTCCTCAGCAAGAACCCCTTCGGATCAGGAGTCAGTTGGCAGAGCAGGAACATGGATTCCACAATCTGCAGGCAACACACCTCAGACAACACCTACCAGCTTTTCCTCACATGACTATGTACGTGGATCCCATACTTGCAGGGTAAGGAGCATTAGCTGCCTATTCCAAAAAGGATGAACAGCTCTTAAACTCAATAATTATAATCCAGGCCTTCTAAAATGAATGTTTGACCTGGAAGTAATAAATACCTCAACCTCTAAAATTGGTGCTCTTTGTCTCCTTGAGCAGACTGCAGAGGTTCCCAGCTGTAACAGTCTCTCTCTATTTGAAACAAAAACACAAATGAAACAAACTAATCAACCTCAAACAGTTCATTGTCTACATAAACATGACTAAGTTGACAGCAGATAAAGTGTAAAGCTTCACTTGGCTAGTTTTTCTTTTGCCTCTAAATATTGTAACTGATGCAGCAAGTACATTCTGGTCAGCTGGAGCAGTCCACCACAAATGCATCTGTCCTGCTAAATTCAGCAGTTGAAGAAAGTTGAAGGACAACAACAGTAGTTTTGCTTTTTCTGAATGATCTCAAACAGAATATAGTATTTCAGTTGAAAGAGACCTACAGCAATTATCTAGTCCAACTGCCTGACCAGTTCAGGGCTGACCAAAAGCTAAAGCACATTATTAAGGGCATTGTCTGAATGTCTCCAAAACACTGACAGGCTCAGGCTTGATCACCTTTCTAGAAAGCCTGTTCTAGTGTTTGACTACCCTCTTGGTAAAGAAATGCTTCCTAACATCCAGTCTGAACTTCCCCTGGTGCAGTTTTAACCATTCCCATACATCCAACCACTGGACCACAGGGAGAAGAGATCATCACCTCCCTCTCCACTTCCCCCTCTCAGAGAGCTGTAAAGAGCAATGAGGTCACCCCTCAGCCTCCTTCTCTCCAAGACACAGACAGAGTCCTCATCTGCTCTTCATAGGACACTCCTTCCAGCCCTGTCACCAGCTTTGTAACACTCCTCTGCATGCATGCAAGGACCTTCACATCCTTCTTGAATTGTGGGGCCCAGAACCACACACAGCACTCAAGATGAGGCTGCACCAATGCTAAGTACAGCAAGGAGAGCAGGATAAATACTGTTTCTGAAAATCTTTAGAAATACCAGAAAATTTCACACATGCTTGTGGGGTGTTTGGAAGATGCTACAGGTCACCTTTGGAGAAAAAAATTAGGAAATAGCCAAATGTTGCATCTGTTCTCAGAAGCTATCCCTTCCACGAATTCCTCTCTTCTCGCTTTCTCAACAGAGCACAATTATTGAGTAAGGAAAGTCAGAGAATTAAACCATTTAATGGTGTAAAGGATTTTGTTACAGATGATATCTGATTCCTGAAATTACTTATTTCTCAATGCTGCCGCAAACAGGTAGAAGTAACACAGGGGATGCCACACCTGTGACACCAGAGAGAAATATGCATGTCATCTGGTCCCCAGCAGCCTCCTGGTGTCTTCCCAGAATTGTCCAATTCTTTGCCAGTACATTCCCTTGTCCAGTATAAAAGGTCCTGCCTGATTCAATAAGGAACAGGTTGTAAAACACCTTTAACAGTTTTTAAGCTGCATCCTTGAGGTCAGGCTACTGGAAAACTGTCAGTGAGTAGGCAGAGCCATTATGTGAACAGTATGGAGTACTACAGAATTCAGGGTGATGGCAGTATTGGGTAATTAATGCCATTAACTTTCCCAAGCAATCATTTTTCATTGAAGTTAACCATAATCAGAATACCAAAACTTTTCTGCAGATGATGTATAGCCTTAGTAACTACATGTAGGATGGCTACATACTCGTCTGTACTCAGTGAAGAGTACAATACAGCCAAAATACACCAAATACTACTATTTTTTAATTCAGTTATGAGAAGTTTTTCCCTGTGTTTTCTCCTCCTCTCCCTAAGAACACCATTCTTCTTGGTTATTTTGCTAAAAAAGGGCTTCTTACCATAACATTCACTCCCTCCACTGATAACTGCAGTCTCTAAATACTTGTAAGGATTTATAGCTATCTTATAGCTGACTTGTCTAAAGTCAGGAAATGTCAAAAGAGAAAACAAACTACTACAGAGCTAGAGGGCTTGATTTATGATGATTACAATGGAAGAATAAATGTCTTATAGTTTCGTTATTTCCTAACTAACATCTGAAATGCAACAAAGGGGGGAAAAGACTAACACAAATATTGTCACCAGAAGAACTTCTGGAGACAGATAAACACAAAAGAAGATAAACAAGTTGACAAACTGATATATAACAGGAATTCAAAGAATCCCCCACACTCCCCTAAACTATCAATGTTTTAAATTAAAATTCTGGTGAAATTTATGCAGCCATTAGTGTCTTTGAAGCAGATACACATTTATATGGAGGGGAACTTGGTATTCCATATCACTTGGAACAGAAGGTGAAATCAGAAAAAAAAATAAATGAATATTTATAATAGGTAAGAAAAAAATCATATCTATCCTACTTACTAAGCAAAATTCAATACCTTCCCAAACAAAACTCTTCAGAAGCAACTTAGACTTTGAAAGAGCTTATGAATTTCAAGTAACAACCTTGCCTGGAATTTCTTATAAATCATTCTACAAACAGCTGTAGCACATTTTTTTCACATTAAACAGGATATTAAATTTGATAGGAAACTAGTGTGACTTCAGTTGGATTCCCTTTGTTCCAAGGATTTTGTTTTAATAAATCACTAACCACATTCAAAAAAGCAGCAGCTGAACACAAGGTTCTAGACAGACTTTCTATCCTGGATGCAGGGTATAAGTGGAAGAGGATTATTACCATCACCCTCAGCTACAACAGCCCAACGAATAAGTCCTGGTTTATTTTTACTAAAATAAGTGGACACACATCCTTGAAAAAACAGGCAAGAGTTTAAACACACACTGAACCTCAGTGAGCATAAAAATAATTTTTTGATGGGATGCTTCTGTATGCCCCTAAACACCGCAGTTCAAGTGATCTCTAAAGCCTTTTTAGAACCTTTATAAGAGCATGGGACTGCTGCTGACAAATAACTGAAGTCCCAAACAGGCACACAAGCATACTTATGCAAGATACCCAGGAATGCACATACCTACATTGAGAACTAAAAAGTGCTCTTAGAGTTTAGCATTGTACTTTACTCACTTGAAAGGCTAGACCAAGGTTTACTATTCATGTTTCCAGAAGCATTGCTTAGTTTTTATAACAGGTCGTATTACCAACGTTCATCCTGTTGAATCTGATACAAATCATGCTTCTTAAAAAACAATCTTTCTATGCACACGTGTCTGAAAAGAGAGTGGCTACACACACATAAAAAGAAAATTTGCAGCAGACTAAACAGCAGCAGCAGAAAAAATAACATTCTCTCTACGCGCTCAATTTAGCACTTAAGCAACAACCTAAGCACTGAGAGTGAGGTTTATGCTTGTTTTCAGAGCAGAAAATCTAGCTTCATCTCTCACCAGTGCACGTAACATCACAACACAGAGTAAGGCACACTTCATAAACTTAGAGGTGGCCATAAACCTGATGGGTCTGAGATACACTGACAGGAGGAAACCCTGGAAACTGACACACTGCTTTTCCTCACACTCCCATTAACTAACAATATTTAAACTCTGTTAGCCATCAACAAACAGCATTTTATGATTAGGTCAGATTTAAAATAATTTTAAAACAATAATAATAACAAGGTGTACCTCTGGTGAGGTAGCATCCAGGATAAATGCAGCTCACATAAGCACATATATTTTCATTGCAAAAAAAGCAAATCATAGAATCACAGCACAGAGTGTTCTGTACTTTATTGCTGTCTGTGTAAAGAGGCCCCAATGAAATTTTCAGGGGTGTACTTTAGAGCAGACAAATATATTTTCATTTGCTAGTCCCATTCTAATACAAAACTAGGAATCCTTGAATAAACATAGTTTTAAACCTCTTAAAACTAAATGGGAAAATTGACCAATATTGCTTTTGTATAGTCACGTAATCCTAAAGGTTATGTAAGAAAATGATGGTGCAGCTATGACAAATTCTTGCAACTGTGTGGCTTCATTTTAGTTATTCTTACTATAATAACCTAGTTCTGCTATTGCTATCTTATTGCCATTAATGAATTCTAAGTACATGCTACTGTTACACCTTAATTTCAATAACCTAAGAAGTTTATTTTATTTATTTTTAAATAATACTCTCACAGGTAGACAGTATAGATTCACCCATCATGGCCCATTCAAAATTACCTAAAGAACAACAGCCAGAGACAAAACAGAGTGTAAAAGTTACTAAAACATTAATAGACAGTACAGAGATTAAGTTTCAAGTCACCAGTATGGCACCACAGCTCACCCTCTCCTTGCTGCAGCTGCTGCGAGCATCCCTGCGGCGGGTCCCTGCCAAACTGCGTGAAATCTGGGGGCAGAAGAGCTGATTCCCCGGGGCCCACCTTAAGCAGAGAGACAACTGAAGTACCAGGTTACGTTCCGCAGCAAGCCACGCAGGCGGAGAGAAGGGGCCAGGGCCGCCCTCCATGCCCCGCGGGGGAGAGGCGGGGTGTGGCTGCGAGGGGGTCGCCTCGTCGGGGCAACCCCTTATGCTGCAGGAAATCCGAAAGAGGTGATTTACGGGCAAGTTTCATTACCATCCCACTGAGCTGACAGTTCAGTTGAAAAGTATTAATCTGGGCCCTGAAAGCTTGTTAAATAACGAACTTTACCCTTAGGCTGAAAAAAAACCCGGGGTGGGCGGGGTTGGGGGGGAAAGCAGTGTTGCACAAGCTTATCGGTGCCCACTTGCTGCAGAACATGCCCTTGCAGGAGCTGTGTATGAAGAACTACTACTATTTATATCTGTAACGCTTTCAAGTTGCTGCAAATCTCTAGACAAGATTAATACATGAAAATTACCTGCTTAAAAACACGATATCCTTATTTTCTGCCCAGCTTTTTCTATGTTGGAGGACCCTCAACTTCATCCACACTTTTTAAAGTGTTTTTTAAAGCTAAAGTTCCTAATGTAGGAGTAGAGAGAAATAAAGATAATGTGTAAAAAGCTGACCCAAAGGACTGCATAACCTGCACTTAGGCATCGGCTTAACATGGAGTAATATGGCATATGGATGGGAAGTCAAAACAGAGGAAGCATAGCACCTATGAATTTTATTGAAGTCAACAAAGTTCAAGCAGATGACTTTATACTGACAATACAATCATATTTTCCTTGAAACAATTATTTGCAGTTTACTTAATCCTTTCATGATTACTTCAGATATTCATCTCAATATTCACTCATCACAGTAACGAACACATGCAGTACTCACTCAAACCGTTCCAGCAAAAGCAACAAAATCACAATCAAAGACTTCCAACATGACTAAATCTGTTTGTATCCAGAGTCTTTCTCTCTCTCTGCTTACTACTCACCAGTAGTCAGGCACAAAAACGTTTTTCTATTAACGTAATCACTTAACACATGCTACCCCACTCACTTCCTAGTCTCTTGACCTTTCCTTCCTTTGGTTTGCTGACTGTTCCTCTTTTTCCAGGGAGTACTTGCACTTCCACACAATGCAGTACAGTGGCAGCTCCCAAAGACTTCGAGGTTTCTTCCAGAAACAGAGTGACTGTCCACACCATGTGCATGGGAACTGAGGTGAATACCTTCACTATCAGCTGTTCTACCTCAGCAGTTTAAGTGTGCAAAATATTCACTGTGCTCCAGTTTGGATTCTTTCTATCTTTTGAGCATAAACTATTCTGAGGTTTTACAACTCAAATGCTAGTTCCACCCAGTAAATATCTGACTTACAGTCATGGGTTGTAAAGCATTGAGGTATCTTTACCTTCCACTAAGTTTTGGGATTTTGTTAGTTTGTTTTTTTTTTTTTAAACTTGTATAAATAGTCTAAGTGATGAGTGGCCAGCTGAATTGATTTTGTGTTCCTGCTTTTGAATAACTTAAGTTTGAAAAACACTTGCTAAACATTTAAGCAATATGATCACTGATAGTGTATTAGCACTCAGAGCGTTGCAATGTAAGCATTTGGCTATAATTAAAATACTTTAAGAGAGACTACAGTATAATCAGTAACCTCTTCCATGCAGATTAATATCTGAAAAGTATGACTTCTGTGTACAACATATAGTCTACAACAGTTTGAACACCTGAAGTAAGTACAGCTAATGTACACTATCAAAACTTGACTTCCCACGTAGTGACAGTAAAATCTCCCAAATTTTTAATCAGTAAAATAAACAGCATTGGGAGGGGGGAGGGAGGGGGAAATCAGCATATTAGCTTAGCTTTTAATCCACACACTTCCCTCCCTGCCCCATGCTGAAATGAATAATGAATGAAGTGGGTCATGATTGCTTTCAGTAAGTATGTCAGAAACAATGAGACAAGGCTAAGAGTTGTAATATGCTCAGACCTCAGTGGTCTTCCTAACAATGCCACATGCTTATACAGCCACATACTATGCATCTTTTTTACGCATCAGCATACCGGGAACTGCAAAACCACAAGCACCAAAGTACCCAAGGTACTTGAATTTTGTTACGAAACTTACTATGCAAACAAAAATTAACAGAGAATTTCTGTCTGGAATCCGAGAATTTAAGCGCAACTTTCATTGTGCGTCTGGGCAGAACTGAAATTTTCGAGTGTCACCTTACACCTCCCGTCAACTCTGTCACGCAGCAGCAGCTCACCCAAAGCGTCAGTAACTCCAACAGACTTTCCAGGTTTTGTTGTCATCGGCCCCCCACGCCTCCCTCGCCGCTTCGTTCCCGAGCCCAGCTGCTCCCCCGAGTGTTTCTCAGCCTTCCCTCCCGCGTTCCCCAGCCCAGGTCCTCGCACCGAGACGCCTGCGGGGCGCGCCCCCGCTGCCAGGGCCGGCAGCAGCCGCAGTCCGCGGGCCGCTGTCCCGTCCCAGCTCTGCTACCAAAGGCGGGGCCGGGATCGCTCCCGCCGAGCAGCCCCCGCACCGCAGCAGCAGCGCAGCCCGTGGGCTGCCTCTGCCCATCAGGTGTTTCGCATCTCTTTGTAAATGCAGCTGTTCCCCCCACAGCCTTGGACTCCAGCAACCCTGAAAATCCAGACACTTTAAAAAAATTTCTTCCCTCACTTTTAAGGAACCCCCCCACTTCAAAAGGCTTCTCCCAGATCTTTTCCTTGGAGCGATTTCCGAGCCGTTCCTTCAAGGGGACTCGCAGCCACATGCCCAGAGGAGCGACCTGGCATCTAGAGCGGGGGCACGGTCTTACCTTTGGCTCCCCCGCGTCGGGCTCCTCCTCGTAGTACCCCTGGCCGGATTCGTAGGCGGCGGCGGCGGCCGGCTGCCGAGGTCCCAGGAGCACGGCGCCGGCAGCGAGGCAGCAGCCCAGGGAGAGCACCTCCAGCAAGTGCATGGTGCAGGGCGGAGCGGGGCTGCGGAGCAGCCGGAGGAATGCAGGCGAAATTATGAGACTCCTTCTCTTCCTCTTCCCCCCTTCTCTCGCTGTCCTTCTCCCCCCTCCCTCCCCTCGCAATATCCAAGGCAGTAAAATCCGTGGGATGGAGAAGATGCGGTAGCAGAAGCTCCTAGACGCCTGCAGGGGAGTTCCCAACTTTCCCAGCCGCTTCGCAAATTCTCACCAAAGTTATCCAGAGTTTGCCAGGTGAAAAACCCACCAGGAAACCGGACATCCGAGGCTGCGCTCACTCAGGAGCAGGGGAGGTGGAAAGCACAGAGAGGAGGAGGAGGGAGGGGAAGGAGGGAGAGAGCCAGCGAGCAGCAGAGCGAGACCGAGCGGCCGGTCGCACGGGGGGAGTTCCCTTGGCTGGGGCCGGGGGTTCCGGGCCGAGGGGCTCTGCCGCTCCCGCCGCTGTGCCGGACGCCTGTCAGCGGCGGCGCGCCCGGGGGGTGCGCGGCGCCTGGGGCTGCGCGGCGGCGGCGGGGGCTACGCATGGCGAAAGCGCCCTCTGCCTGCGCCTCTGCGCGCTGAGAGGGGCCGGCCGCCTTCCTCCTTCTCCTCCACCTCTTCCTCCTCCTGCTGCTGCTGCCGCGGCGGCGCCGCCTGCCGCTGGCGCCCTGTGGAGCGGAGCGGAGCGGAGCGGAGCGCGCCGCGGGCGAGGGGCCGCCCGGGGCGTGCTGCGGAGGTGCCGAGGAGGAGAGGAGAGCAGAGCGGGCCCGGCCGAGCAGAGCTGGGCTCGTCCCGGCTTCGACGAGTTGAAGCCCCTTGTAGGTCCAAGTCCAGAGGGGAGAGCAACGTGCCCGGCTCAATTTCATTTGGCTCCGAAACCAAGGGATGAAGTTAGGCACAACGTGCACAGAGGAATCATGCAAGGCAATTTCTGTGAATCCTAATCAGTTACTTGCTGAGCAGTGTTGGCAGCTTCACTAAAGAGAGTATGCAGCTATTTTTGGCCGGAGAAAAAAAGATTTTTTCATGTTAGAAAGAGAGTAACCCAAAGAGTACTATAATTATTTGTAGCCTTCCTATCAATGATATCTTGGAGCTGTCTTCGAAAAGAAGTAACACCCCATTCAGAGCCCTAAATAAAACTGAGCACAGATACTGCGTTCCAGTTACACTGTGATTAAAAGTTTTTTCTAAAAAATGAACATTGTGATCAAAGAAACACACTACAGCCTGCTCAGATCTCAGCTATGCAAAAGGAAAAGGTTATATTCTCTATACTATTATTTTTTGCTTGATGTGATCAGCATTATTGAACCTTGTGTAAATATTTAGAAAGCTTTTCGATTGTTTTCTGCATCACTTGAGTACATCTTTTGGTAACAAGACTGTATGGGAACCAACTGTGGGGGCAGATCCCTGACTGCCTTGATTGGATGCTAGCAGTCTCCTCATGTTACACTGCTCTTATTCTTCGGGAATCCCATTATGTAACTATTCTGGGAGCAACATTCTGGGAGTTATACATAAAGGTGTCTCTAGTAGGCCTTTAGGTACCTCCTGTTCTTTTTGATTTATTTCTTATAATTTCCAAGACAGTATTTCAGCTTGCTGCTACACAGATAAATTATTTTGGTGCTAGAAAGTAATCACTTGATTTGCAATCAGAATGAAATCTGAAGTTTAAATAGATCTGCATTTTAAGAGTTTGTATAGTTATTAGAAAATTATTGAAGCACTAACATTTTTTAAACACATTGCAACAGAGTAAAGCAATGAAATAAAGACACAGTAGAAGTTAAGCAGAACAGTTATGAAGATACAAAATAGTGTACATAAATTAAAAGGCCCATTGTTCTTCATGGGACCCTTACAACGCTTCAGATCAAAGGAGAGGATTAAAGCCTAGAGAGAACATAGTCCAAGATGCACACCCCATCTAAATAGAACTACAGCATTACTGATTTGAGTTTAAACATGTTAAAATCTCTCAAAAGCATCACAGGCTGATGTAGAATGGAAGTTCTCTTGCAGCATGTAAATAAAACCTGCCTGAAAAATCATGCACAGATAATATTATTTCAGTAACTGAGTGCCATGCAAGGACCCTCACTGTAACTAAATCACAAAACAGGATGGAACATACCACTCCTGCTGTGCCATCATAATATCAGCTGTCTTCATTATTTACTTCCCCAGTTCCCCAGCACTTTCATTCTCCCACCCCCCCAATTCATAGAACATCCATCATGGGATCAAAGGTTTTTATGTAATAGAGCATTTTTACCAGCTGTCCCATATAGCAAGTTTAACATGTATAATTGAAAGCCAGTAATCATAGTAATAGTGGCTCAAGTCACAGTCTAATCAAAAGATTTAAAAAATAAAGTGGTTGAAATCTGTAATACTTTATAGGTTCAGTGTACAAACAAATAAATATGCCATTGGTTCTGGGCCACTAAAGTTTTACTCAATCTAGACTGTATTTCTCTCCATCCCATAAAAGATGCCTAATTTAAAGGTTTACCCATTTAAATATATTTTCTCCTTTTACCACCACCTAATGATTAATATTCCTCTTGTGTCTTCAACTTAAATAGAAATCAGCCTACAGGACAATTAATTTACAGTTCTAAGTGACACTGTACACTGAGAGTGAACTGACCTTATAAACACAAATGACTCAAGAGATATTCCTAACAGTGTAGAGACACAGGTCTGGGTCTTACCCTGTTGTGTTTCAATGGCAGCAATTGAAAAAGAAAGGATTTTTTTTTATGTCAGAAGTAAGATTCCTTCAAAATATTTTTATATTGTTTTAAAGATGCATTTAAAAAGTCCAAGCCCCAATCTCTTGTTCAAGTTGGTGTAACATACATCTGACAAACACATTCCTCCCCTCTATCTAGACATACCTGGTATGTTCCTTTCAGATACATTCTGCTTCTAAAGCACAGATGTGTTTCAATACCTGTTTCCTATTTCCAGTTATTAGCAAAATGAAAAGTCAGAGAGGAACCACTACAAGAAATGTGAGCTGAGACTGGGAAATAGAAGAGAGTCAACAGCAGCAAGAAAAATCAGTAGCATGCTTTCATAGTGTGATCTATTTGCTTATCGTAGAGTTAAATACTAACAAATGTTTTCTTTTCACAGAATGTCATTTCTATTATCTTTATTTTTTTCTGTTTGATTCAAAGCAATCTCCATTGCATTCTCCTATTAACTAGACATGCGTCTAGGATGCAGAGGCACCCAAGAGTTAAAATCAAAAATAGTATGGTTTGCTTTTTTTTCAGCACACATAGTCTTGTGTGTTGAAACTCACACTGGTGAGTTTCAGTGGAATTTATGTTTAATGTAAACCTCAAACTTAGAAAATATTGTTCCCTGAGTGCAGCAACTCAAAAGACTGTGGAAGTGCCATTCTGGAGTCATTCCAAAAGATGAAGGCATTGTAGTAAGCTTCCTCAGTTCCTCTACAGATAGGACTCCCATATATTTCCTCTCATGCTTAAAAGCATAGAAAAAAATGGATATTGATCAGTGTCTTAAATATCAATGTCCTATGTAGATACTGTAAATTAGCTGTAAATGTATAGCAGAAAAAGAAAGAAAAAGAAAAGGCAATTCAGATTCAGTGCCAAAGTGAACAGAACAGCTGCTCATTGATGCATTTTCTGACCTTGCATTATTCAATCCAAAGTTTTATTACACATTTTTAACATATTACTTATCTACTCAGAGTAACCAGCTTTACAGAAGACTTAGCTACTGAAAAATGTTGGTACAGTGGATTTAGGCTGTAGTCCACTTCTCAAAATATCTTATTTGTATAAAACATGATTTAGTGGAAATATTTAGGAGTACTGCCAGTTTTACTGATTAGGTGTGTAATGGACTTCCTCACTCATCACAAGCACATTCAAAAATGTATCTTTTTTTTGTACAGGCCCTCATTTAGGAAAGGGTCTAAACATGGTAGCTTGAAGATCATCAATAGCAATTGAAATATTTTCCTTAACTTTGATCAGGCATCTTCACTGTAAAACTTAACCCATGGGAACCTGTTGTACACCAAACCTCCAGCTACGAATCCTAAGATGTAATTTTCTCCAAAATTATTACCAGGACAAATAACTTCAGTTCAATGAGAAAGACATCATTGGTGCAAAATCATTTGCTGCAATGCTTGACCTAGCAGCCTGCACTTTATTATCTAGAAATGTCTCTTTTGTTTAGTATAAAAGTTGGTGCCTTTTGAAAATTAACTAACAAGACAAGAATCCTTAGTCCTCAGCCCTCTGACTCCAGTTGATATGCAAGGATTACAGGATTATTGGGATTTCTTTGTCCTCAATGATTCCCTTTTAAACTGTTAAATTCAAAACTATTGGCATCCAACATTAGAATTTCTCTATGCTACAGACAAAATTACTCCAATACTGTAAAATCCTTGCAACCTTGGCTATAATAAGGGGTTATTATAATGCAAAAATGGACAGCACAAGGCTGCATCTCAAGAAAAGATTTTGAATTACTCAAAGTAAATTACATGTCTCTAAAGCTGCCCTAAATTTAGAATGGAGAAAGCCCTAGCATACATTTTATTCAGCTGACTTATATTAGGATTTTCCTCTTTACCATAGTTTTTCTTCCCTCTTGTGGTGTAAGGTCTCACAGAAGAACAGGTATGCATAGAATATTGATTTACATCCTGTAAACTGATTATTATTTTTATAACCTCTGACTATAAACAGTAAAATGACTGATTGCAAATTTATGCTGGTTCTTAACTAAAAGTGATGCACAATCTAAACTGTATAGCTGAAGTCATGTCACTAAATAAACAAACTTAGATTAAACAAAACATATTAGGACCTAACAGCACACAACCACTAAACATAAAAACACTTAGCATGATATATACCTTCCTGCAGTAGTCTTCCAAGTGGCAATCTATGAGACAGCATATAAAATTCGGGAATATAACAGGGCAAAACAGTCCTAAACCAGTTCAAGAGACATTTCTATATAGTTGCTAAAACAATGGCAGAAATAATTATTTCTATAAAGAGATGCAGTTTCCAATAACTTTGTTGTTGCATACCTCTTCTCCACTTATATATGTTCTGCTGCATTCCCTGATTTTTTCTTCAGTGCTTCAAATTTTCTGTTCAATATTTTGCCTGTTGTGGAAATTAAGAATATGCTAAACCCTTCAAATGTAAATGCTGAAGCATTAAAACCGATAAAAATTGTCAAAGAGTATTGACATATATTTGCCTCCAAACATAGAATAGTGTAATGAGTTATTGTAATGATCATCATTTTTCCTAAATAGGTTTTCTTTACCAAAGTCAATTCTTTTCTCATATTTAAAATAGCCTTTTACATATTTGAACACATACCCTTCCTTACTTAATCTTCGTTTTTTAAGCCAAATGAGATCAGTTTTTCCAACATGGCTTTATAGATTTTTGTTTTCTAAAGTTACACTTATAACTGTCATTTGAATAACCTTTAGTTTATCCAGGAGTTTATTAAAAGATGGTGCCCAACACTGAAAAAGGATACTTCAAAACTGACCTGTGTTGTGCAGAACAAAACACCCCAACCCATTTTTCTGCATGTACATTTTCCTGTGGTATTTGATAATTAGGCAGCTTCATATTCAGCTTGCAATAAGCTGTAACTTTTGAATATCTTTTGAGGATTTTCTATCAAGCCAGGTGTTCCCTTTCCTGCAGTTGTAGATTTGACTCTTCCAACATAAGTGGAACACTCACATTTCCCAACAGAAATCCGCTATCTATTTTCTTCTAGTGATTTTTTTTCACTTTATGCAAATTATTTCCAATTTTAAGCCTATCTGTCTTTGCTGTCCTTGCTCCCTAGATCTCGTCTGTAAGTATAACAAAGTAAAGGTGTATTCCACCTGTGCTGCCCTTGATTCCTTGTGGTCAGAAAAAACGTTGTTAGCTATTACAAGGTTTAGTTAAGGGTTGAAACTTCCCTCCTGACTTGCTGATCCACACCACAGGGTTGGCTTCAGCCCATCATACTGATTCAGACACCAAAAATGCTGAAATGTGGGGATATTGAGGTCTGAGATTCTTGCTTAGATCCATCTTTATTTTTCACATGGTTGAAAATAGTTGGAGATTAGTTTAAAAATGCTGAAAGAGAGGTTTGTGGTTTGGGTTGGGTTTTGGTTTTGTGTTGTTGGGATTTTTTTTGTTCTGATACAGCAGGTAGTGAACTTCTGGAATTTGTTGTTATGAGAGGTTTAAACTGTGAGGTCTAAAAGTGGATCAGACATAGTAATGGAGATTAGAACCATAAACTGGTTTAAAAAAAGAGGAAAAAAAAGCTCGGCGTACTACTATGTTGCATACCTAATTCAACAAATGCAGATGATGGAAAAGCGTGAAGGAAATGGACTGCAGACAGTCAGTGTGGTCCTTAAAAAGATATACAGTCTAGACAGATGGTTTGTCTAAGCCAATAGGACATATCTTATATTTTGAGAGAAAATTAATCAATTCCTCATTTATTCAGATCCAAACCACAAAGTAAATTTGTTCTTGTCTTTTAGTCTCATGTTCAGACCACATATACTTAGTCATAACAAAAATACTTATTTTCACACATCATTATTGCACTAAAAGTCAGTCCAACAGATAGGGTTGGAAGGAATTACACAGGAAATCCAAGTTGTAAACTATTAATGAAATTATTAAAGAGTGCTATCAGCTTTTTGGATACATATCACAGAAAAACAGTAAAGCAGAAGTTTTGGATTTTTTACATCCTTTTTTTTTTAACAAATAAGACACAGCAAAACAGGAAACCTCCATACAAATGTTCAATCCGGAAGTTACCATTACTAACAGTTTGAATTTGTAGCATGCTTAACTTGGTTACTAAGAAGGTTTTGTCCTCTGCTAAACAATTGCTTAATAAAAACCATAACATGTTCCCTTAAAAGAAAAGTATGTTTTGTGCTGAATCAAGAGTGTTATTGTTGCTATCAAACCTAGGGATGCATCCTGGGCACAAACCCAGATGGATGAGGAACCACCATCTGTAAGAATTCAAAATTCAATCCCTAACCTTTTCATTTTTCCAAAGCTGCTAAGGGAAAAAAAAAAAAGACCAGAAATTAAAGAACAAAGGTACATTGATATGCAGATTGCATCAGAGGCCACAAACAATTCCTTCCTTCCCAGTCTGGCCAGGGAATTTCATATTCCTAAGCACTCAGCACAGGGTGATGGAGATCCTAATTCCCTGTGATATAGTGAAAGCTGCCCTAATTTTCCCCAGTATCATTAATGAATTTATGTAATGAGACATTCTTAGACCTACTCTTGACTGCTTCTTTATTTCAATACAACCTGTTAATCTCTCCTTTGACCAGTTTCTTGACGTTCAACACTTCAGGCTAAACTAGACTAATGCTGACTAACTAGACTAACCACCAAACTGATGCAGGCAACATGGAATGAGATCATCGCTGGGCAAAGCAGCTTCAGTACAGTACATCCACAATCCTTCTGGTTGCTTATCTCTTTTAACTTGGATTTAAGCAGCTACTACCGATCTAAAAAGTGGGTAGCATGCTGGGTGCAATCTATTTTTTAAATTCCTATCCCATCACAAACCTACAGCTACACTCCACAGGGACACTTCAGCTAATCTGTCCCAGCATAAAGTTCTTAAGTGCAAACGGTAGATCAACAGACCATTTTCAGTAGCAGGTTCCAGCTGTGGAACTCAACCTAATCTTCTCTATTGATAATGAATATAAGCCTGAGTGTATTCAAAACTAAAACCAACTCCAGCTTCTTAGTAAGACTCCCTGCAGTGATGGCATCTTCCCAGGGTAACCAGCTGATCTGGACAGAGAAGGAAGAGGTAGAGAGACAAGTATGTAAATTAAAAAGCTAAAAATTTCAGATATTTTATTAAAAAAAATGTTCCCAACTGTGCACAGAAGGTGCACAGAAGTCACTTTTGCTTATCTTTTCTGTCTTATAATTTTGGGTTAAAAATCACCATTTTTTTCAGGAGTCAGATCTTGTTTTTTCCCCTAGGAACAGCATCAGGTTAGTCATAATTGTATTCTAATCTCTTTATGTAACTGTAAGGCCACTCACAGCTATCTCACTTAAACAGGATAGAGAAAAGTCATACTTCCATCTTATTTTTCTGTTCTCTTGAGATGGGACCAACCAGGAGCAGCCCCTCAACCATGGAAGAACTGTGGGATGAGGGAACATGCTGGTCCTGGGCTCTGAGTTGCCCCAGCTGAGGAGACACAGAGGAGGTAAGACTGTCAGAGAACCTCATGTTAGCTTATTTAATTTGTTTTACAGACTAGTATGCAATCAAAGGCAACATCTCGAAGCCCATGAACTCAGCTACATGGAAAGAGAAGAAAGAGAAGAAACAAGAGAGACAGTATTTCTTCTGGGATCTGGCCATATTAGGTAAGTAACCTGGTGAAGCTTAATGAACCCAAACGATACGGTGTTGCTGCTGAGACTACAACGACAGCCACAAGAAAGATGAAACAACTTACACAATAATTTCAAATGCATTTTTCTGCTTAAAAGGGATTGCAGATAGCAGACAGCTGCACCACATGCTTTTTGCTCTTGGATTACTCCTAGTAAGTCTCTAATCTCTTATAATGAAAATAGATGGGTTTTGGTGGATCCATGGATTTCTAGTATTCTACTTGGTAAAACTACATAAAAATCAAAATAGTCCAAAAGAATATTTGTTTCCACACAAATCTGAAGCTATTCACCTGATAGGCTGATGTTTCTAGTCCACAGTTTTGCACTGAAAGCCTTAAAACAGCCAGAGGGAATTAGGAATAATAATTAGCTGTAATTATATCTTTTTACATTGTAATAGGCTTCTTCAAATCACATCTGATTTTTTTAAGTCCATATTCCTTTTCTTGCTCTTATCCAAGTATGTCAATAATCTAGCCAAAAGGGATAAGACTCAAATGAGAAATATCACTCATGTAGTGATATTCATAGCAAGGCTGTTAATATTCATAGGAGGTCTTAAAAAATCATTTGATTTTTAAAACTATGGAGGAAAAGTGTATTCCGTTTTTTTTAAAACAGAATTTCAAAGTCTAGTTTCAAGGGATTTTCTGCATATTGTGTGACCTATTGTTTAGTTAAACTGTGTAACAGATGCCTTGTTAAATAATAATAATGCTGAGTACCAGTAGGAATAAAACAACTTGTTGAGTTCAATATACTCTCAGTCAAGGTCAAAGAGAGCTGGGCTCAAACTCAGTGAGTTTTCAAAAGTTTACCCTAAATATACAATATCAGAGTTCATAATTAAGCAGATTCATTTAATCAGTCAGCTTCAAGTTTGCACAGCAGTGGGAGCAATTATAACACTACTCATTTTTTTCAGGTTGGCTTGAACACTTGACCTCATAAGCAAACTCCTTTTTTCCCCCTCTTAAGATGCAAAGACAAACCATTTGGTTTTAACAAACCAGAGCTGTCAGTTTGACATTTCAAAGTATGTTTAACTGCTTTGTTTCATTAAAAAGATGGTTTATCTTAAAAATAGACATTTACAGGCTATTTCTACTAATTTTTTCACGCGAAGGTTAGAAAAAAAGAAAAAGATGTTTCTACTTGCTTGACATTTTCTTCAGGTTATCAGTTGAACTGTATTTGTTCCAGCCTCTGGAATACATAGAAATCTTCAAATTCATGCAAAAGCCAGGATGCCTCAAGGGCACTGTTGTCTTGATATTCCTCTTGCATCATGCCAACATTCACTGCCTCACATGGGGCCAAAGAATGTGAAATACAAATGGAGAATTACAATTGTTTTCAACAGTAGTCATGTGTGGGCAGATATTAATTGAAACTAACTGCACTCAGAAAGAGTAAAGCAAATAGAAGAGGATCTCACCTCCCTTTTGTCATCCCGAAATTAAGGTTCTAGTCTAAAGCCAAATGTCCGATTGCCCATTAAAGTCCATGAAAAGCAACAAGCCCCTCCCAAAGTGGAAGTCATTTTTCATTTCTTTAGCACTAATTTTAGGACATGCTCAGTTAGTAACAGGGGGACACAATGTGCTAACTTTGAGATCCCTAAAGTTACAGAAGAAAAGTCTCATGTTGAGAATCTACATTGGAAAATCTGTCCCTGGGGAGCCCCGATGCCATAAAGAGATGTCCAAGAAATACAGGGAGAAAGTGGAACAGGAAATTAGTCTCCAACTTGACCATTTGATTATCAAAATGGAGCAAAGGCAATAGTGGCATACTTCATAAAATAAGAGCAGTATTTGATTGTTGACTGACAATGTTTTCATTTTAATATTTGGGTCTTGCTCATTTTTTAGGTCTTCATTGAACAAAAAATTGAAAGGTATGATATATCTCAGTGATTAGGCATCTCAGTAGGTTTTACTGGAGAATTATCAAATTAGTGAATGAAAAAAATCACATTACAATAGACTGAAGTCAGTCTAAAAGTTGTTAGATCTTTAACGCTCTCATCTTGCTCATGGAGTGATTTCTATTGAAGTACTTTGATTTCTACCTGAGTCATTTGGACTATCAAAATCAAGCCAAGTGGAAACAGGATATTGCTAGATGATCTGAAATTCTGATTGAATTCTGGGATACAGTCAGCAGTTGTGAAATATACCATGAAAAACACCAGGTGCTCTACAAAGTGTGAAAGTAGACTACAGATTAAATGAAGGAAAATGCATTTGAGACATCGCAGGCTTGGAAAAAGATTAAAAAGTTGAGGTGAAACAAGAATCAGATAAAGAATAGATTCCAGGTCAAAAAATAAAAAAACCCTCACAATGGAGCCTCATGGTTTGGGGGGGTTGTTGTTTGTTTGTTTGTGGTTTCGTTGTTGTGCTTGTTTGTTTGTATGTTGTTTTTAGGGGAGAGTGTGTGGGTGTTTTTGGCAGTGGTTGGAGTTCCCCCCCCCCCCAAAGACTACATATCAAAAGTTCTAATTTTATGCCCCTAGACCCAGAAAACCCAGACAACACCTCCCCCACTTTATTTTCCTGCCAATCTTGTAAACTCTGAAAACTAAAAAGCAATGTCTCTTTCTAGTTAAAATCTCTCTCTTATAAAAGACTATGTTGTGAGGCAAACTTATGAACAATTTCAGTGATCTGTTTAATCTGTTATATGTAGGTCAAACTAACTCTATCATGGCTCCTTTGGTATTTCAGAAATAATGCATTCAGAATGTTCTGGTTAGCAAAGTGAACAGATACTGCTCAATAAGTAAAGGTTACATTTTTATCAAGGAAGAAGAAACAACATCTATAGGTTCTTTTTTTTTTGCCGTTAGAGAGACCATGTTATTTTTCCTCTCTTTTTTCCTTGCACTGCAACTACAAGCCTTTACAACATGTATTATTGATAACCATAACTTTATGAGGATTTTAATTTAACACGGTAAACTGCCTTGCTGGACTCTTTATGATCTTTATAAAAGTAAGGATGGTTTGGGGTCTTTTGGGGTTTTTTTTTTGGTTGGTGTTGTTTTGCTTTGTTTTTTTAGTGAATTGGAAGAGATTTCTACAGAACTGTTATAGAGTATGGAAAGAGTGGGGAAGCATGCAGAGTTTCCTTACTCACATAGCATAATACACTTAAATGTATTATGAGATTTTTTTTTTTAGCAAACCTGATGTGAAAACTCCCCACAAGTTGATCCATTCCTTCTGTTGGAACCACATTTATGGTTATAATTTAATCAGCACTGCTTTCCCTTTTTGCATGTCACAAGATTTAAATAAATGGAAACAAGACAACTGTATTCCAGGTATTCTTTCATTTATATCTAAATATCAGTTACTCTCTATAAGTGTTCTGATTTTCAGAAGTATCATGCTTTATGAGCTACTAACTTCAGTTTATCTGAAAGCAACACTTTGAGACTCAGCTTAGAACATTCTGCCCAATACCTCTATAGGCATTCTTATTGCAAACAGTAAATGCCTACCTGGGAATGAGGAAATTCCATACTTATTTATTCGCCCTAAGTTTCTTGTGCAATAAATGCAAATTGCTCAACTGAATTAATAGCAGAGTAGAAAGAGAGCACCAACTGAGACAGGATTTCCACGTGAGAGATCTATTTAGAGCACAGATTTTCTTTTACAAAATTATGAACAGATAATAATTCCACTGCAATTTTTTTTTCTCGTGAATCTAGTTGGTTTGCCACACAGTAATTTTTTTAAATGGTACCATCTATGTGGCCTTCAGCATTACATTATTAAGAAAAAGTAGCACATAACCTTCTTTTTGTATTACCTACAGAGATTTATGCTTGGCTTTTATTAAAACAAGAAAGAGGTAGTTGTCATTTACCTTTTTACCTCCTTTTTGAGGTAATAATTCTAGGAAGTTGTAAAAACTATAACTACATTATTACATTCATTATGTATTCTTACTTCAAAGAAGAAAAAAATTGCATGAAGTAGCATATCCTATTAATCACAGAGATTTGAATCCATCTAATCTTTCTCTATAATTTCAGCTAGACATCTATTATAATGTCAAATACTATTAGTGAAGCTCTAGCCACTCAATATACACAAAACAAGTTCTTGCATGAGAATTGACTCAACAGAGCTATAAGACAATAAAAGGGCAGCAGGGCCTGTGGCCTCTGCTCTCCAATTCCATAAGGTGAAGAAAAAGTGAGTTCACTGGGAGCTGTCAACTCTGAAACATCTCAGTTCAACATGGTTTCACCAAAGATCAAATGGAAAAGGCTAATCTTGTTTTCTAGACACTTAAATCTCATTTTCCCAGGCAGATTTACCCCAGGTTCATCCAAATGTATCTTAAACAGAATATCTTATTCTGAAGTGTCTTTATTTTTTCCTAGTACAACAGGCACAATAACACTGAATACATCAGTGTCACAGTTATTGTTTCCAAAGATTAGGCAGAGGGCCACAAGACATCTATGGAAAGTAGAAAGCATGTTCCTAACACTCTTACAGTACATTTGTACTTTATGAAAATATTTATTTATACATGCATATCAGAAATCATCAGCTTGTTATCCTCCCATACATGTAATCATCCTGTATTGGCAGAAAGCAACATTAACCTTTAGTAATTCTACTGGGGCCTCTTTTTTCTTTTGTTTAAATAAAAGATTGACAGGACTGCAGTTTTACTAATATTAGGTGTTTTCTACATGAAAGATATCCTGCTGCTCAGTCACATGCATGCTACTAGAATAGTTAAAATAAGATTAATAAAACATATAGCCAAAATGTTGCTTAAGATTGGTTACCTACGGAAAAACTGTAAAGATCCTACAAATATAATACAATAAAAAATTTTTAAAGATGGTTTAGCAGGCTTTGCAAAGCCATAAAAATTCATCAGAAGCAGGGAATTCATACCAGCTTCTGTAAAACTTAAACAATATAGCTAAAAGATTACTACCAGGAACCTACCGCAAACCACTACAGAGCATGAAGTAAAAACCAAAACCACATATTACCAAGTTTCTTTTCCTTGATGTCTCCAAGGAAAGGTCATCTTTATCCAAAATATCAGTTCTTATGTAACTGAGCCCTATCTTCCAGGCTCATCCAAAGCCACCACTCAATTCTATCAGTAGGTAAGTACTGTTACATGAATAAGCATGTAAAAAGTACAATTTGAGAAAGATGAGAGTCTATTATTTTCAAGTTTAATGGAAAGTGTACAACCTCAGCCCACAAACTTAAGGGCCAGGAGTTTGTAAGATTGTACATTTAGTTGTAAAATTGCATATTAAGTCATTTTAATCACATCGTTTTGACCAGACAGAGAAAAAATGTGAAATGTGTAATTCAGTGTTGTCAAGAAAATGTAATCCTAGCTGAGGAATGTTTTGTGTGATTCTGAAATTGAATTCTCTCTGAGCAAGATGCAGCTTAAAAACTTCTTAAGCAGAAATGTTATCCTGTTTTTTTACGTACCAGTTAAGTTATTTTTTTTTCCAGGAATCTGAACTGTCACACTTAGAGATCATGTAAATTTTCACTATCTGTAACACCATATGGCAGCTCAATAATGTTGTGTGAAGAACCATCTTCCTTGTTTTGCTCTGAATACTACTGGTTTTATTTTATGCCTCTCATTCTTATGATGGAACTGAAATAAATCCCTATTCACCTTCTCCTCTACGCTTGATTTTGTAAACCTCCTTCCATATATCCCTTAGTTTTCTTTTTCCTGAGGTGTCCTAGTCAGTATGCCTTTTGTTCATGTGGAAGATGGTTTTGTACATTTGGTTATATTTGTTATTCTCCTCTAAACCTTTTTTTAATAACTGAAATTAATAGAAAAGAATTGCATAAAGTTCTTGTATGTTTGTTACAGATTTAAATGGTCACAGTAGTGTTTTCTATGTAATGTCTTTATTACATCCCTAAAAATTCTTAACATTTTTTTATTTCCTTATTACTAATCATTAAGTCAAGAAATATTCCCTATAGGGTTACAAAAATTTACTCCTGAAGAGAAATCTAAACAAAACAAACAAATTTCATATTGCAAGTCATACAGCTTTTTATGCCAAGCCTATGGCTCAGTGTAAAGTTAGAGATGCTATACTAAAATTCTAAAGTAGAGGTTAAGCAATATTTGAAGAAAGTTCCCAAATTGCTAATATCACAAAACTTGCCATTGCTAAGTAGTATTAGTGTTTCCAGGATGGTGTACTAATGTTACAGTAATTCCTTCTTCCTAAAGTCTTATCCAACTTATACAGATCATCCAAAAGGTTCTTAAGAAATAAGGACACATACTTAAGACCATCACTGTGTGGATAAGAAAAGACTCAACAATGCACTATGGCACCTGAAAAGGACTATCAGTGCTATTGCTGGTAGAAGAAGATCAGATGCTCCTATTACTGTCACCCCGCTGGACTGAAAGCATGTTGCTGTGTAATGGAGAGTAACTTCTATTAATCCCCTGTAAGAACCAAGGCAAGAAAAATACACTTGCATTAGCAAATTCATCACTGCGAGGCTGCTGCTGATCCACCAGTCAGCATATCAGAGGCAGTTTTGTCCGATGACCAACTGACGGTGACACCTGTCACAGTTATTCAACTGATGGTCATTTCTGGAAAATTACGTTCATAGGCAAAGATGTGTACATGTGAGATAAAATATTCAGTTGGATTTGTGGTTAAGATGTCATTTCCTGCTGTCAGCTCTCAAAAGATTTATGGTTTTCAGTTTGAGTTTTCTGTTGTACCATAAAAGATCATTTTAAGTGATCTTCACTTTGAATTTAGGGTTAGTTAAAGAGCAGAAAATCTTAATTGATCAAGTAAGATGCATTCTTGTTGCAAGATTGGTGTTGTCTTTACTTCAGTCATTTGGCTTCAGAAAGCTGAAAACAAATGAAAAACCAATGGTAGAACTGAGAACTTAATCTGGTGGAAATATAAGATAACCAACAAACTAAAGCTCACAG
Source organism: Neopelma chrysocephalum (assembly GCF_003984885.1). Taxonomy (NCBI): domain Eukaryota; kingdom Metazoa; phylum Chordata; class Aves; order Passeriformes; family Pipridae; genus Neopelma; species Neopelma chrysocephalum. The sequence continues at coordinate 11,488,374 of NW_020897700.1, read as the reverse complement.
CATTCAAATTTGTAGGTAATATGGACTCAGAAATAACAGTATAGTCTCAATTGTGTTCATCTTACAAATCCTGTGCATTTCAGGTAAGAGCTCTTATTATAAGGATTATCAAACTGCCATTTTTGGCTTTCTGTACTTCCACTTCCCTGCTTCTCTTTTTTAGTTGCCCAGCATGGAGCATAGATGAAAATGCAGTTCAAATGACATAAATGGATCCATATGCGCTGTTGAACTCGCAAGCTAATTTGTCCAAGTGAGTAGAAATCAACAAGCAGGTAAAATGTCTCATTTTGCAATTCCTTACTTCTTGGTTAGTATTTGAAGTGCCTCTGAGACCCTACCTAACAAAAAGAGTTCTGAAGTAAGAATCATGTACACACGACTGCTGGTGCAGCCTGGTGCTCAAAGGGAGACTAGGGGGCAGGGGGCAGAGAAAAAGAGATATTCACTCCTATTAAAAATAAGGAAATATTACAAAATTATATTCAGGATATCATCTACCTAGAGATTTATCTCTGCTAAAGCAGGATAGGAAATTATAACACTGTTTTGTAATGGATGAAACAGAGGTGTAATACAAAAGACAGTTTAGCAATCCTAAAAGAGGAAAGCAACTATCATGGTTGATTCTGTACTGAAAAGAATGTTTTTGTTTGATAACCACCATAACAGTGGGATATGTATGGTCTGTAGTTAATAAAAATAGAAGAGAGGACTACAAGAGTTGAGAAGACTCTGAGGTTGCCTGCTACTACTCTACAGGCAGCAATACGTGCTGAAACACATCTAGAGGGACTTTAGAGATGAAGACAGCTTGAGAACTTAGTGCAAGAGGGAAGTTCTAAAACTCACCTTGAAAATTCCCTTTCTGGAAATTCAAAAAAAAACCCCAACAAACAAATGAATAAAAAACCCCCAACCAGATATGAACTAGTTTCTCCTGAGTGTAACCACATTTTCCAAATGGAAAAGAAAGTGTAAGATGAAGGTTCCATTGTACTAAGAACAGTGAAAACAGATACAAAGCAGAACATCTAGAAAAAAATTCACAACCTCAGTGCAAGAGGTGGTAAATGCAATATAAATAAGAGCATAATGAGATAGTTACAGTTGGTGAAGCACAGACTTTCCTGCACTGAAGCACAGACTTTCTTGCATCCCCTTCTCATTTTCTCTCTTCTAATTCTAAGAGCCTGAGATAAGAGAGAACTGAAAATTGGAAGAAACATATTTCAAATCATTAGAGTGAGATTATTTATTGTATATGAATCATTAGTAAATATTTTAAAAAGTGAAGGTAACAGCATTAAGGAGTTAATGAACTTCAGTTTGCTGGATGTATCCTCTAACAGACAAAAAAAAGATGTTGTAGGGGTCAAACCCAAGGACTAAAATGATTTACTGCTTAAGCATTTATGACATATAGGGTAAAGGAGTTGTCAAAGCATTCAGTTAAGGTTATATATGCTAGAATCCTGCATAGTAAATCATTAGAATTTCTACAAACTCTAGATAATTTTCTAATACAAACAGAATCAGGTCCAACACACAATCTTTCCAGGAGACTGCAGATTAAACACTGAGCCAGAAACTGGTTACCTAGGGGCCAGTAAGTATGGCCTGCTTATATTATAGATGAACAGAGGACATTTGCAAGCAACACTCACTCACTCATTCTCATATATCATCTACACAGTATGTTAAAAAGACTAAATGTTCAGCGATCTCAGTATAATGAGCCAAAGTTAGTAGTAGGATGGTAGTACTACTCCCATGAGACATGAGTGTTTATTTTCTGTATGGACCTGGGAACTCAGGTCATACTCCTAGTCTTAAAATGACAAATAGCATTACAATTAGGGGTATTTTCTGAAGTGAAAAGCAGCCCATGTGGTCTACTGACTACTTGAGTTTCTTTAAAAACAAATGGTAATTTAAAATGTGCACTAGCCTGTAAGTACCCACCCTTCAAGGAAAATAATAGTTGGATCTAATCTGTGAGAGACTAAAATCCATGTGTAATAGAGATAAAATATTGTCAGCTATAACAATTAAATTGTGACAATCAATAAAGGCAGGCATGCCATGTCTGTTTCAGAATTACAATTAACCTGCTTATCTTAAGTAACTTACATTTTCTGTGTAAGACTACACTACTATCTACTACCTTTAGCCAGCTTGGATACAACAAAAGCTTCAAGGGGACAGAGACCTTTTAAATAGTGATGCTTTTTCTCTCTATCCCTGAGCCAGGCCTTGAGAAAAAAATTTAAAAGCTTAAATAGTCAGAAAATGCTTTTCTTTAGTCCCTCTTTCTATAAGAAAAGGTTGCAAAAAAAAAGGGAAGCGTGTGAAAAGGTTGAGAAGGTGGTAGCTCAGAGATTGAGCCTACAAGACAACTGAAGTCAAAATAAATAACTTAATTTGCTCATGCCTTAAGTCAGTTAAATAAGCATGTAACTGGAGCTATATGGACATTGTGTCACTGCCAAATATCCATTAAACACCAACTCTGGGTGACTTAATCTAGAATTAAGGTCCCAGGTGTAAACTCTTACAGGTGTTACCTCTTACCTACTCCACCATGACTTGCCTACTGCATGTCCTGATGTTTCACCTGTACACAGCAAGAGAGACCAGCATAGTTGCATCAGAGAAACTCTTTGCTGGAGTAATATCAAGGAGAACTTTTCCACTCAGAATCGAAAGTAAATACGTATCCTGTTTTTTGCTCTTAAAACCCTGTTTTGGCACCAGCCTACATTTATTAGTAGTGAAAAGCAAAAGATCTGCAAACTGGAAACCTATGAATATTTGATTGACCATCTTCAGAACAATCGTGCCCCGAATAGATTTAGGCTATTTCTAACAGGACTCTTGTTAGCATAGCAGTACTCTATCAAAAAAAAAAGGAACATTATGAGAATTATGAACTTAGCCCAAGGCAGGGGAGAGATTCAACTCACTGTAAAAATCTCATTGCCAAGGACCTTGAGAGACCATCACACAGTGGTTAGCATGCTTTAAATAAAAGCAGTTAAAATGTTGCTGAGATCACACTCAAGAGTGGGAAAGAGACTGCACTAAAATCCCTGTGTTCAAATTTTTAGCATATTTTTTGGATTAATTTTCCTTTCTGCCTGATCCAGCAGCTGCAGTGATAAATTCCAGATAATTTGACAAAATCCTTTCTTCATCTGAGAGATACCTGAAGTTAACCAAACTAAGTTATTTTTTTAGGTAGCATGTGCTATTTATATTTACTGCATTATTGTAAGGTGAGATTTTATGGAACATGGAAAAAAGCCAGCGAGGCTAATTACCATGCACAAAGTTGCACAGGTAATTAAAACCATAGAGATAAATGTTGTCTTTGAAATCACAGTTTAAGATACTGTTTTCACAGTAACCCACGGCAACAAACTTTGAGGCAAGTATATTATTCACTTCCAAGAGCTCCATTGTGACAGTGAATGTATTTTTTATTCATAGTCTGAGAGACCAAGGAGTCCCTGAAAAGTATTATTTTTAAAGGAATTTTTGAAACAATTAGTGTAGAGAGAAGAGTCACATAAAGCTGCAGGGGCACAGCACAAGCACATTCAAAAGGTTTTGAAGTGGCCAAACTTTATGTACATAGAAAGCCTAAACATTTCTTGTTTCTGGGTCACGGGCGATCAAGACCTTTGACCTTCAAGCTATAGATCTCTTACGCAGGCAAATTACTTACACTGCAATACTTCATAAACAACAGAAGCCCTACGTGTCCCACCAGGCATTACAAATAGGGTGGGGTTACACTTCTGATAGATTTGATTTGGATGGAAATGAGCCTCCCTGGGAAGTCTGCTTAGGCCTTTTATATAATGCCTGATCAATGGCATGGCAATTTGGTTTAAGAATTGTAGATAATGATGCTGCTTTGCTATTTTAGGAACTTGGCTGGTATGAGTCAGCATAAATATTCAGTTCAGGGTGTTTTTTTTTAATTAGAAATATTACACAGTAGATGAAAAGGAAAATACATTCATTATCAATCTCTAATTTGTTTGAGTGTTTTTTGCTTTAGATGAATTTAGTATTTCACTGCTTTCTCTTATATGGTCAAAAATCAATACGTAAAGTATGATATGGAAACAGAAGAAAAATGAAAATTAGAGTATCAGCTTGTGTAGACTATCAGCCTGTGTAGAAGCCCACACTTCCACCAGAAGAAAGGAACAGAAGCTCTAATTATTTCGGTTTTCTCCAACTAATAAAATGCATAAATAACCTTGTCATGTTTCAATAGGAGTTAAAATGACAAATAGGATGGTTCCTCTTGAAACTATTGCCTTTCATCCTTTAAATTCCATTATCTCTTATTTATTTCTCCTTCAATTCAATGTCTTTGGGAAACACCTTAAAACACCAAGAATTAAGAGATATGTCAATATCCAGTACTGTACACTCAGAGGGATAAACAGAAAGAAGTCACAGGACAACTGCCCTTAACAAAGTAGCTTGTAACAATGCTACAAAAGGTAAATTCAATTATTCCTCAATTAGTTTAATCCACACATAAATCCAAACATTTTAAGCAATTCTAAACTCTTTTAAGAGATGACAGAATATAGTTCAGTTGTCCATATACTAGTAGCATATTTTACATTTGTTATCCAAGTTGTCTGAATTTTTCTTTCTGTATTTTGCCTCTTTATTAAATAGTGAAGGCAGATGTGTGCTTATCTAAGAGACTTAAGTCTTATGTCTCTCTCCCCTTTTCCTCCTGACTGCCTCACAATCACAGACCACATGGAGACTGGAAAGAGAACTTAAACAAAATGAATGATTCTTGCACGTGGATGTCCTGCTGCAAAAATCATAAACATTTAGAATGGTGATAGTCTCTCTGTCCATTTGGATCTGCTAAAGGCTTATGGCACACATGATGCTTTTGTATGGGAGCAGGATAGCCATCCTGGCCTTTGAACATTATGTAATTTATTTTTAGATGGTAAAAAAGCATTATGTTTAAATCACTTATTATTATAGTGCTGAATATAAAACACAAAACACTACAGACTGGCAAATCTTACACTTTTCTTATAAGTAGGAATTTTGATAGACCTAAATTTCATAGTGTTTATAACCTTGTTGGCTAAAAATTTAACATAATTTCATATGCTAATAAGTGGCAACCAGATATGCTTTACATGATGTACTAGTAGATGATGATATGGTAAGGATGGCAGACATGAATACTAACATAGTATCAGATAAATGGAATCTGAATCTTAGATTTTTTGCTTCTAGACTGATTGCCTCTGAAGTATTTTAAAATAAATAAAATGAGCATCTGCAAGGACAACACACAAGGAAACAGTAAAAGAGGTGAGAATATTATCTTCAGAGGAATTAGGTTATCTGATTTAGGAATAGTGTATTCCAAAATGAACTGAATGTATCTTTTACAAAAAAGTACTTAGATGATCAGTTAAGGATTACTCATTTCCCTTTGTAGCTCTCAAGTTTCCCACACATTCTTCTAACTGTATTACTCTACGTATAACATTTGCAGAAGCTTTTGTACAAGTGTTACTACTAAGTCTTACAAAAAAACCCACTTGGCTTTTTTTTTTAGATCATCAGAGTTCTTTAATGATATAATAACATTTTAAGATTCAGAAACAAGATTCTTATTTATAGTATTTAACAACAAGTCCCTCTCTCTTTACTGCAAATGCAAATACACTTGGACCAACTGTTTTGATATCTTTTTTCTGGTTAATGTTTTTGGACGAAATTTTGCCTTCGCATAAACATCCCAGGCTGTTAGGCTGTGCAGAATATAATAATAACAGTACAAAACCTGACAAAGTAAAATATTACATTCTGCTTTTTTATGATCTCTTCCATTTAACTTTTCCAGGAATCAAGAATAGTTACTTTTCATAAATCTGGTTGCACAGAAGAAAATTCAATATAAAAGCACACAGCAAAGTAGAAAAAAAAAAAAAAGATGTTTTACAACCCCAGCAGTGCTTGTTAATTAGATGCTAACCACCCAGATGTGCAGATGGGGGTGGGCAGGGAAGTCAAAGTGCTACTATCTGTGTATTCTTTCCCTATGTCTAAAATTTAATCTCACTTGCCGTGAAGGAGAAACAAGTCAAATTACAGATTACAAAGTAGTACATTTTACACATTTAAATTTATCTCTTTGCAGTGTGCTTTGTATTAATTGTCCAAATCCACTGAGTAGGGAACAATACAATAGTTACTTAGACACTTAGGTCCCAAATGTTTAATAAGAGTAGAAAACATGATAATGACCTAAAAGTTATTATCAACACCACAATCTCAAAGAAAAACACCTTTCTAATGACCATATTTCCACTCTGAGAAGAAAAGAAGAACATTTTTCACAGGAAGATCTCATTTCATTTAATTTTTTCTCTTCACTTACTCCATTAGTTTTCCTTCAGTTACTGATTGTCAGCTGAGGTATAGTTTCTTTCATTTCCCTATCCAACTTCTGTCATTAAAAAAGAAAACCCAAACCACTAACTAAAACTAATTAATTTGGACACTCAAATTGCATTAGAAAATATCTGCTACACCTATTCAAAATTCTTTTTAAAAAAAGTGTATCAAAGTACTATGATTGCCTGCATTTTGACCCAATCACTAAATCCCAAAGGATTAACATGAGTTTTCACAGTTCCAGAAATTATCCCGGATCCAGCAGTATATTCACTAACTAAAAATCCATGAAAAGGCAGAAAAAAATTGCTTTCAAAGTCTCTAGATGTCACTTAGTTAAAACTGGTTTCTACTTGTAAAATCAAATTTCTGTAAAAAACAATCCCCATTAGTAAATTATGTAGTGTTAGACACAAGAAAATAGGAAGACTCATTCACTGAGGTGAAGTGGTTTCAGTAACAGCTTTCTAGCTAAAACATTATTATAGAGAGCAAGGTAATAAGCTTGAGTGATTTCAGTGATTAGGAAGAGAAAATGTAGGCGAAACTGTAAAACAGTGCACTTGTAACATCAACAGAGCTATAAAGATTTTGGTTGCAATTTGTCAGCATAAAATTCATGATATTCACTCCCACTGGTCTATTTTAATATTACTTAAACATTATTCCTTCAGAAATGCTGAATTAGATTTCTTTTTAGCATAAACATATTTCTTGTTTGTGGTCTTACCATTACTTTTTCCTTGATTTTTCTGTTTCCTGCTGTTCCCCTATTTCTACATCTAAAGATTCTACAAAGTAAACAAACACTTAGATGAGAAAACAAATATTCATTGAAGTATTATTCAACAGAAGATTTACTCTTAGCCAAATAAGAACTTTATCAATGAATATAAGAAAAATCAGGTGCTAAATGAACATGCATATATGGGGAAGTACTTTCTTAACAACCTATGGACTAATTCCTTTTAATCTTTTCTAAACTCCTTTCCCACTCATTACAGCAGAAATTTTGTCATTGAAATAAATATTATCAACATCAGTTTATAACATTAAGTAATATTACATTTATGATTAAAACTCATCTGGTTTAGAACAGTCTAAAATAGCTAAGTATAATTTGATATTCTTCCACAGACCAAATCAAGTTCCTTCTTGAAAAAAAGTATTATCCAAACTTCTTTTTTTTTTTTCTTTTTGTTCCCACAGTTTAATCCATATTTTCTGGCAGTATTTTAACTTAAAAGTATAAAAATATAAGCCATTTCTGGCACCATAATTTCTCCTACAGAGCGTGTTGACCTTCTGTTCATGTTACCTCTAATCTCACCCTTTTGGTAGAGTACTGAAATATTAAACCATTAAAATAAAAGAGATTCTGTAAGCCCAATTCATCCACTATAAAGAAATAAGAGTACTGATACTGAAGCACATTTAAAGTGAAACAGCTATTAAAATTGTTTACTTTTTTACCTCACTCCTACCTACTCCCTACAGCTCCTATGCTATGAAGCCATAACTTTGCTGTAATGTAAAAGGAAGTGAATTTTAGCTAAGCACACTGACAGAAGGCTCGGCTAAATTAGGTTGTTTTTTTCAGGAAATATAAACCCACCCATTTGATTACTATGCTTGAGGTCAAACAACAACAGCTTTTATAGAAAGAAGTGATCCTTTAATCTAGCCCTAGGTGGATATTAATCAATCCTTACATAGATATAGATTGTCAGAAACAAAAAAAGTCCACAACATACCAATCCAAGCTTCTGGAGAAGAGATTGTTGTATTAGTCAAGCAACTAAGCAGTGGATATGATGCCCAACTGGAAAACTCAAGCTTGGAGAAGCATGCTACCTATGCCTTATCTGGTCATCCGTGCTTCATCGGCACACGGGAATCAGGAGCAAATGTCAATACCTGAATCTTCCCCTCCCTGCTGCTCAGGAAAACCCATGATTGACTAGAACAAGAGAGCAGATTAAAGTCAGCTGGTTTTTAAACTCCTTCTGCTCCTGGTGGAATAAAGGTAATAACCCTGCATTGAAACAAGGCTGAAAAATACAGATCATCAAAGCTACTATTTTCTTTTCATTAACCTAGAGAAATTTAAGGAATTTTTGTGTTGTTTGGTGATCCTGGGGAATTTCCTAATGGAAATATCTGTTCAAAAGTAGTGAGGCAAAAACAATTGCTTTGACTTGTTTTATACCTTTTTTACTAATTTTATCATGATAGCAATGCTAACTAGTTTATTTTGTTTATTTTGATTATTTCAAAATATGAAGGATGTTATACTCTCATATGGACTCACTAGACAACTGTGAAAAAAGCATTAGAATATTTACATATGTATGAGGGCAGCCATTTTTACTAGAGTCGCCTCACAGGCTGCTATGGTACTCGAAGGGACAAGCCCTCTTGTTTACTGAGGCCATACAGACTCCAGACTCCACTGATATTAAATACTTCATATGGATGTTTATGTGGTTTCCCTGGGTCCTTTATTTCTCAAATTGTAGAAATGGCTTTGCAAGGCAGACCACTAACACTTATAATGTTCTTCACAGCCTCCATCTCCCCTGAAACTGGGGAGAGTATGTTCTTCTTTTTGCTGAGCTGAGCTATTTCTTAATTGCCAATTTCATTTTCGATAGCAGCTTCAAAGAATTGCACCTAAATATTTCGAGATATATTTCTTGGGGTAGTGACTTTGTACTATTACGTGTCTGTTAGTAATTAATATGGCATGTTGGTATTTTTCTCTTAACCTTTTATATATCCAAGATATAAAGATTGATACTTTTCTTTATCTGTTTCCTTATCTGAGCAGAGTAATTGCAGATTAGTTTCTAATGAGGAACATTTGTTTGCCTTTATCTGCTGGAGAGTCAGGAGGTGATAAAGAAGACATATGTAATCATATTTCTGTGGAGATAGGTCCAAATTTCATTTAAGTAAAAAGCGCCCAAAATGGCTCTTGCCATTAAAAATACCATTCCCTCTCTTTTGTTTTTATTACTTCTAGTAAAGTCATACCGAGGAATTCAGACCAGTCTACAAAAAGAATATATTCATATTTATGTAGGCATCAATTAAAAACATCCATCATTGCTTTTGAATTAATCGGACTCTTTTGCTTGATTGGACTTCAATCTTTAGCATGAATGGCAAGAACCAGGGGTCTCTTCAGTGTCACTCTTTATTTAAGATCGCTAAGTGTGTACTTTTTTAGTCCCTGAATAATCTTCTTGTATACATTTAAACATATATTTCATCTGTTCCTGAGATCTTTTGATAAATCACATAATACAAATTGTCCCTCTTTCACTTGATAAAGGACCTCAGTGGCACTAATTTTTTTTGTGGGTCTTTCTTGAGGCAATGACTTGATATTACTATATGCTTGATAGCGCTATAGAAATAATTTTAGGCTCCGAAAGAGAGAGTATACTGACCGTCACTTGTACCAATAGCCTTCCTTAATTTCTCTGTGGTTTCAGTTTTCACAGTGGAGCTGAATATCACTTTTGATTTGGAAAAGGTGGTTATAAGTAAATTGGTATGTGCCTAGGTTTGGATATCACTGCATTTTCCTTAATTGCATGAGAGTGAGTATAAAATCACCAACTACTTCTTTCAGTTTGAAATTATACTCTTGCAGATTTAAAAAAAAACACCATCGCCACCAACAGCAACCAAAAAAAAACCCACCCAAAACCAAAATCCAACCAAATAACAAACAAAGAGAAGAATCCTAATCTCACATAAATATTTGCCAATTACTTTTGGGAAACATGAGTTTTACCTAAATTTCAGTTAGAGTGAATTTTCCCTTAGATCTGTAGAGAAAATCTCAAATATCTTGTTATAAAATCTCAGAACTGCTGCTTTGAGCACCTAAAAATCAATTTCTCTATGGGTGTTTGATGTTCAAATATTTTTTTAAATCTATTTATTGTTTGTTGAAACAGACATGCTAGAAATAGCGTAGGCCCTGCAGTAACTTACCTTCTGTACTGGCACAACTAGGAAAAGAACTATCTCAGCTGTAGAGGATTGATATTAATCTTCTCCCCACTTTTCTCAGCATTAGGCCAGGTATCATAGCTCTTTCCAAAACTATTCAGTTTCCCTTGTTAAACATTACTGTCTTCTGCAAAATCATATATCTATGGTTTTTTTATCCCTGTGAAGCACATCATGTGCTGAAAGCCTCCAGAGGGGTGTTGAATGTGCAGAAACACATACTCTGTTTTTCTCATAGCACCTGCCCAAATCCTGTTGCTGACATGTCAGGTGATGAAAAACATTTGATAACATAACTTTCCAGTAAGTCTTTCTTCTGAAATTAGAGTGGTTCCAATATGGCAACTACAATAAATTGCTTTCAGTATTAGCAACATGTTAGAGAATATGTATAATTTTCTTTGTGGAATAAGGGTGCAAAACAAGACCTGACTGATCTGCTGCTTAGCTGAGATAAAGTAAGTCTCTCACATTCAAATTAAAAAGAATAAAATCAAACAGCATATAGTCAGTCATAACCCGGGAGAATGACTAGGAGCATGAAGAAACCTTTGTATTGGAAGTTGCCAACATAGAACACGATTGTCTACCAGAGAGACGATAGGAGTGGGCATGGTATTTGTAATTATGATGCGTTTTTTCTTTCCCATTCTCTATCTGAAATACAATTTTCTCAGGCTATGAAGCTGTAAAATACGTAAATATTCAAGTTAATAGCAAAGGCTAGAAGTCCTTATTTCTCAGTCATGTCATAGGGAAATGGTAAATACAAATGTAATGTAAAACAGTGTGCCAAGATGTGAATTTAATTACACTGAAAGAATTAACTTATAACTGTAGCTTTTGATCAATTAAAAATACATTTGATAATGCTGATGAGAAAGAGGTTTTCATTATGTATTAATTAAGAGCACTTCTTGTTAAAATAAGAGTGAAAAATCACCCCCAAATCCCCAGTGTTCAGTGTGCTTGTGTTAGTTTTTGAACTTTCATAATGCATGCAAAAGTTTTATAATGCTATGGATACCATTAATAAAGCACATTTATTATAACATTATTTAGAACTGTGAACTCAGTTGCTAAATATATGTTACAATTCTGCCAGGAATGCCAGCAATGTTAATCATCATTCCTTATTCTACTTTCCCTATGGAAGGAGATGAAAAAACATTCTGAGGACTCACAAGAACCATTTGGGCAAGTTCCCATGTTTTTCAGAAGAAAATTTCCTCTTATTGTGAAGATGGATGTTGCCTAAAAGCTTTGTAGAGCTGTAAGTATAAAATTAATTTCAATCATGAGTCTATATTTGCAAAGAATACAATTTTTTTATTTTAATGAGTCAATCTTTGCCTAGAAAATTTAATTCAGATGTTGAGATGGATATTTTTCTTTCTTCTGTTGTGAATAATAATTTCATTAATCCCAAATATTTTTTTTAATTTTTAATTGAAATAGCTGAATACCATACACCTTAAATAAACATTTTGGCATGGTGTGATGTCTGATATCTGAGAAACAAGATAATTGATTAATAATTAATTAATAATTTGTCAGGGACCTAGGAGCCTGTAGAAATGCTCTCTTCCTAGACAGTCCTTTCCCTGTCAAAAGTAAATGACCAAAATCTGCTTTGGGAGTTTTTGTCAGTTTCTTCTGTTGGCATCCTTCCAATCTGAGAAAGTAACTAAGCAACTTGTACTAAAATGTCCTGCAATAATATGTTTAGAGTAGGTTTTAGGACTGTAAATTAGTGAATTAACTTCAGAAATTCCCACATCCATTTTTTTCTCCAGCAGCTCATTCTCTCCCTTGCTCTGTTCACTTCCTCCCTCAAATAGTGTTGATGCACCTGTTTGGAGAGTTATGCTGTAAATTGGACAACTGGAAAAGTTCTGACTAATAACAACAAAGATGACTACTAAAGAGGAGGTTTAATTGAGTAGTAAAAAGAATGTCCTATGTGTATATTTTATGTTATTCTGCACTAACATTGAAATAAAGAGAAATAACACTTTAAGCAGGCAAACACATTTTTTTATTATGAACACACATTTTTTAAAAATGAGCAGCCTAGAGAGCTGGAATGGCAATGGCACTACTTCTCCAAGCTTCTAATTGTTCATGTGAGAGGAACTATTCAGTATTTACATCATGAAGTATTCAGAGTCATATAGTAGAGAGATTTCTCTGTAAATCATGGATTATTTTTTCAGGTAGAAATCAGGTAGAAGCACTATTCAGCATTTGTTTTTGAATTACTTTTAAAGCTGGAAAAATCGATGTCAGGGAAAACAATAGGAACCAAACACGCTGAGTTACAGTCCTCTTCAGTCTTGTTCTTTAGCTAGCTTTACAGGGATAAAGATCCTGAGAATAGAGTATTGCAACATATGAGAGAAAACAGATTTATGACTTTTCTTGTTTGACTGTCTCAGTTATCAATACTGTTGCAGATTTATTTTAAGTCTTCTGTGGTACAGTGATGTTTCTTCACGATGGCTTGCCTAACTTCGGAGCTCGACTCTGCGTTCTTTTGGGACTGCATGGCTCAGAAGGTCATGGGTGTTTTGTGCTTGGCTAAATCTTAAATTGCTAATGTCAGTGAGGATGAAGGGAATAACTGCAGCTGGTATGCCTTCCTTGTATATGTTTTCAGACAGGATCGCTCTATACATTCCATAAATACTTTCAAAATCGGTTCCCATTAAACAAACCAGCATGTGCTTAGGGATTTCAGTAGCTGGCTAAAAGTAATTTTCTTCCAATCAAGTCAGTTTTTAAAGGGTATGTGTTTCCTCTATTATAAACATGCTGTTATGCTTTGGAAGACAAAGCCCTAGTTTCCCTCTCCCCACTGCTCCCCCCCTTCTTGAGTATATCCCCTTGCTCTGGAATGCAAGACTTTTTATTCATGTCTTCTTTCATTCCCAAGTTTTCAGAATCATGCCATATTGGTGGGAACAGTAAAATCAGGCAGTGTATTATAACTTTAACTTAACAACCATAGATCAAAGGAGGCAAAGATACAGCATGCAGGACCGTGTTTCTTGGAACCAGGGATTGTTCAAAAATAAAGCCTTACTCCCCTCTCGATACTTGAAGTTCATACTCTAAAATTAAAAAAAAAAAATTAGATAATGAGTAGATTGATTAGTAGCATAATGAATATAATAAAAGTATTTATTACTTTATGCTAAGTAAACAGTTTTATTTTTGTGCAAATAAAATTATTGTAATTTTTTAAATTAAATTTTCTTCAACACAAAATTACAACACTGTAGAATGAATTGCTATTTGTAAAAGTACCCAAGTACAAAAAAAAGAAAAGAAAAGAAAAGAGAATTTAGGAACTGGGAGGCCTATGAGTTATTGCAGCCAGAGCGTTTGAAAACCCAAGAAGATTGAATTTTATTTTTTTTCTCATGACCTGTTTTTTATTCTTCACAGGCTTCTGATTTGGATGAGAACCATGACACTCCCTGAACATGTGTCTAATTTGTACTGTATTGCATGCCATAATATGTCCCAGCAGGAAGATGTAAACACTGCCATAAAGAGTAGTTGAATAGAGGATATGAAGTAACAGTTTATTTATGTTCCAGATCATGGTAACTTAAATACTCTTCACATTTAGTAGCACTAATGATACCTCTTACTAATATTAGTGTGGTCCACTGCCAACAGCTGGAGGCCAATACATTACTTTAGAGTTCAAGGACAAACTACGCAGTACAGTTTAGGGACCAAGCTTTATTGCCCATTAAATGGCTGTTAAGCAGCATCAGAAAAGTGAAGACTTTTCATCTGTGTATGCACTGCTTGAGGTTAAATTTCAGTTTTAAAAGGAAATCCTTTTTATTTCAGACAGAATGTACATATAATCCTTTCAACTGAAGACTTAAGGCTCATTCTAATTGGATATACAGTGTGGGAAAGATGTTCATACCTATTTCAGATTTATCATTTTATAGTACATTTTTTGCAAGACAAATTTTTTTAAATTTTATTTATGTCTTTGAGGCTGATGATTTTGAATTTAACAGATTGATTTATTTTTGTTTAGAAGAAAAAGTCACCTAAGCACGAACCAGTGACAAAACCTCAGTAACAAAACATGTATTGACAACTACAACTAAAATTCATACTTCTACAGGCATATTTTAGGGAAAAAAAATCTCTTTTTCTATTCCATATAATTCTTACAGACTGCCTCCCTGAGTTGTTGAAATTGGAGTAGTTATGAAATAATAACATTTAACTGCTCTTTCTACCATGCAGTTTCAATTGTTGAAGGATTCTTTACATCCTGCTCTAGAGCACTTTGCTGCTATTAAGCTTAACAACTCTAGAACCCTCTGGGGATAAAGGGAGCTATTCAAGTGCAAGGTCATTAGCAAAAACCAGAATTTCCAAGTTAGTTGTTATGGTTATAGTATAGTTACCTCCTCCTGTTAGGAAAAGTATCTTTAAAAATATGTTTCAAGAGCCATGATGCCTTACAGGCAGCATTCCAAAACCAAAACTAGCTGTGTTACTATCTACTTAGTGGTACAGTGGAATCTCAATTCCAGACATAAAAGTCATATGATAAGAGTACAAGGAACATGATTTTTTTTTAATTTGCATTCATAAATTACAGGTTCATCAGTTCCTCTGAGAACTCTGTAACAGTTCATGGATTCCCTTCTTACCAAATTTGTTTTGGTGCACAAGTGGCAATTACCTCCATTCTTAACGACAGGTGCAGAAAATGTCTGATTTCATTGAGCAGTTGCTAGCATATGGTAACACCTCATCTAGCTCTCAAAAAGCACTGAAACTAGAAGAAATATTCATGAACACTCCTTAGTAATCAGGCTGTCTTAATCCTCATCCAGGCAGTTACTAGTTCAAGGGTTACCCTCATCTTCCTCTTAGGAACCATCTTGTTCTTCCCAAACCCTATGAGTGAAGGCTCAAGGAACTGTTGTAATTTTTTTTCTTTCTGCAGACTAAAGGTCTTTACCTAACTCTACTCTAAAGAGTAGAGTCAATACACGTCAATACAAGTGGCTAACATAAACATTCTCCTTGCTAGTAGATACAAAATGGTAAGAGAAAAAAATTACTTTAAAAAAATCATTCTGAAGTACTAGTAGCATTTCTTTTAGCTCTTATGAATAGCTATAGCTATTCACTTTGAATAAACTGAATATTCTTTGACTTTTGAAATCCAGATCAGATCTTATTTTTGCATATTCTTGATTTTTTTCTTAATCAGCAAGCTGTCAGAATACATGCTGTTTCTACAAACAGGTTTATAGAAAACAAAAAGGTTCTACAAAAGGTTTATAAAACTAAGTAATCTAGCAGTTGAGTGAAAATACAGACTCCAACACAGACTAACCTTGACTTATTGTATATAAAGATCTGAACTGTGCACAAAGTGCCTAATTTTATTATTAACTTTTGCCAGTAAATAGCACATTATTAGCAGTTGCATAAGCATCTCGCTACTGGTCAACTGAAAGCTGTTTTATCCTGTTAACATAAGAAGCCTAGAAATAGCAACAAAATCTGTTACATTTTATAATATGATAATAAGATATGAGTGTATTATTAGGAATAAATAAACACATAAAAGAACCTATTGCTTAAGCTTAGTGATTCTCTTTTGTAACATGTCCTTTAGATCTTCAGCATTGATTTAAACTGAACTGACTCCTTTGGATATATCATTCAGATGTGTTTGATCTAACCATCCTTCACTCGTAGGGAATGAGAGGAATCATGACGGACAGGGAACATTTGGTTTGATTTTAGTTCTGATAACTAAAATTGGATCCAACTAGCAAAATACTGATCCATAAAGCAGTTCTCTTCTTCCAAAGAAACTTTTTATTGCAAGTGACCGCCTACAAAACCCTCAAGAGAAAGCAATGAAATAATAATAAACTTATATGAAGGGTAATCCTGTTAGTATTCTTCAGGGTTAAACCTATATGAAGGATAACCCTATTACTTTTAATTGTTTGTATTTATAGGACTCAGAGAAGAAAACAAAAACAAAAATTTGAGAATTCATATGGAACACTAAGGATGAAGAAACTATTCTAGTTAGAGGAACAGCCTTCAGTAGGGCCCTAAGTGAAAAGTGAAGTGTGGGAAGAAGGAATGGGAGAGGGAAAATTGGTTGATGGCATGAGACGTATCAAGGAAACACTCTTGTGAACAGGAATAGAGTTACATATGGTTGAAACTTGGACAGGCCCTTAGCAATAAGGACTAAGTGTTCAAAGAAGAAAGCAAGATAATGCTGCAAATTAATCAAGATAAGAGTGCTAAATGTGAATATAACTCAAGCTGTAGGTGCCTCAGTGAAATGGAGAGGTAGAATGTAGAAATGGGATAGGCTAGGTGACTAGTGACTAACAGTCACAGTCAATATATCTATAATATACAGTATGGTTTTAACACCTATTCCTACTTTGTTATTTTAGGATGCTCCTGAAGAGCTGTCCCCATTAAAGAATCTTCAGCTAGCTTGTTCTTTGAAAGTCCATGCTGCAACCCTGTTTACCACTGTTTACACCTGTGGGGTGCCCGTGGGAAACTCTTGCTGAACTGACCTCAAGAATGGTACTACCAGTCACACTATCAATTGTTACGCACCACGTTGGTATATGATTCCTGTTTCAGAGGACTTGTCTGTCTTGACTTGTCAGTATTTGCACAGACATTGTGCCTAGAGATATACTAATGAGGTACTACTCACCCTAAATTAGACATTGATGAAGAACACATGCTGAGTTTGCCTAAAATTTATCTTTCTTGATGCTCTTGAAAGACACAATCAGTTTTTCTCTGTAAAACTACCAGTCTTATGAATTGTATGAAGTCACACTCATTTGCTTCCTTCACTAAGGTGTTTTGATATCATAATGGCATGATGGGCAGTACATGTTCAGAATTTAAATATTCCACACAACTAATAGAAGAAAATGGAACAAATGCAATTAGGACAAAGTTAACTTTCCTCTGACTTCCTCATAGTTATCATGAATATAATTGTATCTTTAAGTGTCCAGTCAGCTGTGTCCAGCTGTTTTTTCAGGACACATCATTAGCAAATTCATTACATCAATGAAAAAATGTATCTCTTTTCTTCCATTTTTTAAAGAGTTTTGTATACAAAAAAAAGTTAAAAAATCAATAAGTGTTTAAGAACTTTTTTCATGTGTTATGAAACATAAACATAAAAGACTGCTATGCTACTTAAAGTAAATATAAAATTATAAAATAACTGTTGTGTTCTTAGATTCCTGCAGTAAAGCTTCCTTTTTCTGTTTTCTCCTCTGCATTCACACAGACTTAACTGGCATCTGCCTGAAAGTATTTTTGGCTAGATAAAAGAGTTTTACAGCTCTGGAGAAAATAACCTCACTATTGCTCTTAACTATCCCCTTGATACTTTCATAAAAATGTTAGACCAAACAGAATCTCTCCAGGAAATTCCTAAACTCTAACCTTTCAGGGTCAGAGAATGCAGCAGACAGTTTGTTGTCTTGAACAGTGACCTCAGTGCAGTTCTACTCCAAACAAACTTTTAGATGCTATCTATGTATTATCTCAGGGGAATTCAGTGCTAGCCCTTAGAGATCAACAGTAGCACTTTTTGTACCACTTTCTTCACTTTCTACAAAGAATGAGGAAATGACTCTTGAATCTGTTAAATTCCAAGTATGTTGTAATTGTTGATTGTCTTAGAATAATCCCAGTTTGGCAAAAATTCTGTATTGGGAATTATTTTTGAGAAGCTAAAATGTGCAATATTACAGTCATTATGATATGAATAATTCTGAAGCCAGAGCCAGTTTTGTGCATGTTTAGGACATTATAGGACTGAAATAGATTTTCTGGGTCATGAAGAGCATTTCTGTTATAATACAGCTCATGTTGTATAATTTCTTCTACAAATGTAGGAAATTACTTTTTCAAAGTGTTTTTTAGAGAGTCGTTTTCGTAATCCATATAAGCCATTATCAGATAGAACTTACCTCAAGATTCTTAGAAAGCCTTGCAGCAATCACTGACTTTGTTCATTTGTAGAAATAAACTTTGACAGAAAAATGCCTATTTCAAGATTTTTGAGACTTCAAATTCTGCCCACCAAAACTTATATACAACTTATTCTTTCATTAAAATACAAGTTTTGTAAAAGAAAGTTTTGCTCATATATTTAATCATTCTAGATTAAAAAAGAAAAACTTGAAAAAGTTTATACAGGGAGGAAATTATGTGCAGTGGGTTTGTTAAATACACTAAAGCCATCAAGCTAATAAATATTGTTTGGATGAATTCACATACTACAGTAATCATAAGGTTCCACTACTGCTTTTGGTATAATCGAGTTTTCAGTCAATAAAAAAAATTGTTTTAGAGAGACTCCTGTAAATTCTTGGGGCTTCTCAGGACAGGACACATTCCAAACTGTGATCAATCTCTTCTAGAAAAATTACTCAGTGGCATATCTTGCTAATTTACCCACTACTTTCTCCCAGAAGGCCAAAACTTACAGATCTCTGTGCTGCTCCAGCTGTAAAAGCACATCTGTCAGTTTAAATTAGATAGACAGCTTCCTATAGTCAAGGGGCAGACTAATGCCATTAACCTTCAAGCTTTACAAGAACTTTTTGGTGTTCAGTTTTCAAATGCAATACATAACAACTGCATGTGAAGATGATAAATGCCATGGAGAGTCAACCAAGTACATATTATTTGTTTTATATTATTTGGTGTTTAGGTTTTCATAATACTTCAAGTGCTGATAAAAAATTGTAGAAGTATTCATTTACCAAGTGGTAGATTTTTAAGGAGAAATACGTTCTTTGTGGTTTACTGTAAACCATAGACTAGATGGGAACAGCATTCAGCTGGACAAGAGAGATCTGTCTGTAGTGTTTGTTTGTAGTAGTAGAAAACGTACTTGTGTCTTTGTGGCATTCTTACCTTGATAGAGAAATAGAAGGAAGTAGGAATCAAAGTGCTCTTTTTCCCCCTCCACATTATATATAAGCTGTGTGCCTGAAACATCCCAAATGAGATAGGAACAGCTTAAATGACCTAGGTAGCAAGGAAATTTTCAATACAGTAACTGCTGCACAGTACTAGGTAAGATTAGTGTGCTTTCCCATGTCTTCAATAGTTAAATAAAGTTGCAAATCCTTTCTATCTGTCATTTATAGACCTGTATATCCTCATTAACAGATCATGTGTTGAACAACAAGAAGCTTATCACTGTCATATATAGCATAGCTCTCACGACAAAGGTGGTTTGTTTTTTAAAAAAACATAAACGTGTGTGATAATGCTGAGTGGAGATAGAAATCTGTAAATTTCCTGCTTGGAAAAAAAACCCCTTGGTTTTCAGCAAAGAAGGAAACATATAATCATAAGCATAGATAAGTTTAGTAAAGTTGGAATTTATATAGGATGTTATCACGCAAAAAATGTAGAAAGGTAAAATGCAGATGTTCAATAAATCTAGTGTTGCAGCCAGCACTTCTTTAAAACAGTAAGAATATTTGGAAGTTTCAAAAAAGATAGATTTATTATATACTTTTAATAAATTGATTTTTTTTTTTGCATTTCACTTTGCACTTAAGTTGGATGTAATAAACAATGAAAACAATGATCTCAGTTTTAAAAGAATCTGATGCAATTCTGTGAAGTTCAAAGAACACAATCCTCATTCCCACTGACTCCTGTGGTGTCTAAGGATATTCGGTTATTTGACAGAGACATAAATGAAAGAAGTGTGGCAGACAGCTTAATGCAGAATGTCAGAAAAATTTTCCTCAGGAAAAAGCGCCCAGATGTGTCAATGAATATAATACATTTTCAGTTTCATGTACCAGACGTAGTTCAGTTCTGTGGAGTGTCCTTCGTTACTCAAACCTACCTTTTCAAATTTGGTCTCTGATGAAAAAATTCAGATAAACAGTTGTCAGTTTTTTTTTTAGTACATACATTTAAGACTATTCCCATGCTGCTAATGAAATACTATTGATAGTACTGTTTATCTCTCAGATTAATCCACTGTTGCCAACAGAAAAGCTGTGCTCGACTGGAGATTATTAGTGCAAGGTAAGTGAACATGTATTGAACAATATTAATAGACAAAGGAGAGGAAAAAACACTGCAATATAAATACTGCTTCATGCTAAAGACAGCATGAATCAAAATACTGTGATTAAAAAAATCTTTTGCAAGCCTTTAAGAAACATATAATAAAAATACCAAATGTTTCCTTGTTAGAAAGATTTTAAGAGTAAACAGCTGATAAAGCTCTTATCTTTTTATCTTAAGACTATTGTCTGCACAGTTTTCTATCTCTCCATCCTTAAGCTTCTTATTGATGAGCACACTGTATGCTTTGTAGAATGAACTTAAGAGATTCAAAACAATTTGATAAAGCATTGTCACTAGAGCCTAAAGAGACAGTTTGAATCTATCAAGAACCATGAATTGTCACTTTTTTTCAAGTTGCAATATAAATACAGTTTCTATCTGTGGCTTCTACCCATATTCTGTATGGGCACATGTGACTGCAAAACCTCAGTCTATGATAAACCCAATAGTTTGTACTGTGTACTGCTGTAGCCTCTACACTCCCATTATAGACAGTAGCCTTTCTTGTCTAAAGTGGACAGTTTAATGGAAATAGGGAAAAGAAACCCTTCCACAAACAGCAGAACTAGGGATCAAGTTTTAGTAGAAAGGCTTTTATTATCTTGCTGCCTTTAGCTGAAGACCTTTACCACTAGACATTCTCTCTGATCTAGTTAAGAACTTCCCCCCCTGCGTTCTCCCCATTACAGAATAATTAAAATATGTGGGATGGAAACTGTACTTATCTTTTCATGAGCTATATGTTGGTCATTAGAAGAGAGATTGAAAGGCTGAAAGAACTTAGTTTCAGTTTTCTCAGTCAAAATAGTGTATGGAACCTGGGTCTTTGTTATCTTTGCAGAGTGCTTTAACCAGTAAGATACTGTATAAGAGCAAAAGTGAGAGGGCATCACTATCACCACTTCAAGACAGGTTTTGAAAGAAAGGATATAGGCAACTCTCTGAAGGATAGAATTTGGACTGTGAACTTTGAATGGGAGGAGGCACCTCTATGCAACTACGAGAAAAACATCTAAATATAGGATGAGGGTTTAAATTAAGCCATATTCCTATTTTCAGGGTTATGTTGGGCCAGCAGGAAGAGGCCCTGCTTCAAGTGTGGCTGAACATTTCCTATGCACTGTGTAGAAACTGGTGGGAAATGAAGTGAATTAGGCACAGAGCTGCTCAGCACTGTAGCATCAAGCTTGTTTGTGTTTGCTTGGTTTTGTTTGTTTGTTTTTTAATCTAGCCTTAAATTCCATTCTAGATACTACACAGGAAAAGTAGTAGACCAGAGACTGAATGTGTATCTGCTAGTCACAGTTCCCAGCCATAACCACAAGATCAACGTTCCTAATGAGGAGCTACAACAGATGTGAGTCACTGCAGTTGTGGTTCTGCAAAGTAACATTTTACTTTCCAATTTAATAACTGTCACATTGTATGTATGCTAACTTTCACTTTTGAATAATGTTTTATATTTGGCTTATGTCTTTTCCTTTATATTGTTTGTTTCAGGGAGACTGCTAGAAAAGTTCTATTTCAAGAGAAAAATATTTCTTACAAATTGTATACAGTACCTCCAGAAATAAACAAAGCAATTTCTTACACTTCTTACATCAACATTTAAACTTCATTATTATGATATTCCAAAAATATTACCAATATAACATAAAGCACATACATGAGAGTAGCCTCTCACAAGAATGCTGTTTTTAAAATGCTTATAAAAGGAATGTTGAATAATCCCATCATGCATAAAGTTTGGCTAGATGAAATGACTTCCAAAGGCTGTATCTCACAAGTTAGAGAAGGAGTTATCAGTGACCCAACATTAATACATGTTTTGTTGTTCATTTACTGATGCTGAAAACTCTACAGTTTGTAATTTTTCTTCCCATTTTAAAGATGGCAGTTTTTTTTTAAAAAACCCAAACAACTCTTGAAGAAAATTCCTAGGTGCTCATCTATTAGTACCACATAAATACCGCTAAGATTCCCCACTAAAACAAGAGAGCAGAGATGAGTTTTTGATCAGTTAAATATTTGGACAGCTCAGCTGAATACTAAAAGTCTGCATTCACCAAGTCAGTACAGAGTGGTATCTGAAATAATGGAAGGGTAAAAGGCATTGTCTTATACCCCACGGTGTGGTGACTGTGGGGAAATGGGTGTCTTTTTAAGTAAAGACAGCTGACCACTAGGCACTTTTAGCAGAATGAAAACACAGCTGGGTTTAGTCCATACTGAAAATATATTCTGAGTTAATTGGGTTCACTTGTAAGCAAACATCTTTAATTCTTTTGCTAACCAAAGCAAGAATTTTTATATGTCTCTTACATATTATCAGTAATCTTTGATGGAATGTCTTTACAGCTATGTAATCTACAAGAAGTGCCAAAGAAGCCTGTCCTTTTGCCCTTTTATTTATAACCCATTGCTTTAGAATCATTGCCAACTAATGGTACTAAAAACTGTGGTAGGTCAAACTGATACAAAGGTATACTGGTACCTTTTTGAAAACACTTTAGAGATTACCCTCAAATCCCTCATTATTTCTTCTAGTAAAGATCGCACTGAATCTCAGGAGAAATGAAACATGGATAATCTGTTTAGTAAAATTTAAAAATCTACCTGAGCACTTGCTACTCAAATGATGTTTCAGGCTACAAATAAATGTCTTTTTTTCAAGAAATTCAGAAGATTCCTTACAGATAATTAGTCTCTATATAGTAAGAATCCGTCTCCAGTAAAAAATGTATTAGTTTTGTTTCAGAAATATTTTGCAGTCCCAATCTAAACAAGGCTCTGATGACAATGCAATCTGTAGAAATAAAGTGTATTTTCTGTACTTCAAATAATTTTACTATTTTGAGGAAAAGAACAGACATTACAGTAGTGACATAATACACACAATAGAAAGAAAAATGCTTCCATGCTATACAAGTGAGTTTCATGAAGTTGTCTGCTATGTATCCTTTCCTTGTGTTTACTCTTCTCTAATGTTCATAACATTTGACTATGAAAGAGGTTATTTTTATGCTACAGTTTTATTTAGATAGTGTTATGCTTCTACATTATACTAAAAATGAAAACGAATCCTAAAATGTCCCAGAATACCACAAAGTCCAGCACTGCACGAAAATTATTAAGAAGTTTAAACATCACACAATCCAAGTGCTCTCAGATGCTTTTTTCTCTAGCAGGGATACAAGGAAGCAATACAGTTTACAGTTCATTATGTTATCTATTATATTCAGTACATGCAGTAGTTATGTGAACTGTGGTAAGAGAAAAGTAAGCAACCAGTAGCATGCTCCAAGTTGAATTCAAGCTTTGGCAAAAATAATGTACATATTTCAGCATGTTTTGGCTGTACACCAAATATGAAACAATTTGTACTGGACTATTATTTGTTGAGTTGATTATGTTATCCAGTTATAGATATATTTTCTTTAAATGTAAGTTTGTGTATTTTCATGTAATAAGATGATATGTCATATAGTATAAAAATACTAGAATACAAAATATCATGCTTTGATGTTATGCTCTAAACTTAACAGTTTCTTACAGAAAGAATTCTACATTGTAGAAAATTATTTATTTGCTGTAGGAGCCTAACTCTATAAAGCTAGATTCTGTTGACCATGGCACTCAAGGGAAGCCTTTGTATGCAACATGATTCAAATGCATTTCTAAATTGCTAATACAAAACCCCATTGTTTCTTGACACATTATATATATATAATTGACACTAAATATATATGTATATAAAGAAAAGATTGTTAATTGCATAATGTATATGTGATATAAAGTATACAGAATATAGTATAGATAAATGTTGTATAAGCTGGTCCATACCAGTTGAAGTGAATAGTTCCTAAATGAAGCTTCTGTAAACAAACTTGATTCGAGGTCTTAGATAAACAAGACATGAATGGTGCTTAGAGGGTCAACAGATGAAAGAAAAGGGGGACTTAATGTTCAGAAGAAATTCTTGCTATGGGTTCCAACCAGTTAATATCAGAATAAATCAAAACCATAACTGATATAACTGATATTTTCTGATCTCCATTATCTTTTATAATAGTCAAAATCAAGGAGAAGTACCTAACACAGGCTATAGCCCACATATGGCGTCCACGCTTAGAGAGCAAAAATCATATTAACTATTAGGCAATAGGGAAGGCATGAAACCAAACTTTATACTCACACAAAAAATCAGAAACTGGGTAGAAAAAGTAGTTTCCCTCCTTTCCTGGACACACAGTGAGTTCTATCGAGAATGAGAACCACAACCATCTGAAACATCTTCATCCTTCATTGCCTATTTCTGTGTAATTAGGCTTCTCTGCTGCCATACGAATTTTCTTGGGATGATGACATAATAAACACAGCTTGCAATCACACGTCAGCCTGGTAAACTAAGTTAATCACAATAAAACTTACTGTGGCATGTGTTCAAAATAATGTTATGAGTCTTCAGAGATGGTGCAGCACCTAACATAAGTAGCAAGACTTAAATATGACTGGACTAATAGGTATAGTATCTACAAATTTATTTTAAAAAACAGAGAGGACGCATTTCTGTGCCTACACTCCAGCCTTTATTTGATTCTTACTTTGCTGTCCAGAATACCCCCAGGTGATTCTCCCCTGTTCAGCAGTCTTGAGCGGTGACAGATGCCACTTTTTCCTTTTCTTGTATCAGCTCATGTCCTCATTTTTCTCTTCTCTTGGTTTCTGACAGAGTTCCTGCTAGCTGCCTCCTGGAATTAATCATCTATCAGGTACTTTTGCTTTGGTCTTGGTTCTTGAATTCTGCTCTGGAGTTCTGAAGAGAGATTTTCAATACCACTATCCCTGCCTTTGCTCCACTGCGGAACAATTTGCATACATGCTTCAGTTTTGGTACAGTTCCACACATTTGATCAATCCATCCCTTCCCTCGGTGCATTCTCTGCTATTGCTGTGAAAGGACTAACATCCTCTAATGCCTATGGCAGTCCTAGATGATATCTATATTCTGGCACTTGAGGAAAACTACCCAGGCTGTGCAGTCTGGTGAAAATTTGTATGGGTTGGTGATTTACATGTTCATTTATGATTTAGGAGGCAAATTTCTATTCCTAGTTGTGTCTCGCTGTTGTGTTGCACCGAGAACGCCGTTATTGCCCTGGACTTCTGTTCTGACACCTTAAAACTGCCACCTGCCAGTGAGGCAGTTTGTGCTGTGTGAATGGACAGTTATGGAAGAGAGGTTGAAATTAATAATGTAGTCAAGAAAGCTTAACAAACAGACTTTGCCATAATTGCAAGACACTACTGTCAGGGTGCAGACTAATAACTGGCAACCTGCAGCTATGGGAAGAAAGTGCTCAGTTCCTTCTGGGAATATTCTCGCAGCCATAGGATATTTTTCTTGAAAACACTAATTTCGTTTTTTAGTGGAAACTTTACCTGAAGAGATATTAAGAAAAGTGGGAACACGAAATCCCACTGAATCAGTATGACCTCTGCTGGCCAGAGTCCTGCATTAGCAGAAAGCACGTGCAACTCAAATGTAACCATCTAAAGGCCTGTTAACCTGTATTAGCTTTGAGTAAGGGTCATTTAATATCACATACATTTGTAATAAATTTCATACCTCAACTGAAAATTTCTTGTACATGTTGTCTTAGAAAGAATGTTAGTAAAATAGAAAGCAAAATCTAACTTGAAAAAGTTCATTTCTAAAAACAGAGTATGTTCAACAAGTAAATGTAGTAGAGTATTTTTATACTCAGCAATTTTGTAAATCAGTATAAGGATTGTAGCAAGTTATCATCACTGCCACTAAACAATTAAATAGAACTACTGTATTTCTAATTGTTAGTAAATAAAAATTTATCTTTCACTTAGATAATGAACACTTTCGACTGTACTGAAGAATATATGCTATACTTTTGCTGTATTTTATGCACAATAAATGATTCCCCGTTCCTTTACTTCAAATCTGTCCAGTTTTAAGATCTTCTTAAACTTTCTGGACTGTGAATAACCTTGTCAAGTCACTTCACAGGGAAATGAAATGAATTGTTAAAATTTTATTGTTAGTATATAATAGCCAAAATAATGGTAATTGTGCCTCCTTCATTGTCATTCAGTATTTAATATTTCAGTTGTTAAGTAATGATCAGGTTCTGGTAAAAGCTAGAGGAATGTTTCAACTACATATAACAAAGAAAATTGCTTTTACATCTGCAATTGGTAATCAAATAGCCTTGAACAAAAGCTTACAGATTTTCAATCATCTGAACCTTTCCTGCATTTAAGACTAATTGGAGAAAGATAAATGAGCAAAACAGTAAAAGAAATAACTGGAATGAAGTTGGTAGCTTCTGTCTCATTATGAGTTTTATTAATTACTGAAAGATAAAATGTTATTAATGGGCTAGATTTATAGAAAAGGTAGAGAAAGATCACAGATGACCTAGCTGCGTGTTTAAACTTTTTTTTGGTTGATTTTATTCCAAAATGTCAGTCTTAGGGTCTAACCCTGAAGTTGCCTAAAATCACTGAATGTGTAAGCTTCTGTGAGTGAAGATAGCCATGCAGTGAGAAATTTGGGGGTTGGGACACTTAGAAATGGCCAAAATTTAATTAAGCAAGCTGTAGCTTATGAGGTGGGAAAAGATATCAGTAAATGTGCACTTGTATTTAATCTCCAGGTAAAACCTTTTTTCCCAACAGGCAGCTGAAAAGGCAGTTTGTGAGTGTGTTTTTGACTGCAGTGCTAAGTCTCTGATGTGTAATTTCACTGAGTTTTTTAGCACTAGGAACAACTGACATTTTAATGAGAAAAGCTCAGGTACACCTAACTGCAGGACTCTGGATTCTCATCTAAACTGGCACCTAAATTATTGACAGGATAAGAGAGAGATGTCTTCTAAGCTTTATGTGTATAAATGTGCAGTGCCTTGCAGAGTTACTAACTTGTATGTCAGAAGCAACGGCATAGTGCTGGGAATAGCTCGGCACCTGACTTAATTAGCCTGGACTTTTTTGTGAATTATGGCACTCAAATCAATATCCTCCTTCAGGTATGAGTCTACATCTGGGACAAAATTCTTTCAGCGTGAAAATGGTCTCAACCAGTAGCAGAGTGGTCTTTGGTGTTCCTATTCTACTTATCCAGTGTGCGTGCTATAATGAGTCTGTTGTGGTGTCTACATGACCATGGGACATTAGGACTCTGATATACACTTGTTTCCTACAGGTAACAGAACACAAAACACCAGCACTCAAGTTTTAGGACATGCAAGGAAAGAGCAAATTAAGGTTCTTGAAAGAGTGTGCAGTGGCTGCTGGCATAAGATAAAGTATATGCTGCTCTCTCTTTGCTATTATTGATAGTCATAGTGGCTAGGCATGATAGAGTATCTTCCCAGCTTCATTCAACTATCTGCCTACAGTTTTTCACCTAATTCTGCACCATTAAGGAAGACTGGATGTGTAACTCAGAGCCTATAATAGTATTTTGGCAATAAGGGCAGAAATGCTTAAACTTTTGTGGACCTAGTCCTAGCTCCACAACTGTGTTGCTCGTATACTGAGTGTGTACTGTTGAATATTTCAAGCCACATTCAAATCCAAACAATCAGTGTTTAATACCGAGATCCATTTCAGCAATTTCAAGACAAAAACCCCAGTCACTTACTAGTGACTGGTTAGAATCACGTTTGCCTGGACTAAATACTTCTTCGTTAAGTTTCATTCTGTTTTATCAACTTGACAAAAAAATTAATTAATTAATAAAAATATTGATAACTTCAGATTTCAGTAAATTACAATGAATGTATTTTATCAGTAAAAGAATTCAACAATTACTGTACAGAAAGGAAAACATGAGCCTTCAGCGGCCCGATTGTTGGGCAGCAACTAATAGAGTTAAATTTTTGCAGTGGGATTTTTAAGAATGTGAAAGATAATCTTTCCATTTAAAGTAATCTTGGAACATAGAGACATTAATCTCATGTTATTCAACAGTGTGGTTCTTGGTAGCAGTTAATAATACT
Organism: Neopelma chrysocephalum; assembly: GCF_003984885.1. Classification (NCBI taxonomy): domain Eukaryota; kingdom Metazoa; phylum Chordata; class Aves; order Passeriformes; family Pipridae; genus Neopelma; species Neopelma chrysocephalum. The sequence continues at coordinate 11,459,671 of NW_020897700.1, read as the reverse complement.
TTTCAGTTACTGCTAAAATTAGCTTAGTCATAGTTTCCAACTAATGCATCTCAACTACATGCCTGCCTAATTATGTTGGTGGATGTAACATGAGCTATAGCAGTCCTAAAAATAATTATTATTTTCTATCTAAATGTTATATGTTTTTACTGGTTGAGAAAAAACTTTATCAATGCAACCATTTTACCCAAAAGGAGGTGATACACCAGTACTCAGAAAATTGACAGGGCAACATATCACTGCATTTCACATCCACAGGAGAGCAGTGTATGATATATGTTATGATACCATAATGTTAGGCAAGCAAACAAGAGTTGTTTGGCTTGACTGCTTAGACAATCTTGTTCTTTGTCTCGCTACTGTTTATGACAGAGGTGTTTAACAGGCATAACTAAGTGTTCATGTATGATGAACACCCTAAATCAGAAAAACATTACAGCAATTACCTCTGTTGAGCACACTGCAATACAAATTACTCTTGTTCAAAATAATTCCCTGGTAAATAAAAGATAAAAAATTGAACCCAGTATAGATATTTAAGAGTTCATATAACATTTGAGAATGAGGAATTCAAATACTCTCTGCTGGTCCAAGAATTAGTATGATTTTATGACTTTAAAAGTTGTTTCATATCCCTAAGAAGAAAGGCCAAACATCATTAATGCATTTTATTATCTAATAGTGTGATCGAATCACATTTGTAATTCAAGCATTGTAGTGATATTGCATCTTGTTATTAGGATTCCAGTGGTATAATTTTGTCTGTAACACTTGAGTTCTTTTCAGTAAGTGCCCATCTTCTACTGTTAGAACCCCATCCATTAAAAGTAAATATGGCTCAATTAATAGCCTCTCTCTGTTATACACAATTCCTAAAAAACAGGCATGACTACAAAATCTCAGCCTACATTTTCCTTTCATTCCTTAGTACATGTTGTGTAAGACTGTTCTATAAATCACTGCCTTGATTATCTGTCTGTTGCAAGGCCACCATAGTTTTATGAATAACATAAAAGTGAGCATAGAGAAAGGTGGTTTAAAAATATATTATCTGTGCTTCTTTAGTTTCATTTTTGGAACTGTCTGTAATGCAGATTCTATCTGAACTGCTGACCTTCTCCCATAACAATGAGTGCAATGTTTCATGTCAGTGTTACAAGGAGTTTGAATTCCTTCTAATAAAAACAACTCTTTTTCTTTTCAAACATATTTCAGAATCTAAACTTCATATTCCTACTTGAAAACATAAGTAATGTGAACAAATATCTTCCTATTCTGTGGGGAATGGGATTTATGATAAAAGAAAAACAGGCACTAGGACCAGTATGTGCTCCACAAATAAAAAAGGAACAGTCAGCTAAACCAGTGTAGTGATGGAAAACAGAGTGGCCTTTGATAGATCTGTAAGTATATATTTCTTCATCATGAGAAAAGGAAACATTCTGGAGTTGGAGAAAAATCTGTAAACTCTAGTACTAAAATTCGTTTCAGCTCAATACATATCAGGAATGTAGTGTACTAATAAACTGTGAAAAGAGATGGAGGAGTGAAGGGAAAAAACAAGGTCTAAGTTTACATCCAAAGAATATGACCTAATTTTGGTTAAACTCTGACATACTTCTCAGCCTGATAGTGCTCAAAAATGTCATAATATTTTACCAGGATTGTCAGAAGCAGTATATAGATTATTCATTTAACTTAAACACCATGGAATATTAATCTTTTAAATTAAAGGTGTCTATAACTTCAGCCTTATGATTTATTTCCACAGAATACCTAAATCCTCAGTATTACTTAGGTACCTAAATCTTATCTAGACATACAATTTGGTTTTTGTCAATGTGCCTAAATATCTCGCCATCTTATTGAGAACATAGGTTTTTAAATTTTTCTGTTTATCATTTTCCCATTTTTGATGAGTACTTCTTATGTAAAGTATTTTTGTGTTATGGAAGCTCCAAAGAAGGTTGCACTCTTTTAGCACTTAACAAGTGCCTTTTTGCTTAAGAGCATTCAGAAAATATTTCATAATGACTCTTTCAGAACAGTAAATATTTGATTTCAACATCAAATGAGTAAAATGAAAGGTAAAAAGTTAAAGCTAAACATTTTAGTCCTTTCCAAATGCAGATACCTAAAAGCAACAAAACTTAAGCACTTATGACCAACAGGTTAGTTTATGAATGTAAGATCAAAGCATGTTCAAACTTCATGCTGTTGAATTCAAATTATTCTTCAAAATAACTCCTTATCTCAGATTTCTGACATCTTGAAAATAGCCATTTTATTAGTTATTATCTGTATTTTTTTCATTCTGAGTGGCTATCATAAAAAAATATTTATCCTGACTACAGCTTGTTTGGCACTAAGTTAAAACTGTAAGAACGCTTCAGATGGTAAATTCGGATATGATCATTTTTTCTTAGACTATAATTCGAAAGAATGTATTCATACTGGTACATGATATTGGAGTCTGTATAAGCTGATTTAAAGAATGTCCTGAGATCATCTAATGTGAATTTGGATCAGCTGCACAACTATTTTACAGTTCTGGGGGTCAAGCATTTTCAACTCAAAACGTGACCATGAAGGAAGCATATTCTCCCAAATCTGACCTGTTTCCATTTTATATTTAGAGACTGCTTCTTGATAAACTTTGCATAACAAACACAGATGTTTAATATCTTCAGTAATTTGATGACATAATTTCTTGGACCTCCAGGTCTCCTTATAGTATGTGCTTTTTAGATAATGATTGTATATTATGCTTACCATAATTTTTAAATTTAACTTTGTGGGAAGAGAACAATTTATCTGAGTGAGAAATGATATTTGGACTAAGAAATTTAAAATATAGACTAAAGTTGCATGATTTATGAGGCTTTCAGTGTTTCTATCTACATGAATACTCCCTAGATTTTTCTTGTTGTTTATGAGAGACTAGCCAAAATTTCAGTAACGTAGAAAAAAGAACCCGGCTAGGTCAAACTCTAGTCTCAATTATACCAAAGCCATCCAAATTTCACTAGATCAAATCACAAATTAAAGAAAGGGAAAGAAGTATCTAAATTATTACTTCTAGATAAGGAACTTCCTGAAAACTATTCCCTTAAAATTATTCCCTAGAAATATGACCTCTTCTCATTCTAAGAAAGAATAATTTTTTCTTAGAAACGTTATCTGGCCTGGTTGAACATCAGCCATGTCAGCCACATTATTGCAGCTAAAATACATTCTGCAGAGGGGGGAACTCCAAAATGTTGTGTTACTGCTGCAAACCCGACTGTTTTGTTGAGTAAGTAAGACTGTACAGTATTTCATTATACCTGTCATTTTCTACTCTCCAACAAGGAGAAATCAAGCATCTTCTATTGGTTTAGGGCTTGTACATGGTGATGAACAAAGCAAGTAGAATGTTTAATAGTGTAAAATTGCATCTCAAACTTTATTTTTACTATGGTAAATGCAAACTTTGCAACTTGATAGACAATCAGTTAAGTCAACTGACAGATTTTGTCAATGCTAATGAACATTTTATCAGGCTCTGGATCTGGACAAAATTTACCCAAATTATTACTTTCCTGAAAACAAAGCAGGTATTTTTGATACTGTGATTATTAGCGTGCCAAATTTGTGAGCTTCACATTAGATGTATGATGAATATCCCACATAATTAGTCACTGGCCTGTTTACAAATCTGTCTGTTTAAGGAATTGACTTCTCATCTCTCTCTTACGTTATTTACAAAGGATTGTCCACTTCATAGTTGCCATGACATCTACATGCATATAAAATAAAACATGTCAGGCTCAGGGAGCTTCATACACACAGAAAAGAGACATGACCAAATGATGGTACTATTGAAAACTGACAAGTTATTTAATCACTTATTCTTGAAAACATCCACCTCAGCAGGCAGGATATTTTTGCAGATATTGAAATTTATCAGACACTTTAATTACTTCCTGTATCTACTAATTTTTTCTCTCAAAACGTTTTAATGACTGAGTGCATTGCCTTTTGGCTTTTATTCAGAAGCTAGAAATAGTCCAGAAGTTTATTTATAAAGTTTGAAAGTTTGTCTCCTTATGACTCATGAAAGGATCAGATTTGGCAAAATTATCTGAAGAATTAGCTTTCCCTAGATAAACAGCCAGATGCTTGTCACCTAAGAAAATCCTCCTGAGAAGACTGATTTTCTTTAAGCAAAAGTTAGAATAATTCTGTTATGACTAGCATAACATAATGACCCAGTTCAAGGTATCTGTTAAAACAGGAGCAAGTACACACTCCTTTTTCGTTATTTTAGCACAATATGTAATCTGATGCCTAAAGAGAACTTTTAAAACTGGAAAAAAATCTTAATTTACATACAGTGACAAATTATATGCAAATTGTTTCCATATGCAGTGGAAACTGTGTACATAATTTTTGATAAAGTATTTATCTAAAAGACAAACTTGTGATAGCAATATTTTTTTACAAAAAAAAATCCCAGATCTTTTCTAGAGGTGTGTGCTTAAAATAATAGCTTACATTTAATCATTAACTGTTCTGATAAATCTTGAACATTTTGCTGAACCACTTTGTAATTTATGTAAATAGTATGTGACAACAAAATATATGAAGACCATGAGAAAAAGCTAAATGGTAATAGCACTGCTCATAACTCTGTTTCACTGAGCAGAGTTGCTAAAACAAGACAAAATCCCAATTTCCCTTTATTGTGAATCTTTCATGACACATCTACCAGAAAACTTAGATATGAGAAATAATTTCCCATGTATTAGGCATTCCATGATGACAGTGAGGCACTCAATCAGATAGGCAAGTACTCTTTTATATGAAGTATATAACTTAATTCTATACCTAATTAATCTCTGAAAATAAACAGTAAAATAATACTTCATATATAACTTATTTTTAGACTAAAGACTGTAGTGAATTTAAAGCATCTAAGAACCTTCAGATTAAATTGTATATCTTGTGATAATTTTAGCATAGTCCAGTTAATTTTTAATGGTGTCATTATTGTTGTTGTTTGGTTATTATTTCTAAAATAGTGTTTATTTTATTTAAATACATAATATTTATCATTTCTGGAAGTGAAAGACAGAATTTCTTTAATCCATGTGGAAGTAATTCCCAGGTTCAGTCAACAGACTCTTCTAAAAGTTTCAAGAATGGACCATAAAGTCTCGAAAGTAATGAATGTGTCTTTATTCTGACTCACGAAAAGACTGGATTTGACAAGGTCTGAAAAATCATCTTTCTCTAGAAAAAAGATGCCTGCTACCTGAGAAAATCCTCCTGGGAAGACAGATTTCCTTTAAGCAAAAATTACAATAATTCTAATGTAATGTAATGAATGACTCACCTTAAGGTATCTGTTGAAACAGAAGCAAGTACGCAGTTATTTTTTAGTTTTTGATGCAATATGAAAACACGAATGCGTGTGAACAGATACCTTTCAAAACTGATGCCAAAGTGATGTTGATTTTTTTTTTCATCCAATAGTCTGATTCAATTTGTATTTTAACTTCTGTTGCTGTCCAGTGGAGATCCAAAGTCTAATTCTAGATTTGTAATCCATCACTGGACATTCTTAAGGTTACATTATTTTGGGGAAGTTTTGGAGATGTTTTGATAGCTGTACATTTTGAAAGGCCTGATGACACTGCTACTGGAAGTTCTTGCCAGGCATTCAGTGGGAAGTTGGCACTTACTTTTTTTCCCAAAGCTGTATATATTTCTCATTGTTTACATTTCTGTTATCTCAGAAAATAGACTGGAGTGTCCTTCTGTTCTGTAGTTTATGGACCTTACTGAGATCAGTTGAAATTCGGGACTCAAAAATTAGGGACTACAACTTATTTTGCGCTCATTTTATTTGTGATATCAGATCGGGGGGTTTTTGTTGTTTGTGAATTTTCATATTACTTATCGTATTTTGCTTTTCTGAAAAAAATGTGATAGATTTAGGCTTAGTTTTACTTAGCACAATATGATGGGTATCTATTTGTAAAATGTGATTATAATTATGATTATACAGCTATCTACAGGAATAATCTCTATACTCTATGTCTAAAATGCATAGTGCATGTGTGTACACACTAGAATATAATAGGAGATGTAATACTTCTATTCCCCTACTTACAGACAACTGGTACAGTTAGGGAAAGTGAAAGGTGACTCTTCAGAAAGTATAAATCTGTTTGCCAATCTGATTTTAAGTCTTGTGTTTGCTTTCACCTACCTTTACTTGCTAACTGCGACTAGCAAAACTGCTAAGGCACTTTCCATAATTATAGGGGTTTCCTTGGGCGTAAAATTTCACAAATTTTCTGATTTTCAAGGAAGTGTACAAAAGTACAGCTTTTTAATACTGGGCTTCTAAAACACAGTGAGGCCATTCTATAGCAAAAAATATGTATAAAAGTGATTTTTGGATACTGGATATAGAAGATCCAGTGTAAAAGGATCTGTAAGTTAACTGCTGTACTTACTGGATACTGAATGAAATGGGGAGGAAAAGACAGAAATAAGGAAGTTCTGGTTTGCATGTGTAATTATTTTAGACATGGTTACTTCCAATTAACTATACACAAAAATCCTAACCAAAGTATGAATTACAGTGTTAATGGATCAGATATTTCATATAGTATTTAATAATAGTATTTAATTTACAGAAAGGGCAAGCATCCAGAGACCTCACTTACTTTTCTTAGAACCAGAAAAAAAAAATCTCACCTCTTAGCAGGCTGTCCCCAGAATTACAGGCAGAAAAAACTTCCTAGGACTTCTAGCTCAGCTCTATCAGTGTTCTTATAATCCTGTGTCTGACCAAACTTGAACATTATTAGGATGGGATTTCTGTCATTTTGCTCAAAGTCCACTTTATAATAATGATGATATCAAGATCTAGCAATGGCACAAAATCTGTGCAATTAGTTGTATTTAAGGGTTTTTTAAACACTGGGGAATTTCTTTTGACACAAAATAACATTTTTTGTATTTCATACATGTTTAATTTTGGGGTAGAGAAATTGAATTAGAAAAAAAAAACAACTATTGCCTGTACAAACAGATTTTCCTTTATAATACATTATATTTTTGGATTATATGAAAATACTTTATTTTCTAACAAGACATTTGTTATTTTCTTGAATAGAAAAGATCAAGAAAAGTCTAAACAAAGCATTTATTGTTGGAATATTTCTCATGGAACAACTCGTGCTATCTCTATTGGAGAAAGCTGAATCACAATTACATTTGGAATTTATATCTTTAAAAATCATGTTTCAAATTTTTTTTCCATTTTTTCGCTTTACATGAAGATTTACAGTATAAATTTTACAAATAAAAATTGTGTTAGCACTTGGCATGTTTCAAAGGTTTTTTATCCCACTTCCTGCTTTTAATTTCAAACCAACTTCTGCAAAAAGTGGTCTTTGGCAGCATTTTGCAGTAGCCAATTTGCTTCTGCAAATACTAATTGAAAGATTTTGTGGATAAACCCCAAAATAAATAGCTGATAATCTCAATTAATGAAAAGTATTTGCTGTAAAATTGTTTGCAGAGAGATTTTGATGTCAACATGTTTTGCTTGACCTAAAACACTGTTTTTCTCTGATTCAGAAGGCAGGCATCAAACTCAGAGAACATCAGAGAACAGTCATGCGTAGGTGTGTTTTTCAGTCGTGCTAATCAATGAGTGTTTTCCATGGAAAATAATCAGTTTAGAGAACATGCAGCTAACTAAAAATGGAAAATAATTCCTTTTCCAAAGGTATCTGAATCTGGAACAGAGCTGCTCAGGTCAGCCAACATATCTCCTCATTATTTGCGGTTTAGTAATAAAAACTAGACTGAAAATGAATTTTGTATTTACCTCTAGCAAATATTACTGAATCACTGCAATGTGTCACACAATATTAAAACATTATGTTCATGGTCTCTATAACAATGTAACATATGAAATGTGTTGGAACAATGCTTCTATCCTACACAGTAACAAATTATAAGTAAGGCTGAAATTGTGTCTTGATGGTAATGCAATGTTCCACAATGCCTTAAAAAAAATAAATTGAAATGCTTCTTTGAATTGTAAATGCAGCAACACAGAAGACTCCATGCCTCATTTTTAGTTTACACTGTCCTCCTTTAGGCAATGCAAATGCGTGTTTTGCATTTTTCCATTAAAGGATAGCTCTTCCATTCCACTTGTAGGATCTGGGCATCGGAATTAAAGTAGTGCTGTCTTAAAACAGCTCTACTTAGCATGTCTAAATATTTGAATATTTAGTGATTTCAAACAAGACAAAAATCCTTTCCTATAGCCTAGACTGTTTCCATACTCCTTCCAAAGCACCAGTTGTTTCTAAAATAAGATCTTTTCAAGGACAGCTAAATAATTTCCTGTCACATCCATATCTGACTCTTACCAGTACACCAGTATGGAATTCAGTTATCAGCTGGGAAATGCAGACATACTTCAGTCTGTGCTAGGAGGTATTCTGCATGTTAGAATGGGACAATACCAGAAATTGCACAAATGTTAATGGCAGAAATATGAAGTACTTCACTTATTTACTCAGCATGACATTTTTAATGAAATTTTATCTGTCTGTCTGGGTAGTAAATGCAAAGCCAGACTTTTTCAGTACTTCAGCCAATGTTACAGCATCTTCCCTCACAGAGTTTGGGAGCTGTTCTAGCTACAATTCTATCCTAAACAGAAGAGCCTTTCACACCAATGGTCTCTCCAGATATTTTGTATCTCCAGTGAGTACTGGTAAAGTTCAGGAAAGGTCACTATAAATGGCATTTTCTGTGAGATGCTCTGAGAAGCTGCTTGTTTTGTTGATGTGTCTCCCCTTTTGAAGGAAGAAGGGTGACCTAAAGAGGAAAGACATTAGATAGAAATGAGCTCGAAGACAGATTGAACTTTGTGGAAGTATATTTTCAGTGGGTTTAAACTCTGCTTGGTGCCAGGCAAATGGTGTTAGGTGCCATTTTCTGCCCCTCTGTCATCCTTGTTTAGAGCAACTCCAGAAGATGCTTAATGAAATTAGTCTTCAGCATTTAAAAATAACTTTATTATAGTACATAATATACCTGACAGATCTATGGATACGTAGCCTAGTTATTTATTATTATTCTAACACCAAAATATTTATTTATGAATTAAGGCACCATTATGGAACACACTGGACAGAGAAGTAAGAAAGAAAATGGTTACTGCTCAAACAAAGAAAGCAAAAATTGAAATGTGGAAGGTGTGGATGAGAAAAAAAAAATAGATTAACAACATGTGCAATTTCTAGAAAACAATGTTTTAAATTTGTTGATTAATATTAAACTACTATCACAGTAGAGACAGCATCAAAGAGGAATATTTCTGGATAGTGGGAGTGGCATATGGAGGGAGAGGGAAAAACTACTGAGGTAATTGAAGGAAAAAATGGCCACATAATTAATTAAAGTTGAATTATTAACTTTGGAAAACTGTGGTCTATTAAAGTTGAGCAGTGGTGGTACTGAAACTATGGCTAATTGACAAGAACAAGAATGGTGTCAGTGACAGCAGGCATCTCTGTTTAGGTATCCAAATCACTCCCATGGTATTTTATTCAATATTATTTGAAAATTAGTAATTTTTGAAGATATGGTCATTTTATTTTCAATATTTGTCAACAGAGGCATCCATCAAAACACAGCATAGCTAATTATAATTTCAGTTCTGATACTATAAGTAATGAGCTAATGGCATTTAATCCAATATCTGTATTCATCTTGATTGTTGGGTCCTCACATTCACTTACTAATTCACCCTGTATATCTTTAAATTTCATCTAAGTTATTTGATTTTCCAAGCAGACAGACATGAATCTGAATATTTTAATGTAAAGTTTTTCTGAAATACTTATACAGTTGTCCACTAATTTTAATGCAGTGAAAACCTAGTGAAATCAGTAACTACTACATTTCACCTATTATATGCATAAGAAAGGACCATAAAAACTTTCTCTTGAACTGGCCTGGAAGTAGGATGCAGTCCTAAACCTGCGCACTCCTTTCCTGGAAGCAAGGTGATCAATTCCAGTTTTACTTGTCTATGTTTGTACAGGTAGAATGGGAACGCAAAACAGAGGGAACAAGCAGAAACAAACAGCTCTTGTGTAACAAATGGCCCAGATGAAATACTCAGGATATAGCCTCAAATCCATACTTTGCCCAATTTGTCACAGGAATTTCAGCTGAGGTCAGTTATCTTACAGAAAGTGTTTTTACTGTAAAACTTTCTAGATGTTCTGCACTTACAATATGGCTAAAAGTAAAAAGAGTTTACCAATACCTGGAGCAATTTTATTCTAATCTGTTTTCATATTTGTAGTCAGAACATGCCTACAGAATTGAGTCTACTGAGCTTAGGTTAGGAGTCTTCCTTTGGCACTGAACTTTAGCTAAGATAACAGCAGGCTGGAATCAGAACTGACGTTGTGAATACAAAGTCATAGAGAATATACCTGCCTTTGGAGAAAGGTGGCAGTTTTTGGTGTCAATGTAGCCTAAATGGGTAGTTAAGTGCCTAAAGTGGTCTCTATTATCACTACAGTACTTTTGAGGAACCCGAGTGAAAATCCAACTATACGTCTATCTCCCGGTATCTTCCAACTGAAGCGTGTCAGCTTTATTTTGGTCATTGTTTGACTTTATCTGTCTTTTTTCAGGCACAGTATTTGTTCTAGTAAATGCTGATAAAAAGAGGTCAGGTCTGTTGTTTATGTAACTTCTATTTCTGTCTTCTTCATGTTCCAAAACACTACCATTACACTTAGCAATCCTTGAGCACGGGATTATGAATTCTTGGTTTCTGGCATTTTTCTTGAGCTTTTTGACAGCAACAAAAAAAAAAAAGTAGAGTCTGAAGGAGTTCAGAAGCTTACAACTTTTTATTTTTTTAACAATAATAGTATTGCAGTTTTGGTCAGATTACTGTGTCACTAACACCATCAATCTAAAATGCAACCCCTTCCAGGCATCCCTCACCAAATAAGTCAGGAAATTAAAATATATACACATATATATATATATATTTGTATGTTCATATATACCCTTTTGCAATCTCTAGTCAAGTAAATGAAAGACAATGGAATAGACCTGTGTCTGCTCATTACAGCTACCAAACTCTTTAACCTCAACTGTTCTTTGCACTTGCTCATTTGGAGAAAATGTGTAGCGCTAATTTGATTATAGCAATTATTTTGAAACAACCTGTACAGGTCAGGTTTATGTATGAATCTTCTGATATCAAAAATCTGGACATTTTTTCATTTTTATTGTATTCACTCTTCCAACATACCTTTGAAGTAGATATCATTATTAGTCCCCTTTAATAAAATACAGAATCTACAGATTACATGCTTGGACATACTGCACTTTTTAGCTGTAGGTGCAACACTTGGCTTTTAAAATCCCATGCAAACACTGCAGCCATTAGTTAGGCAAGTCAAATATATACCCTTAAAAATAGTCTAGGAAGAATTAGAATGGTAAGAGTGCTGAGCAGAGGTCATCTGTGCTATGGATAAGTAAGTCTACGTGCTTAATCTCAGTCCAGTGCTTCAACATTAGCTTTAACAACTTCATTGACTGCCTTTTTTGTTTTGCACATTATGTAGTTAGATGGAGACAAAGGACTTATAAATAACTTTTCTTCATTTCTTTCCAAAAAATGAATGAGTAATTCAATAACCTCAGCTTCTCCAGTGGGAAAACAATTATTTTGATTTTAATACAAATATCTTTAATTTTGAATATGCTCAGTTTGCTAGTTATGTTTGCATCAAGTGTGAGAATGCGTGGTCTTACTAGCAAGTGCACTGGAATGACATAATAGATTTTTAACTTCTGAGGTTTATGTAAAACTTCATTAAAATGAAACTCGGTGAAACCAGAAAGACATAAAGCCACAGATTTCACAGCTTTACTAGAGATAATACTATCAGAAATTTTAACAAGAAGTTAGAAACATCTCTCAAAGTTAGAACTGTGCCTCACTTCCACAACAGATGCTTGGTAACAATATGACTCAGTATGAACAGAAAGAAAAAACACAAAATGTTGCTTTTCTTTCCAGACAATATGACAGTCATAGAGCAAGACTGAAGGGAAAAGGTTGGAGAGAAGGATGTTGGCTGGAATTTCTAAAACAGAACCTTCCTTCATCTGTGCTTCATGTCTAAAGCTCTGCATTCACCCTTGGCTTTGTTTCTATCTGAACTTGAAACTGTGTTACCAAGCTATTTACTCTCAAAAACAAATGAGATTTCATTAAGGGACAAAGAGGGAAAGAAAGATTAACCTGGCGATTTGCCTGATTAGTTGTGTGGAATACAGTGGTAATTTTTAGATTTCCCTTGTGTCTACTCTAAGTCTTGTGTCTTTTCCTGCATATGTTTCTCATCCTCATCTCTCCTCTCTTTCAATGGAAAAAGGTTGCTGCGTCAACAATTTTTTTAAAAATATATTTCATATGGAACTGTTCACATATTTATACATTGCTTTTTCTACTTCTCGTTGGAAAATATCAGCAATCCATTCTTTCACATGGCCAAGCGTTACCTACAATTATGATAATGATATGATTCTGTGTTTTCTAAATTGTTATTTGATAGTTGGAACTAGAGATACTCCAAGGACAAATTTCAACAGAGATCTTGATAAGAATGCCAGTAGAAGCAACATTCACACGGAAGGGATTATTATTTATACTGATCATGTGCTTGGCACTGATTGAATAAAGCTTACAAAATAAAACCCAACTGCCTGGCTACTAAAAGGCTGATCAGTGATCTCTGATTTTTGTCCCACTTTGCACACAATGAAACCAATGGTGATTTTATACTTTATTGCTGATCCTCTGCACTGCATTTACTTAAGAGTCCACTTCACTGAAAAGTCTCCTAGCTCCAAGCACAAACAAACAGAAACACTGGAATTAACATCCTGAGTGACAGAGAAGATCTGTAGGTTCCAAGTTCTATGAAAATAGGTTTCCTTGCCACAGCAGCTGTGTGTTTTGTTTTAACTGGCATAAATACTTTCAGCATAAATGATCAGTTTATTTTTTGTAGAAATATTCAAATTCAAGCAAGGGATAATTATTAAGGGTTGTATTAAAATTTTTCCATTATTATTTTTTTGCATACTATGAGGATATTAGGCAAAATGAAAGAATCAGGAAGCAGAATCAAGGCCAAGTTGAACATTTCTGTATAGCATAGAAAGTTGGTATTAAGTTAACTGAGCAAACTGGAAATTATGACGGAATGCTCACACTGGGCTAAGTAATCATTAGGACATATTTTTAAAAATTGAAGATTCACAGACAAGATTTCATCAAGGAAAGGACCAAAAAGATAGAAATGTTATGGAAAAGCAGCTGCTGTCTAATGATATACCTAGACTATTTTTGTTCAACTAGCTTGTTGAAATTCACTAACCTGTTGAATCTTGTGATGGGTTAACATCATGTTGACTCAAGTATCCTAATTATTTTTCATGTTTTGAAAATGCACTTTCCAAAGAGAAAGGATTGCAATAACTACTGGGAAAAGTTGGTTCTACTATTAAAACATCAGTTTATTCTGATATTGGTTTTAGAAATATTGATTTTTGATGGAAAACAAATTTTGACAATAGCAAAATTGCTTCCTAAAGTATTTTTCTCCATGGAAATTTTGAGCTGTTGAAAACCAAAATATTTATTTTGTTAAAAATAAATATATTTTAAAGTATTTTTTGTGTATACATGCTATTGTACTGATTGATAAAAGATGTAGTTTAATCTCCTTTATGCAAAAAGCACTGTTCTCAGACAATTAATTTTTGAGGAAATTACAAGAGGAAATCATGGTAAATCAAAGATAGCCTTACTAGACAACCAATATTTAGAGGAAAAAAGGCAACTACATTTTCTACCAAGTACTGAACAGAAATTACATAGATGTTTTATTCAGCTATTTCCTCCAGAAGGCTGAAATTTTTGTTATTTATTAATATAAATAACAGAGAAAATTTTCCAACAAGCTTCTGTTAAGTTGTAATTTACTGATTCTGTTAATGTATATTTACATAAAGAAAAGTGATAGTTTTATATACTGAAGACCACATATTACTTGCAGTACTGCTAACATTTCTTTCTGAAGATCCACATGGTAGATACCTACTGAGAATGTAGCTGACACTAGTGTGTGGATCAGTGTTACCTAGAAAGGTTCCCACAAAGACAACTTTCTTTGGCTGGGGAAATTAGCCTAGACAGTGGAGTCCAAAATTCTCTGTTGACATTCAGCAGCTTTTTTGCTGTCCATGTAGCAACAATAGCCAAACATTTTTCTTGGTTAGCTTGGTCAAGACTTGGTTAACACTTGGTTAAGAACGTAGAGCTCTGTTTCAGGAAATGGAGGGAACTGCTTGATTTACACAATCTTCATTCATGTATTTATGAGCAAATAGTTCACTCTACAGGTATTTTATTACACTCCTAAGTACTTGGATGAGTACCGATAGGTATTTTCAATGTGCATGGCATCCCCAAATGTTCATGAAATGTAGATGAATGCACAGTGACAATTCAGTGGGATGTCCAGATGTTATTTTCTTTCTGCTTAAAGACCTTCTGTCAGTAAGTCAGAAAACAGAAAAAAAACACCATGAGAGTCAAGTGATCAGTCACATCTACCAGGAAAAATGAATACCAAGTAGGCGTATTTCAAAGTTCATCCAGTTCCTAATAATTCGCTGTTAGTGGGAATATTCTGCTATGTTCACAAAGTATTTGTAAATTTACTGAACCATTTAAATACAAGGATTTTATATTTAATTTTGTTTCTAAACATGTCTAAGAGTTCCTTGCAGAAACAGAATAACACCGGAAAAATGGTGTGAGGGGATCTGAAATTAAATTTCACATAAATTAGCTGAACAATGAACCTCTTAGCCATTGACTCATATTACTGCATTACTTTAGCCCAATGAACAGTTCATTATTTATGAAATGTAGCAAAGTATAATAAAGCGGAGAAGATATCCTCTGTGTCTGTGGTGTTTACTACAATGCAAGAACCCAGGGTTTTACCAACCTCACTAATTATCCATAGTCTTATGGATAATTAGGAAGTGTAAGCTGGATCTATTTTTTCCACAGCTTTGGCTAGAAATTGTTGTCTGGGTCTAAGAAATACTTTTCCAACGAAAATCTCTTCCAAAAAGGTTTTATTTTTGCCAAAATGACATTTTCGTAAGGGAAAAATATGAACATATTCCCAAACAGTTTTAGAGGTGATTCATGCCAATAAGCTGCACTTGCACTGAGTACAAAGATGAGTTCTTAACTTGAATGGCTTAAGCAGCTGAAGAAACAGGGTGAAGGTTTCAGAGTATTATTTCAGAAATATTTAGAGACTGACATGATGTTTCTTACCATCGTGAATCAATTTTGAGTGAAAATCACTAATCAGACACAGGACTGTCTTCCTGTGAGGGTGAACTGTTGGGAGTCTGACAAAATATATTAAAAAAACCCAAACAGGACTATTCACATAACTTCTTTAACAACTGAAAAGCGGTATGAGATAAAGAGTTGAAAAAAAATTTTAACTTGACCTCTAAATTTGCCAAGAACTCATTAGTTGGAATAAATTTTCAGCAACTGAGTGAAATAAAACTTTTAGAGGATTGTGATAATATGTATCTAATCTTAACTTAGCTGTTTGCAACTATGTTTTTGTGTTGCATTTAAACTACAAAGACACAAATGAATTCATTTACAGCAACAAACATTTTGTTTGCTTGCTACTCGCCACTACATATAAATTTTAAGTTCACTGACCCAGAAGTTGATGTCTGTCATAACGCCCAGAACCACTGTTCTATCCAGAATGTTCAGTTCCCTTTTCCTCTCTTTTTTTTTTTTTTGTTAAAACTTCAAAACTGGATCAATTCTACATAATTTGCTCATACTTGAGCTGGTCTTTACTAGATGTTTTCAGCTGATCTTGTCTTCATATTCTCTAGCTTCTAGGTCCTTCTTTCACAGTCTTTTTTTCCTTCTTTTATGGTTTTTTTCCCTATATCTCTGGATCCTTGCAACAATCTATTTGCTGCTATCTGAGCACTCTTTTGTCCTTTCTTTCTCTACCTCCTTTTCTTTTGCTCTACCACTTTTCTTTCTCTTTTTTTCTGTCGCTGTTTATTAGTTATACCAGTTCAATTATTTCTACAATGTTTTTCTATTCAATACCCAGCAGAAGAAACTGAACAGAAAGAGGATACTCTGTAAGAGATCTGAATAAGAGGGTGACATAAAAGATACTACCAGCATCAATGAAAACAACCCAGAACATGAAAAAACCTTTGCATTCATAATGTAATGGGGCTGACATCACAGCTCTAGCTAGAGGAAAGGAGTAAGAAAGTTAGCAAGATGATAATTAAACTATGAATTAGGGAATGAGAAGGTTGATGAAACAATTTGGCCTGGGAACAGATATTTCAGGGCTACTGAAAAATGTTCATATAGATGCCAATCACCTCAGATATGCGCTGTGTGTAAGTGCTTTATATATTCTTAACTTGGCTTTTATTAGCCTGAGGATATGAACAAGATTACCTTGGCATACATAAATAAATAGTATTTATTTAGCATAGTCACTTAACCATTCTTGAACAAACTTCATGAAACTTTTAAACACATGAAATCCTCCAAGGTGTTTCATTCTGGCACAGAGATACATTTACAGGCATTTGGAGAAGTCTTTGACACTGGGGTGACATTTTGACACTATTCAAGGTAATGGCAGACCTCTCACAAGTTTCTAAAAATTCAGTAAATAATATGTAATGTAAGTATAAATATATACATACACATGGAGTTCAGAAACTGATTTTTTGTATATAATTTTGGATAAAAATAATAATTTTCATTCTGTGATATTGTAACTGATTTCTAATCTCCTCTAGCCACTGGGACATTACAGAATTTCATACATGCATTCTAAATAACAATTTTGTGACCTCCAAGGAGATTGCCCACATATGTTCTTTTGGCACATTGTTCCTAAAACAGAACATGTTTTAGATGAATGCTTATGTCATTGTCAATTTCACCATGATGAACCAACTTTATAATATTTATTATCAGGGTTTTCCTTGACGTGATGGATTTTACATTTATTTGGTGTGAAATCTAAATTGAAAACTGAATTTGAAAAAACTCCACTGAATTTCAGAATAGTGTAAACACAGTAGAGCTGTCACAAATCTATTACACAAAGATTTGATCTCCATTCTCTTCTTCTGCTTTCTCCATCTCATTCAGAATTAATTTCAAAGCCCATTATTAAACAGAGTTTTAATGCTTATTTTATTTTCAGTACACTTGAATAAATTAGCTGCTTCATATAGATTTTAATGACCAGAAAAGTCTGCATGATTTAGTAGTGTAAAATGGGGTATGGAAATTTTAAACCAACTGCCATTTGCAGTCAGGTTATAGAAAATAAAATAGAAAATAGAAAAATAGAAAATAGAAATTTGCAAAATAGAAAAATAGAAACTTAACTTACAGTATAATTATTTTGTTAAAATTTTAAAATAGATTTCCTATTTCTCTGATATGGCCTCAGTTGAACATAAGAAAAGCAATACCAGCTATTAACGCAAAGAAGCAAACTTTTAGATTACACGCTATCTTGCAGACCAACATTGAGTCCATTAGAAAACATCCAAACATATCCATTCTGAAGATTAGTTCAAAGATCAATCATATATAGAAAAATCTTGGCCTGTGTTTTTAAGAGAGTATGACAGTTAAAATACATTTTCCCCAATGTTAATAAATTATTTATATAGCTTCCACAAAAAGTTCATTTTAGTTTGCTTTGAGCTTACTCATCAAAACATTATTAAAAATATTCGTTTATCCATTTTAGCAGATATTCTGAGAAACTGTTTGGAATTACCTAGAGCAATTAAATGTTATGCAATTAATAAAAATATAAATGACAGGAGTGTTTATGAAACCTATATATGAAAACAAAAAATAGAGATGAAATATAAAATTTCATAGGTCACACACCCATGTTAAATATTTTAATAAAATCTGGATCCTTCAAACTATCACTAGGACAAAATACATTAATTTAAATTTTTCCATGCAGTTTTCCATCCTGTAGCAGCATTCTACATGAGTACGTGACATAAATGGTCAGGATAGTAATTTCTTATGCACAGTGAATTCAGGTTTTCCTCTATTAAGAAAATAATTTCTGAAAATTAGAAGATGCATTCTTAGGAATACAAAATTAAAAGTTCTAATTATATTGCTCAGAGCTCCTACAGTCTATTTCAAAACATCTGTCATGATTTAAACTCCAATTGAATCCAGCTTGTGCAAAACCCAAGAACAATAAAAAGCTAAGCTTATTATTGCTGTCGCTGAAATACATGGGAACTTTTCCTATTCAGCCTTAGTAGGTAAATCATCATTAATTAAATGTATTTATTCAGACATGCATCTAGCTTTACATTAAAATGATAAGATAAAAAGGAAGATCCTCACTTAAGTGCTTGAAGATTCCAAATTATTAAATTATTGGAAGTGTCTAAAACCATAGAGTTGGAGTTTGAAAAGCTCAAAGTTAAGGACACTGGAACCTACCAGAGGTAGGTTAAGGACAATTAAGGTATTAAGGACAATGCCCTTAATACCAAGTTTTAGATTCTTGTCAGTCCTGAAGTGGTTAGGCAGTTGGATGACATGATCATTGTACGTCTCTTCCAAATGAAATATTCTAGTCTAGTCTAGTCTATGCTGTTAAAGAACCCTAAGTGGGCCCCTAAAAAAAGGACCCCTATGTGTCTCTTTACTACAAAGTAGTAAAGATCACTTTATAGAGGAATAAATCCATTCATGTTTTAGACACTGTTCCTCTAAAATGCAATGTTGTCTGAAACCCCCAAATACAGGTAGGTAACTGGTTGCAGTGTGCCCCTTGAAGGCAACAAATAAAGGGGTTTGAGGTCAAAGAGGTAGACACAGTACAAAATCTGACAATGTACTATGACAAACAGACTGTCAGCGGATTTTTTCCCTTTTTTGTTCCATGTCAAGTGACATCATGGCTGTCTCAGCAAAAAAAAAAGTGTTATAGCTCATGCCACCAGATCTTAAACAACTTTAGTTCACTTATGCAACTCCTGAAGGAACTACTGTTTCATCCTGCCTATTTAAGCTAATAGAAAGATTGCCAATCCTAATAAGATTTAAACTCCCCAAAAGATCAAATAAATAAGGCTTATCATTTATAGAAAACAAATTCAAACACAGTATCTATTTTGGTTACTACAATATGTTCAACGTTACAACACTGAACTGAGAAGAGTAAGCAAAAGTCAATGTGGAATTTACACCAGGATGTAAAGATGGTGCTAATGTTTTTGGGAGACTTGGGAAATTGGCTTTTTTTAATACCAGTTCAGGGAACAATCTTTTTTTCCATAAGATACAACTAACTGATATTTGAATTGCTAAATAAAAAAGCACCATTTTAAAAAATACCTAAAAATTAAACTCTTGCAATTTTACAGGGTTAAAAGCTGTAAAAAAATTTTTTTTAATTAATCTCTTAGGCCATTTTATCAAGTTCATAATAATAACTATGAATAGGATTTTGACAATTTATATGAAAGTCATTATTGTGGCAAGAACATTTTTGATTTGTAACTCCATGAATGAATGCAAATTGCAAAAAATAATTTTAACTATTATAGATCTGACTCTTTGATCACTTCCTATGTTTTGGGGATTTTTTTAGATTTGTATCAAGTTACCCTAGCAGCTTCTTTTTGAGAATGTTTAGAATATGAATATTTATTACAAGGGAGAAACTACTAACAAACATGAAACAGATATTGGATAAATCATGGCTAGGCTTCACGAACGAAGATTTGGGAAGGGCTCTACCCATGTTTGTTACAAGCGCGTTGGTGGCTGAAAAGGCCAATACGAGACAGGCATGTCCGGTTGCAAAAGGCACAGCAGAAAGACTCCTTAGATGGTATATTCTGCAAGGCTTGATTCTTTCTGCGATGTCTTTTCTCCTCAAGGGTGATCCTGCTTTTCTCAAAAGCATCAGCAGCATTATAGATGGTGTGTCTCCAGACCTCCCAATTGGAGGCCAGAGTAGACCAGTTATGGTGGTCAATGTGGCCAAGGCTGAGATGTTGTTTCAGGGAGTCCTTGTATCTTTTCTTCGGGGCTCCTCTCTTGCGGCAGCCAGTGGCAAGTTCGCCATAAAGCAGGATCTTAGGGAGGCGGTGGTTGGTCCTTCATCCTGGAGACGTGCCCTGCCCAATGGAGCTGTGTTCTCAGTAACATGGCCTCAATACTTGTGACTGCTGCTTGTTCAAGAACAGATGTGTTGGTCACATAATCTGACCAGTGGATTTTTAGGATTGTACGGAGGCAGCGTTGCTGGAAGCGTTCAAGGAGACGCAGGTGGTGGCGGTAGATGACCCGTGATTCAGATCCGTATAAGAGAGTAGACAGCACTATGACTCTGTAAACACAGATCTTGGTACTTTTCTTCAGGTGTTTATTTCGCCAGACTCTTTTATGAAGCTTTCCGAAAGCTCTATATGCCTTTGCTAACCTGTTGTCTATCTCCCCGTCAATCTTACCGTCCGAGGAGATGAGGCTGCCTACTAAACTGGTGGACTGATTTGAGTTCTGTTTGGCCAATGGTGATGTGGGGATGATGGGGGACTTCCTGAGGTGCAGGTTGATGAAGAACTTCTGTCTTCTTTAAACTGACTTCCAGCCTAAAGAGCTCAGCAGCGTCTGCAAATGTCTTTTTCTTTATTGATTATATTTCTTAGTTTCCCTTTGCTGTTTGTTTGCTCTGTGTTTTTTATTTTATTTGCTTTTTAGCCCAACATATAGAGCGCACATTTCCTGATTTTTGTTTTATAAAGTTATCATAGTCCATAATGACACCATAGAATGAACTGCTTTTATGAAATTGTTGCAGTTTTCTACAACAAAAAACATGGTTGTAAACTGCTTAGACTGGAGTGTGAATCATGTACCTTCAGTTATACAGTATGTGTGGGAAAAAAATTTATTTTCTTCATTTATTATGAAATAATAATAATAATGAATAATTATAATATTCTTCTATTTATTATGAAAATATGTATCTGTATACACAACAACATATCATTTTACTAGTCTATGAAACCAGTTAGATTTATGGCCATGGTCCAGGTGGCCCTTATATTCAAATACGCAAATTTTCTCAGTGGAATTCTTAAAGTTACTAACGTGGTTGAAGTTTATCACAGTACAAATACTTTGCGAGGTCGGTGCTTATATGACACGTTGTGAGCCACTCCTTTGTCTCACACGGAGATCCTAAATTACCTCATCCTGGAGTACAGCCTCACTTCAACCAATGATAACTCAGATATATAGCTTGGCCACTGGAGGAAATGAATTTCAATTACTGTGTCCAGTGCAAGTGGACTGTGGGGCAGTCATAAAGAAAATAGTTACATCTCGTTTTGACAAGTGAAATGGCCAAGGAAAAAAATAATGCAGCTAGTGCCAATAAGTAAGGTAAATACAGTGCTGCTTCAGATAACTCAGAATGCTGATTTAAAATCGTTATAATCTTTCTCAGTTGCCCAGAAACTATCATACTATATTAAATTTAAGTTTATCATCTCTGCATAAAAATAAGAACATCTGTCCTAGACACAGACTCAAACCTCAATATTTTCATAAAGTATTCTCTAGAGAAAAATAAACTGACTGCAATTTATCCTTCTAAAAGTTGGCAAGATTTCAAAGGAAAGAAAATGTTTATTACTAAAAAATTAAGTTATTTTGAAAAACTAGTCCACTGATTAAAAAAAATTTAAGAAGACATAAAAAATTATTAAAGATACAATTGCAAGAGCTATGACTGCTGCTGATTATCAGAAGTCACTCTTTCACCATAAATATAACATTTATTGTTTCATAGTAAATTTCTATATGACAGAAATATATCTGCTTTTCAAACAAGCTAAGGTTTGATTTTTCTAGGCATCCACCTGATTTCTGTATCTTTAACCATCACAACATGTAGATTTTCAATATAAATAAATAAATACATATACACAGCTTTTCATGCACTTTCCCTACCCAGATTCCCATTGGCTTTACCATATTTACCATACTCTATTACTATACTCTATTACTATTACATATACATCACATAGCCTTTTCTACTGCATACCCTATTTTGGAGTTCTTATTTTAAATTAATTAAGTTGCTTTCATTAGAATGTGTCCTGCATAAGGAATGGATAATTCTCACTGCTACTGGAGTTCAAAAAGCAGAGCTATACCTTGTTTAAACTGCGAGGTGTGCACCATATTCATGATATTCTTTTTCTGTGCTTGTTTATGTATGCCCTTTACATTTACACCAGGTTTTATTAATCCCTGTTCTGTTTTCCACATCTGTAAAGTAGTTTCACAAACTAAAGAAAATATGGGAGAAAATTATTCATTTATTAGTTCTAAATGAGCAGAACTGTGAAGTGACTGAGCTACCAATCAGAATTAGCTCTATTCCAGTACAACATTTGTTACTCTAAGATGCTTCCTTCTGACATATATTCCTATACAATTGGCTAATTCTGTTGGCATGTCATAGACTTAGACATGCATTTATGTTAATGTCTCAAACTAGATATTCAGCCTATGCGCAGCCGGAAAATAAAATCCCGTGTACAGGAATTGCAAAGTTTGTAAGAAATTACATGAAAATCAGTTTTTACTTGGGATGTCTTATTTCTTTGAAACTTGTGGATTATTTTCCTTTTTTAGTGTAGTTAAAACTATTTGCTACATTTTGAATCTGCCTCAAAATGTCAGTTACAATATATTTTACAGTATATTTTGTAGGACAGAACATGCAGGGACAATTATCTATATTTGGAAGGTTCTTATTAGTGTTGTAATCTTTTTTCAGCACAGGATTACTGGATCAAAATTTAGAATAATTATGGAAGATTGTTTTTTTCCAGTGTTCTGTCTCTTTGTTCCTGGCTGATGCTAAGATTCTCTTTCTGTTTCTGCAATCTGAAGTTATAGCAAGAGTTGTATTCCCTATTTTTTTCATTTAAAGTAATCTTTGGCAGGCTTTCTGTAGCACTGAACCATATGCATATGGGTCATCTTGGATTGGAGGAAATAATTTCTTTTTGGAAAGTTGTAAAATCGGGATATTGTCTTCCAGAAATATGTGAAAATTTACATTTTTTGGCTTGTATTTGGCTTTCTCTTGTTCCTATGAATTTTTCCAATACTGCACCATATTTTACAAATTCTGAGTTAAATTCTTTCCATTCAACAGGAAATCATAGCTTGCCACTTCATGCAGCTGTTGCTTCACTTGATTTCACGTTATCCAGACAATGTTACTGTGCTCTCATTTTCCAACACAGAAAAAAACTTGTAGTTGTTTTACTATTCTCAAAAATTTGAGAACTTTACTATAAATTTATAGAAGAGATGTGGAACAAGATGTGATTACTTTAGTAGTAGTAGTAGTAACATATGTCTAAGTCTGGGAAGTTATTTCTGATGATAAAAAGTACTGACGAAAACTTTCCAATTCTTGAAAGGCATTCAGCAGGAAATACAGTACTGGAAATATGCCATGTTTTCATTAGATGAAATTAAAGGAGTCTGTGAAATCTTGAAACTTTTTTTCTTAATCAGTGGATACCAGAATTGTTTCTGATAAAACTTTGTTTGTGTTAGAGTTTCCTATAAGATATTTGTCATGTTTCCTGCAACTTGCTTATTTTGTCTCTGTATCTTATATCTGTATCCCTGTCTTGCAAGCCTCCAAGATGTCAGCAATCCACATTATTTAGAATAGCCAAAGAAACAATTTTCATGGCGTTAGTGATGTTAAGCCTCCCTCAAATCTTAGCTTATCAACAAATCTGGCTGGAAAATTCCAATTCATCAAACTTTAATATGGTTTATAAAAATTAACATGATACAATGAACCACAAAGAGCTCCTCTTACAGTCTATTGGAAATGCCATACAGCTGGATTAGTGAATCACAGAACAGTTGGGCTTGGAAGGGGCCTCTGGAGGTCACCTGGTCCAAACCTCCTGCTCAAGCAGAATTGCCTAGAGCAGGTTGCCCAAAACCATGTCCAGGTAGCTTTTGAATAACCCCAAGGAGACTCCACAACCTCTCTGGGCAACCTGTGCCAATGTGGAGTCATCCTCATAGTAAAGAACTGCTTCCTGATAAGCAGACCCACTCTGTGTTCCAGTCTATGCTTGTCACCTCTTGTCCTGTCACTGGACACCACTGAAAAGTGACTGGCTTCATCTTCTTTACACATACCCTTCAGGTATCTGTATGCATTGCTGAGATCCCTCCAAGCCTTCTCTTCTCCAGGCTGAACAGCCTCAACTCTCTCAGCCATTTCTTATAGAAGACATACCCTTATCTTAGAGATCTTTCACTGAACTGTCTCCACTATGTCTATGTCTTTCTTGTCCTGGGAAGCCCAGAACTGGACACAGTACTCCAGTTTTGGCCCTTTCTCAATCTATTGCCAGCTGTTCTCCTTATGCAGTCAAATGATCAGCTCTCAGCATGTTCTGCTGCATCAGGTTGTTTCTCCCCAGGTTCAGGACTTTGCATTTCTCTGTGCTAAACTGCATGAGGTCCATATTAGCCCAGTTCTCCAGGTTGTTGAGATAACTCTGGTGACAGCACAACCTGATAGTGTTTCAGCCACTCCTCCCAGTTTTGCATCATCTGCAAACTTGCTGAGGGTACACTCTATCTCTGATCTATGATTCAGATAATTCATGACGATGTTGAACAATATTAGATACTGTATTGACCCCAGTGGTACACTTCTAGTTACTGGCTCCAATTAGACTTTGTATCACTGATCACAACACTCTGAGCGAAGCCCTTCAGCCAGTTTTTAGTCCTCACTCACTGTTCATCCAGTTCATACTTCATCAACTTCTCTTTGAGCATCTGAACAACCTGGTGTAGTGAAAGGTGTCCCTGCCCACAACAGGGGGGTTGCAACTAGATGATCTTTAAGGTCCTTTCCAACCCAAACAATTCTATGTTTCTATGATTCTATGATTTTATGGGAGACAGTGTCAAAAGCCTTACAGAAGTCATGGTGGACAATATCCACTGCTCTCCCCTCATCTACCAAACCAGTTGTTTCATCATAGAAGGTTATCAGGCTGCTCAAGCATGACTTCCCTTTTGTGAAGCCATGCTGACTACTTCTAATCACCTTCCTGTCCTTCATGTGCTCAGAAATTATTTCCAGAATTAGTTGTTTCATCAAATAATAGAACAAGGTGAGGTTGACCAGCCTGTAGTTCCATAGTACCTACTTCTTGCCCTTTTTGAAGACGTGTTGAAAAGATGTATAGATGTGGCACTTAGGAACATGTTTTAGTGGTAGACTTGGCAATACTGGGTTAAGGGTTGGACTTGACCATCATAAAAGTATCTTCCAACCTAAATGATTCTATTATTCTTTCACTTAAAATGTATAAGAATATATACAATGAACTTAATATAAAAACTTTTATTGTTGAACCATTAAGTTACAAGAAAAGAAACAAGGTATTCATTATTTGAAGATGGCATACTAAGATATTATTTAAAAGGAATATTTCCTGAGAAAAAATCATTCAATGGTTTATAAAGAACAGATTTTTAAAATAAAGTTACTGAAACTAGATTATATGCTTTTGGACATAAGATAGAGTTTTAAACATATCAGCAGTCCAAAATCATATAAATTAGATGTGGTCAGTCTGAACAGATGAATAGTATTTATGGTAGAAAGAAATCTAGCAGAAGAGCTTAAACCCAGTCTCAGTCATAATACTTGAGCTACCAGGGAACAGGGAGCTCTGTGTGTGTGAGCGTGTGTGTGTCTGTGTGTCTGTGTCTGTGTGTGTGTGTCCACCTCCCCCAGCCCCTGGGTCATGTTACCCAAACTCATCACAGGAATGTTAGGTACATGGCTCTAAAGTAAGTGACTGCACAATGCTTATATTCCTCTAAAAGTTGAACAGAGGGGCAACAGAATTATTTTGAACTCTTTTACAAATCTGAAAATGGAAATGTAACTGAATTTGCTTTTGCTGTATGGTTACAGCAGTTATTACTTCGCTGATGAAAGCCAACTCATTTTACAGTCAGCTTGCATAGCTGACTTCTGAGATACCTGTGCTATCTCAGCTGATTAGCTGTAGAGTGATTAGTAGTGCAGCTATTGCAGCTCAACACAGAGCTGTGCCTGAGCCAGCTTACTTTTGACCCAGTTTTGAAGCTTACAAGGGATTCAGAGTATCACATATTGTCTAATTTATCCCGACATTGGTGGAAACTTAGAGAAATGCCAGCAAGGATCTACTGGAAGACTAAAGTTTATTTTGAAAATCATGGTGACGGGTGTTGGTCCAGCTCTAATAAACTTGGTACCAGAGCCAATGATTCATAACTCTGTTCAACAAATTTTAATCTATGAACAGAGATTACCTCAACAAGTTTAAGATGAAACACAAAATACAATTTATTCTGACTTATAACTGTATTTTTGCTACCACCTGTAGTTAGATTATGATATCCACTCATTTAATATACCCATAAGCTCTGAGACATTTAAAAGAACATAAGCTTTGATAGTAAAACTTGGAGTCTCTTTCAGGCAGAACTTCTTAAATGGCAATCAAAGAAATGAGATGGGTTCATAAGTAGCAAATATGTGGCAACCTTCAGATTCTTAGGCATTATAATGACAGTAAATAACAAACCCCACCCTTCCTGTATTAAAAGCAGTAACTAAAAGAGTAAATTCACACTTAAGGGTCACTGAAAACCAGTTTGAGTAAATTCTAGGAAGGCATCCATGAGTAGGAAGCTCAAATAGAATAAAAGAAAATTTGTTTATACTACTATTAAAAGAAATGGTATTGGTCCATCAGTCCAGCTCTCACTGGGAGTAATAAATCCAGTATCTCTCCCAAGACTGTACTGAGAGACACATGTTAGAAGAGCATGAAAAAGTGCAAAGATGAGAAGCCATCATGGAGCTTCAAGTAATGCCTTTCATTGCAGAGCATTACCAGTAAATTTGGGTGCAAGTGACCACTTCTCTCTTTCCCTACCTTGCCACCAGGGCCCTAAGGGCACCACTGAGCCCGGCTGTCCCTTCTGGCCCCCCTCCAGGGCCATCAGTGATATCAGTGCCCTACAGCAGGGCAAGCCACCCCCCTCCCAGCCCTTCCTCCCCACAGTCCTGCCCTGCCTGGCCATGGGCTCTCCCAAACTGGGACCCCATCCTGGGGAGGTGCCTGATGCCTGGGGCTGGAGCTGCTTGCAGCTGCTCTCTGGCTGCCCTACTCTGGTTGCCAGGCCTTGTCCCACTGCCCCCATGGCAAGCCCCCAGCCTGTTCAGTGCCCTTACAGCCAGCAGGGAGCACAGGCTCGGGGCTGAGCTAAAATGGGGCTACTTGGCACCTGGGGTGCAACTTGCCAAGGCCACTAAGACCTATTAGTGCACTCGGGATCCTGATACCTTCATTTGGTAACAATGTACAATTGATATCTCAGTTTGCCACTCTTAAACCAACATAAATCTAGATTATGCTACAGGCTGCAAAGTAGTCAGAAGGAAAAATTTCTGATTTCAGAATTATCAGAGTTTATTGTGACACACATTTTAATGGGCTATGTTTTCCAAAGGGATAAAAATAGGTTAAAAAGTTATCAGCAAGTCCAGTGAGTGTCCTAATGTATTGCAGAAGTATATATTCACTTATTTTTCACTTTCAGGATGCTACATTAAGAATCCTTTATAATTGCCATTGTATTTTGTGTCAAGTAAAAAAAGAAAAAACCCAACAATAAAATTCTCCTTGCTAGCTACCATAATTAAAAGCCTGAGAAGAAACTCCTCTGTCACTAACTCTTTTTCTTCTTTTATCTGTATCACTGCTTCTATTGCTTTTCTTTTGACCAACTGTACTGTCCCTGGACATTTAAAAATAATTACTATTTTGACCTTTAAAATTATTATAATTAGGGTGGCATTTTCTACATGGGCATACTCTAATCACATAGTTAGTAACAGAAGGGAAACCTTAGCCAAACTTGTATAATATATCAAGAATATGTGATTTATTAAAGATCCTTTCTCAACATCGACAACTAGAGAGACAGAGGGGAAAAAAAGTAAAAACTTTCTAGTCATTTTAATGAATGATTTTAAAAGAATCATATAATCATAAAATGGTTTAGGATGAAAGGGGACCTGGAAGATCATCTAGTTTCAATCTCACCCTGCTGTGGGCCAGGTTGCTCAGAGCCCCATCCAACAACAAGTACTTTGTTATTCACTTTTCAATCTCAGGGTTTCTGATCAAATTTTCATATCTACTACAGCTACAACAAGCTTGCAATAATTGGAGAAGATTTCTGAATAATACCAAATTTTTCCAGGATTTGAATCTGACTGCAGTTGTTTTGGTTTCTGGATGTAAGTTGAACCATCTCCAATGGGCTGGATTGAAGCCCAGTAAAAATCTCTCAATTTCGTACCAAAGAAATGCATGCATCTAAAATCATTAAATCTTTTTGAAAATAATTGCTTATGCCTACATTCAGAAAAAAAAAGGAAAAAAAGTAATCAAAAACTTACTGAGTAGCTTTGATACATACAGTCTAAATTCTTTGGACAATAAGTTATAGATTAATCCACAAATTTAATGAGTGGGGAATGGAAGCATATGCTTCAGAACTATGCAAGACAGTGAAAACCTAACGTTGACTTGATTCTGTAAAAGATGCTTTTCAATATTTATATGAATATTGTGTATATGAATACAGTCTTCTTTAAACAAATACATCCAGTATATATAAAAATAGCATTAGACGCTGTTTGAAAGAAACTAGGCAGACTCATCACTTGCCATGTGATGAGTGCAGTGAAATGTAATGAAGTACCATGCAAATAATTTGAACTTTAAAGAACTACTGAAGAACTATAGAAACATTTACTGGCAGCTTTCATTTGATGATGAACAACTAAAAGCATTTGGTACAAGCAACAGAACCCTTCAGAAGGCACTAACCAGAGAAATCTGAAGGAAAGCTTCCTACTTTTTCAGTCTGGTTACTTTAGATTAGGACCACAACTTATTTAGCTGTTTGATTGCCAGCTGTGTTGATTTTGATCACATATAACAATAATTCAAGACCTGCATCTGAAAAAGGATTTTGACATCTAAAATCTATGTCCAAAAATATAGTCCACAATACTGAACTGACCGAGCATCTAGACACTTTAATCCTACTTGATCCCATCTGGGACCCAGTGAGAAGGTGGATCTGACTGCAATGAAAATGCAGACACACATTTTTTTATGGTGTAAATTGATCACAGAAGGAAATTTTAGCCAACAATATCAGAGCATTTGCCTGGGCAACAAGAAACTAGCACCAAAACATCTTACCACCTCAGTACCTCCAATAACTGGATTTTCATTATAATTTTTCTTTCATTACTTTTCTTTATGGGTAGAATCTATCTTTTATTGTTGATTTGGCACACTTCATTATGAGAGGAAGAGAAATTATAGAACCTCTTTAATGCATATTTTGAGTTACATTTTACTAATGTCAAACTCAGAATGCACAGAGAGACAAATTAAACCATTCTCTTCCTTATGTGTCTATAATCCCTGTAGGAAGAGATTTTTTCTCACAAATTTTGTGAATCTTATGGTTACCTGACAATCACATATAATTAGTAAATTTCATTGTTAATGGAGCATCACTGCTGCATGTACAGAACCTCTGGGGAAGAAGTCGTGGGCAAGATAATAGTTTACATGTTGGATTTCTATTAAATTATTTTATTGGAAGGGTGTTATTGAACCCCACTAGCACTTTAATAAATGGCTGGCTGTAATCAGAACAGTATCGTTCTCCTCTAGGCTGTCTAGCAGCCTATGATAATGTTAAAAGATTAAGATTAACATATTTAATCTTATGTTGCATATGCAAATATTTTGTTTGGATGGCAGTGTAAAAAAACTATTCCTGGCAGTTGGTCTTGTAAAAACTGTAAAATTGTCTGATTTTAAGTTTTATATGACACCAAGTACATGTTCCCAGCACATAAAATTTATTTTGCTATGCTGCATTAATATTGTATCTGAAACTTTACACTATATCACTTTATAAATACTTGCTGTGTGAAATTTAGTTCATTTCTAGAAAATTGACTTGAGCTGGGGAGCACTGAAAGCATCAGCTGCATAAATTCAACATTAATGGCATTCATTGACCTCGACAACATCTTTCAGTGTTGGCAATAAAGAAGTCAATTTTACTGCAATAATTTTGCCTTATTGTAAATATTTCCAGTGGCACGGGACCACTGCTATTTAACAGGAAGGGAGGCATGCTGTTAGGTCAGGAAAAGAGCAGACTATGGGAATTAGGTTGCTGGGGGAGGATGTCTAGGTTTTTGCATTGAAGGTTTTGCCCTGATCCATAATGAGTAAGCTATCAGCATGACATAGCCTACATTTCTTTCTTTACTGAAAAAGTTAAGAGGTTACATTAACTTGTAAAGTTCTTCACATTACACTGACAAGTTCTATGGGCAGCAAGAAAAGTTCTGTGCATTTTTAAGGTAATAAAAATCCTGTCCCATGAAAAGATCTTCTTGAAGTTGTTTACAGAATGGGAGAAAAGATCTGAGTTGAAGGAAAATGGTTGCTTAAAGATGTGAAGGAAACAGCCAAGGGAAATATATTTCAGTGAGCAGAGTAGGAATTTGTGGCTATCTAGGCAAGCTAAAGATAACAAGGAAGTAAGAAAGTGGAAACATAAATTGAATAATGACTGAAGGACATACCTGTGACTAAGAGGCACTGAAGACAGCCTCTACTGACTGTTAAAAGAAATTAGAGGAAGAGTTGGGATGGAAAGATAGATAACAGGGACTGAAGAAAAAAACAACCTAGGATATTAAGTTGGTAATTGAAGGAGGAAAAAAGATTGTAATGGGAAACTGAGGGACTAGAACAGCTTTGCAAAGCATTAGTAATATAGAAGAAGATGGAAAGAAATTACATGGAAAGAAGGATGACCAAGAGCTGAATGAAACATCTGATGACTGAAAAGTGGGCATACATAGAGTTCCTGAATCTCATCTGTTCCTCAAATGACTACCAGTATTTGTCAAACTCATAGGCTACAGAATACAAGATAAATATAGGCATCCATCTAGGAATCTGTCAGTACTTTTGCATGATCTTCTGTTCTCTCTCCAGATCTGGAACTCTTCCGCAATGACATTACAGGTTTTCAACCAACAGTATTAGATGATTGCATTCCTATTCTTGCCTTGTTTCCAAAGAAAACTGAGGTTATACAGTTGCATCTGTCTAACACCTTTTACACCAACTGGTCGATAGTCACCCACTTTCTCAGAGAGGAAGAGTATCATTTCACTACACATTTTGTAAATGAAATAACTGACCGAGAATTCAGATCTCACCAGATCTGCTGGGCAAAAACAGAAAACAGAGAGTCTTGTTAGTGGTATTGTGCTTATAACTTAGCTCCTGCTCATCGGTATATATGGAGCCTTGTACTGTTGAGTGTGCCTGTTGATTTTCTAACCAGGCAGAACACAAGAAGGAGGAATTTTATCGGGCTAACTATGCAGAATTGAAGGTACCAAAAGGAAGTACCAAAGAAGCTAGATATATTGAGGGACCAGAAGACAAGAATGGGAGTCACAGGATACTAAAGGTAATGGGAACTAATAGGAAGAGGAATCCTTAAAGAGCATCAGCATTCAGTACAGTTTTCCCTTCAACCCACGAACTCTGAAGCCAAACTCCATTAAATTCCTGCGTCAATGAAAGCTTAAACACTACTTTTCTAACTCCCAAGACTTTATAACTCCCGAGGCTCATATCTACACTCAAAACTGTGCAGTGAAGGAATATGGAGTTAGAAAATCTTAGAAGTAGCCTCCTGAACTCAGTTTGTCCCCATGTACATTGGGCACTAGATGCCTAGTGGGATTTTTAAAATACGTTTGTGCATCCCAACTGCCAGAAGACTTTTGGTTTTGAAAACATTGTTCAGTTTAATTTCAAAAATCTTTATTCTGTAGATAAGCAAAGAAATAATAAACGCATTAAAAGGTTCTCTACGCACTAAGGAATTGAACTTCTTGTGTTATGCATAAATGTATTCCTCCTCTGCATGGTGACTAAAATATTTTACTATTGTAATTCAAATACTCTGTAGGCTTCCATTAAGAGACTGATAGTTAGGCTTTCAGTAGGTTGTTGTTGCGAACAAAGTTATTTCTTGGTAGCAGTCTAGTAATTTTTTACCTAGTTCTTTTAGAAGAGAGCTAGTGAAATAATTTACCTCCTTTCATGTGGATTACAAAGGCCTAAAATACGGTGTAGCAACAGGAGAGTGACTAACAAAAGTAAGGCAAAAGTATCTAAGTCAGAGAAGAAAATGTAGTCAAATTGTTGACTGCTTTATTCTTAATTTTTCACAAAATATTGATCTCATACTTAATAAACTGGCTCTCTACTTCTTAAACTTTGTTTATTTCTTGTCTCTTTCTAAGACTAGGATTACAGGGAATGGGCTGCCTGGCAGCCCTCCTGTTATAGTTTATCTCACAATTCTAGTAACACTTGCTTTTTGGCTAATAGAAAATATGTTTCCCTACAGTTAAGACAAGTGTTATGCACACACAGAGTGATGTGTATCAAATTTACTCATTTCAGACCACCACATGATGGAATAAATGTTTTCCAACAAAGTATACTCACTTAATGTTATCACTTCAGAGACTCCTATGTAAACAACACTTGATTTGTTCAAGTATTACTTTACACTGTGCAGTGGTCAGATTAAACATCTTTCCTCACAAATTATATAACTCACATCTGCTACCTCAGCCTTGGGGTCTCTTCCATGTACTGGTATATCTATCATTGGTTTTTTGGTAGAAACCTTTTCTTCTACCAGCTCTCGAACTTAAATGCATATTTTTTGCATGTTATGATAAATATGCACTTTAATCCATGGCTTATGCCAAGGTCCTTGCTCTATCTGACAACAATTTAAAGCCTTAGTAGTAAAATTCAGCACCAATAACATTTTGGTCCTCTGCAAATGAAAAATTTTGGAAAATAAACTTCCAGGAAATATGTGATTTCTTTCAAGATAGTATATTACCAAATATAACAGTTTGTATAAAGTCTACTTTTAACCTATGAGTTGTGTTTCAATTTCTGAATAGGCTTATAGTGGATATAGTGAATCAAATTCTCTCCCAACTTGCATATCTGTAATCACTTACAAATTCAGTCTGAACAGAATGCAAACTGTGGCTATGCTGATTATGTCACAGGTTCTCTGTAAAAATGCAAATAGCTGTGTAAGGAACTGGAGATTATTATATACACTTTTACTTAAAATTCTCATAATTTAATTGCTCCATACTTCTTTCTGCTACAAATATTCCAAAAATATATATTTGTCAGTTAAGAGAACATATTTTTCAGTTAAGTGTTCTGTTGGATTCTTATTAAGTTCAGTATTTCTTGTGAGCCTACATTAATTGTTTACTTATTTTTCTGGATCAGAGTCTTGATAGTAGTGAATATGTCAGACAGGTAACATTAGAAGCAGATATAGAGATTAAAATATGTGAGATGACTTTCAGCCAAAAGCTTTAGGAGATCAGTGACATAGTTGAGAAAATATACTGATGTTCTTTTTAAAGTGTAATGCGGGTTTTGTGTTTCCATGTTCCCTAAGGTTTTGCTTTGATAAGTTGTAATAACAAAACTTTTCAGACCTGAATATCCAAATGTTATTATTTTGAAATGTTTCCTTTTTAGAACTAACTAAATAAATAAATAGATAGATAGATAAAGTTTTGCCAGGGGAAGCATTGAAGAAATTTTAGAGTTGAATATTGGTACTGTAAAAATGCATTATTTTAAAATAAAAAAACCTTTAAAATGAAAAGCTTCTTTTTGGGCAATTCAGCAAAGTATGATGACACAATTGCATTTTTTGAGTGTCTGTAATATCCTGGGCCCCCTTACAACTGCTTTATTTTTTAAAAATAGACTATGTCAAATCATCTGGTGTAGCTGAGCAAATAGTCCATCACAAAACTCAATAACTAGAGAAAATCATTAGCAAGAAGTGCAGACAGAATGACAATTCCTGCAGTTCCTTCAGTAGTCCAGGTAAACAAAAATCTGGGTGGAAACAATAGATTTCATTTCAGTTTAATATACTAATACACGTAAAACTGTTTCTCTGATCAAAATTAAATACTTTAGTTTATTTTCTGAACAGAAAAAAAAATTGAACAAACAGGTACTAAACTAAGAAAAAAGGGGAGAAAGTCAAGACAGACATGAAAAAATAGGAATTACTCTTGTTATATGCAGTCTTTCCTCTTATCTAAGCTACAGCACATTAATATTTTTAAATTGAAATTACAATTCTATCATTATTTAGAAGATAAAAAAGGTACTTTCATATCTCAATGAAGCAAGAAAAATTTGGTAGTGCAATTAAACTCATATTACTTTATCACCTATTGATATCCACATTATGCCAAAACGCTCAAAGCAGATAAAATTTACAAAAAAAATCAACTTTGCATAAGGAGTATAGAACCTTCCATAATCTTTATTCAGAGAAATAAGCAGTCCAAGAAGTCTCTTATAAGTTGAGATTATAAATATTAATCATATATATGATAATTGAGACCCCTGGTGGCCTAGTGGTTAGCGTGCAGGACTTTCACTGCTGCGACCACGGGTTCAAATCCCGGTCTCCTGGCCTGATGGAGGTCGTTAGCCCTGTGTGGCCATCCATCTATGAGAAGGACACTCTAAACAAACCTACGTCCTGAGGACCTCACTGCCATTGTCCAAGCTTGCTTGGCCCCGGCAGATGAACCTTAGGATTAAAGGGTGGGCTCAGTTCAGCGCAGGCTGTGTCTCACCTAAAAAATCCATTGCGCAGGCTGGAAAGGACCTTTCCCCAAAATCTTCGTTCGCGAAGATGGGCCATTATTATTATTATTATTATTATTATATGATAATTGGAAAAATAGATATTACAGCAGTATCAATCAAACAAAAAATAGTTTTTTTCTAAAAATATGATATTTAAAAAAATGTTTGGACCTTCAAGTTTAAGATATTAACAGATTTTTTAATTCATTTCCATTTGGAAAACACTGATCACCTTTCCCTATGTTTCTTGTCTTGAACTTCCTGCTAAATGAACGAATAGAGTTTGGCAAATGGTCCCAAGGGAGTTTGAAGGCTGTGAGACTTCATCTTTAGAAGCTTAAGACATTATATTATTTCTACTGAACTGAAATTAAGAAGATTTTATACTATTACACTATTGCATAATAGTCAATAGAGTGTACTTTTTAAATTAAAATCTTGGTATCAGGTTACTACTCACAAGAGAGAAAAAATTAAACTGTTGGACAAAATCCATTTTCTTCCCTTACAGTTAAAACAGTAAGGAAAGACACACAAAAGTAAACAAAATAGACAAGCTTATTATTTCTGCAGAGGAAAATCATTGTCTTCCATCTACTAAGATTGCTTTTGTGTAAGTTTTTTTCTGTAAAAGCTAAGTAAAGAATGTATATCCAGTTAATTAAAAATCTAGAAAGGAAAATAATTTCAGAATATATTCTTTATTTTTGTCATAAAACTTAAAATAAAATCCTTTAATTTAGTGTCAAAGTACAAATGTTTCATTCATCTAGAAAAAACCTGAGTCAGACATCTTCCAACAAATGCCAAACTTAGGTGTCACTACTTCTCCATAGTGGGCTTATGTCTGGTGGAAACCATCACTCGATGGCATTAATGTCGTAGGAAAATTCTGATGTCTAAGACAAGAGTCTTCATTACTTAATTGGAATCTGGGAAGCTATGTTTCATTTTATACCACACTAAGGTTATGGTTTTACACTTCGTGGAACTATTACAGCTGTTATTTAACTGCTGGGATTTAGCAGACAGAATGAAAGATAACGCCCTCTATTTTTTGTTTACTTATCAGCACTATCATTTAGCAAAAAGTAATGGGCTGCTAATAGTACAACAAGAGATGAAAACTGCTAGTAGATTATTTTTATTTTTATTTTGGTACTGATTTTAAAGCATAAATATGTCATCAAATGTATTTCACATTCAGCTTTCAAACATAATTGGAATTCCTCTTTATGCAAAGTTCTGAATTTTTGAGTTACGGCAGCAAAAGAAAAGCTTTCTGTGCAGGTCACATCACAGGTACTGATGTGTTTACTTCAAACTATGCTTCAAATATTTCTTAAGTAAAACATACAGCTCTCATATTCTAGTGTCCCATTCACTTTCCCCCTTAACACAAAAGTAACCTATAAAAAAATTAATTATTTGTAGATGATACAGTCCAAGAACCTGCATTGTTATGCAGCTCTTTAACTACTACAAAGTGAATTTATTAGTCATTTATCCAGAAGAAAAAACAGAATTCTATCAGATTAGAAAATACAATCTTACCAAAAATATTAGTATAAATTAGTATAAATTAGTAGTATAAATTATAATTAGTATAAAATATTAGTAGAAATGCTAAATAACCAATGTTTTGGAATTCTGAATAATTCTTAAGGTACTTACATCACCTGCAGGCTCCAAAAATGAATAAAAGATATTCTGTCTTTTCCTCTATGTTTAACAGTATTTCCTATTATACTTTTCCCTTACTCTTATAGTTCTCTTCTTTTAACTAAGCTTATCATTGTTATATATTTCATCTTCAAGTATACCCTTCAATTTTACTTGCCTATATTGTGAAAAAGTTGAATTCAAGACAAAAGAAGACAATAGATAT
The DNA here is from genome assembly GCF_003984885.1 of Neopelma chrysocephalum. Lineage (NCBI taxonomy): Eukaryota > Metazoa > Chordata > Aves > Passeriformes > Pipridae > Neopelma > Neopelma chrysocephalum. The sequence goes on along the minus strand of NW_020897700.1, from coordinate 11,422,548 downwards.
TGTAGAATATTCTGATATTTATCAATATAAATTTTCTACATTTTTTATCTAAATTTTTTATATAAGCTCTTTAATTACTTCAACGCTCATTCTGGGAAAAACAAAGTTTTTTTGACTGAGATCTATTTCTTATTTTTACCTTGATTTCTTTGAAAATATTGATGGATTTTGTTAAAAACCTTCTGTACGCGTCTTCTAGCTTTAGTTTTTGGTATGACCAAAAATATATCCCAAAGTTAACTACTAGTTATAGAAAAACCATTGAACTCCTGTCATTGAAAAAGGAGTTTATTTATATTCCTTTTCTATGAGTTTTCTGAGATCATTATTTGACAAAGGCAAATGTCTTTTTTTTCCAAACAGATCATTCTCTGTGTGTATAAGCAATAAAAGAGAACGTCCACATATCATATGTAGATTGAATATGAATTACATGCACTGAGAATGCCCTGATCCTACTTTCCAAAAGTGTTGTTTTTCAGTAGACATAATGTCCTCATTAATTCCAGCTGCCGGAGAAATAGAGATAGTCTCTGAAACAGTCAGACTCCAAGCTAGATTTATGTAAAAGTTAATTCCAGAGGGATGATACTGTGTGTGTGGGGGGTGTGTGTGTGTGTATTTGTATGTAGGAATACCAAGAAAGAAACCAGTGGAAAGAAAATGAAGAGAATCATCTAAGGCAATAGGTCTTAGCATTGTACTGCAAACTTAATAAGCTGAAACTTCCATATTATTGCAAGCAAAGCACGTTGTAGAAGCATGAAAACGATGCAATGAACTGTTCTACTATGAAAGTCACATAAAAAATTAGTAGGTGGTAAAAATGTAATGCCAGCACACTCTTGTTTGAAATGATCAGTGCTAGAGGTATCAAAGGTAATTCAAGACTTAGTCTGCTCCTGACTTCAAATTACAAATCTGGAGATCTTCAATTTCTTTTGTATAAACCCTAGGTTCATTCTGACATTCTGGTAAAGAGATATGATGAAACAACATTTTAAACAAGTGAAAGTGGTCATCATGGCTGCAAAGAAGCTTATCAGTACTATCAGCATGGATTTCACAAGTTATTAAAAAAAACCCAGGGTAATTTTTAGAATGTTTTAAAGTATGGTTATTAGTTTTTGAAATATTGTTTCCAGTGCACCTCACTGGGAAATAAGCATTTAAAGCATTCATATGAAATAGTGGCCAAGAGATTGGTAAATAAATATTTCCTGTCACACTATTTTGGGACATCTAAGTTTTCATGCCTCAAACAAAGTGATATTTCATGATCTATCTATCTGAACATGTCTGGAGAATGTGAAAATTTGGGTTTCCCACATCTATTTCCAGGGCTAATATTCTTTGAGTTTGGACTTCTTCCAGAGCCTGCTTTTTATTTTGCAAAAAGTAACTATGGTGCTGTCCTATTCAGCCTCATTTTGGTCACCCTGGTTTAAGCAATACCTGTGTCTGGGAAGGTGATTCAAATGATACTGTATTATTCCAGAAGTTGGAAGTCCGTAAGAGAAGTTGATAAATGTTACGTTTTCTAAGTATTCTTTTCATTAATTTAACTAATCCATTATATAATTTTGGATTATTTTACTCAGTTTGTAAGTAGACTTACCACAGGCTAGGGATGAGCGTTTATCCTTGTAGTCAGCAAATAGCTGTTCAAAACATATAAATTCTGTTGCAAATTCACAGAAATTCAGTTCCCTTAGAGGCAAATAAAAGCAGTCTGAATTTTTTTGTTTGCCTGATAAACAGGTATATAAAACCAAGTATTAGGTCATTGGACTAAACCAGGACCCAAATCCTGCTGGATTTGAAATATTTTCTTTTAATCTGTGATATCCTGAATGTTATTACTTTATAACTAAAAATAAAAGTTGCAGTTTAAATATTTTGGATTAAACCACATGAAATGCTTCCTCTGCTTCATAAAATTATGAATGACAGTTCTAAATAAATCTTTCAATGAATTCAGCAACAACAACAACAACAAAAATTGTTCTTTGTATCTTCATCATTAATAACACTGCATGGATATAAGAAAAGACAATCCTAGGTCACAGAGCAGGGATAGATAGTAAGATTTTCCACAAGCTGTGGCGCATGCGCTTCTTACTTGTACCTACTTCAACCATCTTTCCCTATTGAAACATTAACTAAACATTTATTTATTTATTTTCTACCACAGAATCACAGATATTGTTGCCACTAGTTTTTGACAAAAAGTCAATACAGTGTATTCCAACATTGCTTTTATTTTGTGAGGTAACACTATCGCAGTGCGGAGAACTGATCTGATGACAGAATCTTTTCTTTAGGCTCTGGAAAGCTCTTATTACAGTAAAACTATCCCCATGTTAAGCATTTCCGCTTCATAGTAATTGCTTCATTAGTCCAGTTAGGAGGTCCTGGTAGTGTTACAACTGTATTGTGTAACCTTAGTAGCCCGTAGGGCATCATATATATCTGCCACTCGCACAGTTCAGAAAACAGTTCTACTTATCCATAGCCAGCTCTGCCTCAATGATGAATTCTAATCAGAAGTCAAGATGGTAAATATTACTAACACTCATGAAGTTTTCAGAGTGAACTTTTATTAGTCTTCTGTAACTGAAGGCTAAAGCTAACACATCTTTCTAAAACACACTGTTTTCTTACACAATAAACACTCGGAAGAGGTTGTGTAACATTGCCACCTGGTGATATTTTTTGTAATATTTCTATTTCAAAACTTAAAATTAATTTTTACTTCTGTAATTGTTGTATGGTATTCTTCTTCATAACTATAAATAATTCTAATAATAATAAACCTGTATGCATTTAAATGGAAAATATTCCGATTTCATAAAATAGGAAAACCTAGAATAATCTGAAGTTGTTTCTTATTAATCTCATCAGTGAGGTTTCCAGGGCAGATTGGCAACAGCCCAGAGTTCCAAATACAGAATCACTTTCATACTTAGAGTCATATCAGTAAAAAAAAATTAAACTGACCCATATTTTTACATAATATTATTAGACATGGCACAAAACTTTGTACTTCATTTACCAGACTGCAATAAAATAGAAGAATAAATAGTTCTATTGAAGAAAACATAATTAAATAGAATACTCTGTGCAAAAAATAAGCTGAATTTTGGCAAGACATGAAACGCTGCAGCTATAATTCTGCACACAACAGTTAAGGTCATTCTATAAGCTGGAGAAGGATTATGCATGGCAGTAGGAATTACTTGGAATTCCATTCACTGCCGAGAAAAGATTACTGCTAGGTGTTTGGTGACATTGGGTCCCTCAGAAACATTAGTTAAGGAATGGACATTTCAGAAGCATTTGAAAACCAATAGCTCTTATTTAGGTATTCCAAGAATACCTAGGAGTAGAAAGAACCAGCCTCTTCAGGTACTTAAATGTGATCACTTTTCTGTAAGTAAACTTTTCCAAGTTGAAACTACTGAATATTCTGAACTCTCCCTTCCCCTAAAATTCTGTAAAATCTATAAATCACTTGCCTGGTTAATGACAAATTCTCAGTCTTCATGAAAACAAGTAGCTCTAGTCACCTATCAGAACAGGCAACAACAATGTGATTTTACAGATAAATGCGCGTGTGTATATATATTTATGCACTACACACAGACATATATAAAGTCATTACACCAAATTTGTTTGGAAGTAAACCAAGTTTTTCATTTGATTATATTAATTTTGTCCTCCTTTTTAAAAATAGTATTTTGCTTTTTACCTAAAAATGGAAGCTATTGTGAAAAGTCATTTGGCACCCAGGTGGCAGTACTGTTATAGAGGAGGCAGAGCCTACATCACAAAGATCTTGCTTTAGACTCAGCTTCTGAGTGGGCACCATGCCAGTCTAACAGATGGACATCAATAATGGCAGCAATGTGCCCTTGCATGTGCTTGCGCATCTACTGTGTTTGCCTAGGGAAAGGCTTTCATCCAAGATTGTCCAAACAGCTGTTCATTCCGAGTTTCTATCCTTACTGTTAAGAAGAGATGTCAACACTGATCCATTTTTAAGCTAGATGAATTATTTTTTTTAAAAAAAAGAAAAGTAAAGCAGCTTTTTGGCTGGTAGAGTGTAAGCACAGAAAAGTCAGTATCGTTACAAAAGCACATCAACTTCAAATGGCTCTCAACTGCAGCTTTTGTGCAAAAGAAAAATTGAAAAGCCGTGGTTACCCAGGATAAAACAAGGGAATAAAGCCATGTCATCAAGAACAAATCCAAACATGAAGGAGACCCAGTTTAGCATGTTACTCCAACTAGATGCCAGTGCGTTTCTGCCTTTGTGATCAAGTGGTGGCTACTTGGACAACCACTATTCCATATAAAAATTCTTAGAGGGTTCATGCTCCCCTTCTAGTCTCGTCTCACATTCTGGTGGTTGTTTTGTAATATCCTTCTCCTAAATATGTCATATATGATGGTGGAGGAGCGAAAAGAGGTGGCTATAATCAGACAGTAAATAACCATTAAATGCCTCACAGTGCCTTGGTACTGTACCTCACAGTCCCAAGCCTAATACCATCTCCACTGCAGGGATGGGAAGAAAATGATTAAGTTGACATAAAGGTTTATGGTAGAACCTGCTTTCTGTGTCCTTTCTCTCCAGCACTAAATCGATATGTGCTGTCCCACAGTGGAAGACTAAAAGGCCAGAGCTTTTCCCACTGACTGTTTATTTAACCGAAATCCTATATGACCAAAATCATACAGATGAGATGCTGGTCTGTGAACTTTCCAAATCTCATGGCTCTCAGACTATCAGTTCATAGACAGTTGACAAATTACAGCCATGAAGTTACTGACATTGTATCAACACTTTACTGGCAACAAAAGCTATAAGGCCTGCTGGTTCAGCAGCATTAAAAGAGTAGGCTGAATGCATGGATATATGTATTGTCCAACAATTGCTACATTATCTTTCTTAAGTCTTTTGGGTGACAAGAAAATGTATGCTCCTGTGGCTGATTGAGTCCATCAGCCTGCAGAGCTGACACGTAAATATTGATTCCAGAAAATTGCCAGGGTCCCTCTTGGATTGCATAAAAGCTCTGTGGATCATGGATCTCAATTATGATTATGCATATTGCTTCAGATTTATTAGATGCTAGAAAATGGTGACAACATCACTGAATTGAGAACTAGAAATCTAATGTAGATGTTTCTGCATACTTCAATAATATGTTTCCTCCTAATTTGTATATATTGCCTTCTCAGCTGGTTTTATTCCTTGTACTGAACCTTGTGTTATATTTGCAACCTAAATATTGTATCCACCAAAAAGACCCTATTCAGTTATTTTTCAAAGGTGAATTGAAAAAAGGGTAGTATGTTTCAGTCAGATGACTTTTTTCTAGGCTAGGCTACATTTTAATCCTTTTAATCCTTTCCTCCTGGATTAGGTCCAGCGAAGGGCAACAAAGATGAAAAAGAGGCTGGAGCATCTCTCTTACGACGAAAGGCTGAGGAAGCTGAGCCTGTTCAGTGTAGAGAACCTCATCAATGTCTATAATTATTTGAAAGGAGGGTGTCAAGAGGATGGATCCAGGCTCTTCTCAGCCATGCCAAGCAGAAACTGATGCACAGTAAATTTCACCTGAACAAGAGGAAGAACTTTACTGTGGGAATGACCAAGCACTGGAACAGATTGCTCAGAGAGTTTGTGGAGTCTCCCTCACTGGAGATACTCAAGAACCATCTAGACAAAATCCTGTGCTCTAGGATGACCCTGCTTGAGCAGGGATGTTGGACAAAATGACCCCACTGGTGAAGCCCTCTTTAATTGTTCTGTGATTCTGTGACCTCTGGGAAAATAATGGACTTCTGGAAATATCCATCAATAAGCACATAAAACTTATGTTCCTTTCCCATTGAATTAATTCACACTGAATTTCCATAAGATCATATTGCATTGCAGTTCGGACTGAAAAAAAATGTTCTTCACATGACATTATTGCTTTAAAAAATCTTTAATGTGTGTAGAAATGACCCAAGCAGTCAGAACACATTTCAGAAAATGATTGTAATACTTTCTGCATGATGCAAAAACTGTCTTTTGACACTTATCATCTTAATGCTCTTTGAAAACTCATTAAAGCATTTACAAATAAACTTTCTACATCAAAACCTAGGGTATCCATGCAGTGTTTTGTTCTGTTGTGAAAGCCACAACGATTACAGATTAGCCTGGTAGATCTTTGGCTCCCATTTCCCTAATTTTCTAAAGGCAACATTTTCTATTGGAACTCATTATTATGTGTTTCCTTGACAATCTTTCTCATCTAGCCTTCAAGGCACAAATGACTATGAACTTGGCAGCTTTAAAACATTTTTCATCAAAAAAGTCTATAAAACATTTTGTTAATTCTCTCTGTATTGCTGGCAACACAGCAAGTGGGGAAAGAAAGGCGGCACAAAGAATTTATAACTCTTCTGTTGCTTGTTGAAAGGAAGTCTATGCATATCTGTATATAAAACTGTCAATATTCATATATATGTAAATACTACAAAATAGGTTGTACTGTTATTTGTGCAACGTGGTGCTGGGACATTGTTCCCCAAATCTCACAGCAGTGAGATTTTTCACTCTGCTGATATTGCTGCTTCATTTAAGCAGTGTTACTTCTAGTAAAGCAGAGTCACGTTTGGACCTCTAAACTGTACTCAGTTTGATTAAAACCCAACTGAATAAAGTGACTGAATAAACTGACTACTTCAACAAGTGTCTTTTATGCCAAGTGAAACTTGTGACTGCACGCACAGCGCTATATCTTATATATAAGATGCACATGCACACTGAAATACATATATCCACTTTTCTGTATGGACTGTTCTACACTCCTGCAACAATTGCATTTCAGTTCCCAAATGAAAAAATCCTTAGACAAAAGGGTGGTATATGAGAAATTCAAAATTTACTGAAAGGCCAAAGAACTTTCAGATGTAGATTTTCTTCTAATATTAACATTGTTAGTAATTGCTTTCATATCTAATAAATAGAAAAAACTTCCTACTTCTCATAAGCAGCCCACTGTCAGTGCCAAACTCGTGGACTGTAGTTCATATTAAGAGACTAAATGCAGTGTGTTCTACTTATTGTTAAGAAGAGTGCTAATTCCCAGTAATAATAAACCTTGGTATCATCTTCAGGGGCAACAGGAACTCTATTCCTCTGCCTTTGCTCCATCTCTTTTTCTTCCTTCTGAGGGAAGTAGCAGCCCTTCATTCACTGAGCCTGCTCATCTTCAGGAGATGCTCCCAAGAAGCTGTAAGTCACCTCTGATAGAAACTACAGCCAATGAAAGCTTTGATTCTAGACACTGTGAAAGTACACATAAAATGAGACAATAGACAAAAACAAAGCACAAGAGAAAGATATATTTTCTGTATCTTCCAAGAGAAGAAATGAAGTGCAATGTGATTTACTTGCTCAGGAGAAAACAAATAATCAGAGACTAAATAAATAATCAGAGACCAGATTTTCTGCATCACTTTTGCCATAAGACCACCTTCTTTGAATTTTGATTGCTATAATGAGTTAAAAAGGCCTACAGACATACAGAAGGGATTCTGTATCTCCATATTACCCTGACACACTGATGTAGAGTTTTTGGTGAGTGTGAACTTCCCCTCTGTTCTGGGTCTTTTCTAAGGTTGACACCTGAAGAAAGTGGGGGAAAAGAAAGGGGAAGGGAGAAGCGGTAGAGAGATTACATGCTTCTCTTAACTAGAGAGATGTTTGGCGTATGTACCAGCCTAGGCTTCATGTTTTGAGATGGCAAATAATACCAGGCTTTTGATTTTCATCTGAAAAGCATACAGAAAGAACATGCTACACCTTCACTTGATGCTATAAAGTTGAACTCACTGCAATGGTAGGCATTCAGAATAGAGAAAAAAGGAGGAGAAATGCAGAAGGTGACTTTTTCAAACTACAAAATGCAGCACTTTTTTTTTTTTTTTACTTCACTCTTCTACTTTTCCTAAGGCGATATTAGGGAATTATATAACACAAAGTATTTTCTCAATTGAATAATTACAATAATGTGCATTTCTCAACAAATACTTGTAATGGCACCTTTATTCACAAGTTAGCCATGTGTTACATTAGGTGTGTTAGCAAAACCAACAATTTTTAAACTTCATCTAGATAATAGTGTGATAGTAGAAGATATTACTCTTAATGTCAAATTTAAAATTGGTGTTTATTAATATGAATTTTAAAAACCCCAATCCCAGTAAATTTATTCCAGGATTACATAGTAAGAAAGAACATTAACAATTGATTTGAACCACTCTCTGAGGTCTACTCAGAAACACTAATATTAAGTGCTGTACACATTCAATTTACAGCATTCATTTTCCTTGGGTCCCTTTCCATGTGTGTATACTACTAAATACTATATTCTGGATGAAAGAAGAAAAGGTGCAATATAGCATTCACACATTACTTTAATGAAATAGGAATTCTAAAAGCACATCAAAATGACATTTTAATCGCCATAGTGATTAAAATCACCATAGTGATTCATGGTAACTGAAGTGCATTTCACGCATTGCATTCAAAAATGTTTTATATAGGGGGCTACTGAATATGTTCATTGCTGACTGCAAAGGATTACAGCATGGTACAGTCCAAAATATAACTCAAAATTCATTAACAGTGTTTTAGCTTGGTGGTCAGACAGTCAACTGGAATTTGGAAAACCTGAAACTTTAGTTTTTGTTTGGAATCAGTTTAGTAGAGCTCATCTGAATACCTGTCTTGCTAGATGATCTATCTTTTTGACCAGAAATCTCATTTTTTGATCTTTTCAATAACACACAAACCACTGTTGAAATTAACTAAAATGTTGGGGTTTTTTTACAAATTGCCATATTCCAAGTTAAGAATCTTTCATACAGCTCTAGTTTCTAATTCTCCTTTATTTCTCCTCTTTTGTTTAATGTTTTGTCAGTTCCTTTAGAGAAATACTAATAGGGAACTTTATATAGTGTTTCAAAAATTATTTATGTTGCTCAGACCTCGAAGCAATTTTCTTTTATGCCTATGCTACTTAAAGAATAGAATTAGTTATCTATTAAAATATCTATGTACAATTTGTAAAGCAATGTAGGCTCCACAACATTATGAATGAAAATTTGTAAAAACATTACTTCCCCAGTGAAATAATGCAAAATTCTTCTTAAAAACCAACAGGAAATTATAAGTGAACAAGACAATGGTCTATTATGGTGCAGCAGGCATCACAACTAAAAATACTCCCATCAGTATTAGGGGTGGCATTTGATTTTGGATGAGTTTGAATTCCTACTTGCGACTAATCTCCATTACACCACACTTGCATGAAAAAATAATAAATTCTAACTGTTCATGAAATCATGACCAAATGAATTCTTTACTACGCATATGACAAATCAAATTATGTCTTTTTGTTTAATCTGCATGAACAACTATTTTTACAAGTATTCAAGCCTGAGTATGCCCTTCATTGCAGGTCTCTAGCTAAATCCAAATGTCTACATGGGGTTTCAATGTCACATCTTTTATAACAATCTTCAAATCTAGCTGGTTTTGTCTGTATAGATGACCAAGTACAATGACCTTATTTTGACAACTAAAAGCTTCTCACCCTACTTTTATAATAGTATGTTGCACACAGAAATTTATCCTAGAACACTGTTTTCTAACAAGCATATATGTGCTCCATGAACTAAAAATGCAGAAAACTCCATAATTCTGAGGCTTTTTTATGTTCTTAGATTTTTAAAAACATTCTGTATTCCTTATTTATTGATTTTAATTTAATTTTAAACCTGTTTTCTGGCACATTTACCATTGATGCATGTGTCTGTGCATGTGTATGATGCCTACATGTATAAGGTACAATATATAAAATGTACAATATTATCCTGTTTAACAAAACTAATAAAGAAATTTAGGGATAAGTTACATTAATTATGAGTGGAACATCTGACAGAAGCATTACCATACCACCCTACCACCCGCTCCAAGCTTCTGTTATTTAGGTAAAGGAGACTTCTGGACATCATAAAGTTAATTCATGAGTCCATAGCATTCAACATTTGGGTTTCTAATCATCCTGATACCACTAAACAACTATGCTGTCAGAGTTAGCATGAAATATGTACATGAAAGGAACAAATTATTGTGAATGGGGACTAGATCTGCAAGATTTGGATACTGGTCCACATTGCAGTTTTCCGAGATCTTGACCTTAACATAGGATGAGTGTATAGCAGGACAGAAAAGGATAGAAAATTGACAAATAAATTTGGGTTCCTCACTGAAATCCACATTTCTTCACCATTTATGCTTCGTGTAGCATGTGGCTTCATCTTCACGTAAGTTCAAATGCAACAAACTAAATATTGTACTGAATGCATTCTTTGCACAAAACAAAGACAGTCCTCCTTTTTAAATTATAAAAGACGTTCCTTTAATAGTCACCTTCTGTCTTTTGCTACATTGAAAAATATTTTCTGCTACAAGCTATTTAATGTTGATGCCTGGCAGGACATACCTATATCTCAAGATATATGAGGAATGCCGGCATACAAATTGTTCTTCTGTTGTTATGAATTTCTCTTTCAAGTAGTATTGATATCCCAGGGGAAAAAAAAGACAAATTACTCCTAGACATGCTGGGTATTATACAGCAGGGAGGTAGCATATTACTTTTATTTTTGTTGTCACCGCCCCAGTTTCATTTAACAAATTGCTCAAATACATTCATTCACTTAAGATTTCATATATGAGACCCAGATGTTTTTTATCCCCAAGAGCTGACTCTGAGGACAATGAAATAATTACAATAATAACTAACAACTTTTATCTATCAGGATTATAATCATATCCTCTACTTGGTTTGGATAGTTGGTTTTTCACAAGAGAAAAGAGACCTCTGTAACGCAAAAATGCTGCTCAACTTCTGGAAGAGCCTGTGTATGCTTTTTTCTCTGCACTCCTCTCAGACATACACATATTCCATCTTCCCTCAAAAATTATGTGGATTCCAAAGATGTAAAGTGATCTGCTAGTATCAATCAAGTACCTGATACAGCAATCAGGGGGAAAAGGACTCCTGAATGCAGTGCAAAGTATTCCTGCCTGGCACACAAGGCACAGCCAAAGAGGCTTCCCTCCCAGAACAACATGAAATGCCTGGATACATGTTTTCAGATTGTCAGTGACCTACCCAGTGTGTCCAAGCTTACAAATGACCCAAAGCAAAACCATGTGTTTTATAGCTTTTCCAGAGCTGCAATTCTTTTTAGTCAGATAATTTCTAACTTTCCATTTACTGAAAACTATTCTGTCTTCATTCACCTATTTAAATCAGAAGACAAAAATGTATCCATTTCCAATGACACTTCTGTTGAGGTCCATGTGGTCTTTCAACATAAACAGCAATTTCTCCTTAATTTCCACTACACAGCCACGTAAATCCACAGAAGGCAGCTAGGAGAAAAAGGAATATGTGTAGTTTTAGAGTAATACAGATTATGATACAAATAATTCTTATTTTTAACTCAAAGAATTAGTTGCAAGTATTAATTTATCAAACATTATTTTTAAGTTATCACTGTAAAAATGTAAATAGGGTATTAGATAATGTGGATTTTAAACAGAACTGCTTTTTCTGCATTACCTAGATGCTTTATATGGCCCCACGGATTTGCCTTAATTCAAAGAGCACTTAAAGTTGCAAAAATAAAGTTTACAAAAAAGAAAACAGGAAATTTCTTTCTTGTACCCTTTTTCTTCTTTTTTCAGAAAAGTGTGCTGTTTCTGACTCACATGATCTTTCTTTCAACAGCTTCTAGGATGATGCACACAATCATTTTATAATAAAGGCTTTAAATTACATGTAGAGTGCTACTGTAGTATTCCTTAGTATCTGAGTTTAAATGAGGGTTTCACCTCACCTGCATGCTTATTTTCTTTCAGGTGAACACATTAATTTGTTTGTCCTCTATTAGCTGTAGAGTTCAGACCTTAAAATTTTCTCTCTCTGGTTATGAATATTGATGATGTAGCCTATATTCAGCTCTTCCGTTTTCAGGAAAATATTTCAAAAGCTGAATTTTACATCAATAATCTATAGCTTATTGCATATAATGCCAAACCAGATGGCCAGTGATTTTCTAATGATAACAACAATTTCATACCTAGTTGAGATGCCCTGTGTTTTATTAGGCTCAGCCAACTGTATTATTTCTGCCAAGAATCTGCTAAGAGGTCTCCAAGGCTTTTCAGCTCCAGTGGTTCATAAAACCAATTTGATAAATTAGTTCTGAGGACTGATGACTACCTTGATGACCTTTTCATAAGAGCAATCCTTCCCTTCTTGTTATATGCACACAATTATATATTGCATTGTGAGAAATCGCTGCTAGAATTTGGTGGGAAATTGAAATCTCTACAGTTGGTATGCTTTTCAGGAAATGTATGAGAGCTAACACAGTTCCGCATTTATCCAGATTAATTCAAGAACAATTTGGACACAATCCTGTTCAATGTGCTCTAGGATGACCCTGCTTAAGCAGGGAGGTTGGACCAGATGACCCACTGTGGTCCCTTCCAACCTTACTCATTCTGTGATCCTGTAATTCTATGAATTCTCTTTTTGGTAACCTTGACTGAGAAAAACATGGCAGCATGGACATTTACACAGGATGTCCAATGGTTCAGGTGGTATAGCATTTGCAGCATATCAAGAAATGCCAGAAAAATTTTCTATGCATATGCAGACAAGCCAACTGGTCCATATCATGGGCTTTTTGTATCTTGGATTTCTTCAACCTGATATATGCAGTGGCTATAGCCTGTGGGCATGTAGGGAGTCCTATGGGCTTGTTATGAGGTACTGAAAATACCCAGATCACTTGGACAGGACATGTACCAAACATCCAAATCATAAAAGTTTTGTAGAATCTCTGCTGAGTTAATGGTTTGCATATAACTTCTGATTCACTCACATAACTCAGATTCACTGCACAGGATTTGTCTCCCTGAAGCATAGGCATGTACAACACAGCCAATGTCCATACTAGTCATCCACAACTTGGCCTGTGTTTCAGTGAAAGAAACAGGTACTTTCAGAGAGTAATTCACTTAACAAAATATAGTTGCCACTTTAATGTGAAATGGACTTAGGATTCTGTTGATTTTGTTGACTAACAGACATGGCCTATGAAAAGAGCTTCACATGACAGGCTAATTAGTGAAAATATAAATGTTAGGGGACATTAACTTTATTTGTGCAACACATAACATGGTCTAATGCAATAAAGATAATACAGTTAAGTAAAACTTGCAAATCAGAATTATCTGATGTTTACTATATAAGTCATATGTTTCAAATGTGAAGTACAATGGTGTTTATTGTAAACTTGAAAATCTGGAATAATTTTGGAATTATCAGTATTTGTTTATTTATACTTATGTATCTAGAGATAATTGCGTGCTATTTCACACAATGTAGCTCATTCACCTAATTTTATGTGATGGAAAACATTCACATGCTCAAAAGATTCCATATACTATAAATATTGCTTTATACATGCAGCTTTTCCCAGTTCAATCTCCACCTTAACATTCAGTTCTGATATTTTTAATCCAAAAGCACTCTAAATGTTTTCTTTGTGGGAAACTGTACACTCAGTATTCACAGATGATCTACATGCATTGAAATATTCTGTTTAAAAAATTCTACATTTTTTAGACTCACCTATTTTTTCTGTATACAAGTAAGATTTTTTGAACTCAAAAAGCAGCATTTTTAATCTCAGTTTATCCAAAAAATTGATCAAAAAAAATTAAAATAAGAGGAAAGAGGAGCAAAGTTACCATGACTTAGAAATTTGTCTGCAACGTTAATTAATTATCTCCTTTTATTGCGTCCTTGAACTGATAAATTTTGGAGTGGGATATTTGTAATTATCAGGCTATTTCATATGTATATTTATTTATTTTTATACATGAAATCACATAGTTTCATAAACAAAAGCTTTAAATATGCAGTTTTGTCTGTAAGAAGAGTTTAACAGAAAAATGTTGACTGATTATGGAGTGTGTGAGATATATATAAAAAGTTCATTTTTTTCTTAGTCAACCTCTGTTGTTGATTTCATTATCCAAGATAAATTTTAAGAAATATTGCTACTATTAAAATCTGCATTTGCCCTATGTTACACTGTTGAGAATTCACACTGAATTAAATAAAACAATCAAAAGAATAATGACCATAGTAGATCAATATGAATGTGTCAATTTGCCAAGATTGTATAATTTTGAAAGCATCACAATTTATTTACTAAAACGTGTATTTAGATTAGGTTCCACATGTGTTCTAGCCAGTCCACTAGAGCTTTGACCTTCCACTTAGCCAATGTAGAAATCTACAATTTCTAACAGATTTTTTTGTACTAACATCATTTTATGCGAAGGCTCTTTTGGTTAATGCTTGTATAATCAGTCAGCGACAGAGAACAGCTCAGAGATTATACTACAGGAGTTAGAGCCATATGAAATGGGCTTTCTGCTCTTGGACCAATTTTCATTTTCATTAAGCAGAAACCACATCACTTTTGAAGTTGCTGAAAGGAAGGGATATACAGAAATTGATTTGGCATCAGTTAAATCTGTTTTGGATTTGGAATGTTTACATAACACTAGAAGAAAATAATACTTTTAAAATGTTTTTTATTTCTTATCAATTAATTTTTTCCATTAGTAATATTCCACTTCAGCCACTTTTATTGCACTGTATCTGGCTTTGAATATGTAGCTGGACATAAGTCACTTTTTCTTCCTCTCAACAAATAGTTATTCTTTTAATGATTTTTTAAAAGTCTACTGGAATAATAGATCCCAAAACTTGGCATTTACTAAAAGTCTTGAGAAACATACGTTCAAGAGAAGAGAGGCTGATAATCTTTCATCGCATGAAATCTTAGGTAGGTTCATCCTACAGAAAATACACTATGCTGAAAAGCAAACTGAGCTCAGAAATGCACACATCAGCTTCCTTAAACTTTTTTCTTGTTTATTCAGTATTAATTTTGTTGCACAATATCATTTTTTGTTGCACAACACAGCTTCTAAAAATATAAAAAAGCTCAAAGATGTAATTAACTGTTGGAAACCATGAATAACAACAAAGTAGTTAATACTACATAAACAATCCTGCACTAATATTGAGGCACTTTTGCATATCTGATATGTTTTAAGTCATTCAGACTTATTACCTCAGTGCAAAATACCAGCTGTGACATTATAAAGGGGTTTTTAGCATCTTAGATTTCTTTAATCACATTCTGATTTTCCCTGTCTAAAATTCCACTTTTGCAGTTTTTGTACAAATGAATGTAGGAAAGTTTTGCCAGAAACTGACTTTTCTTTGCCGTTTCAGTATTTACTAATTTAAAAACTTACTTCATAGCATCGAGAAGTATTTAACACTCTGCTAATTTTTAAGCATTAGCTGTTCTGAATTCAAAGGTCTAATCACTATAAGGCTAAATTACTTTAAGTCAGACTGGGACACTTAGCGACTGAAAAAAACCTATTCAAAATTAACATATAAAATGTTTGGTTATATATGTCTTTTAAAACACGTACAAAAAATATCGCATACTCATTGCTCCCAAAGGTAATGCATACACACACATTCACAGATATTTCTCTAGCACAGGAAAAAGACACGTCAGGGATGAAACTATTCTGCAATTTCTAGACATGACAGCAACTTGCTGACATTCAGCTGAATACGTCTATGAAATATTAGGGAACTTACTGCTGATTCAGTGTACACCTCTATATTAAATATTGTATGATACTCTATTAGCATAAATATATCATTGCCTTTCTGTTTAAATTATTAAATTCAGGTTGCTAGACTTTTGTTATTCATTACAACTTTGAATGAAAACTAAAGCTTCATTCTAAGCAAAATTTAAAGATAGAACTACTTAGGAGAAGCTACCACGCAGTGAGGCCAACCTGATGTAAACCATGCTAAGGGTCAAAAGGTGCCTCTCTGGGCTTTGGTTTCAGTTGTGTCTTCTGAAGGTGACTGATACTAAGTCAAAAATATCACTATGTTAGAAACTAGCACAGCACTTCCTTCCTCCTTTTAAAATGACAAATGCGCAACTGCATGCTAGGGAAGCTCTAATATACTAGTGAAAAATGAGTTGGAATTAGTCATTCTTCATCCAACTTTCCCTCACAGACAAACCTGTATCAAAGAAGAATGTAGTTTACTGTCAGCAGAGAGAAGGGATTTGTGCATCGTAAAATCTGACTAGGGCTCCATGACCTGCACTCTGCCAGGGTCTCCTGGGATTTCTGGGAGACTGCTGGTCATGGAATATATTTCCTTTGCTTCCAGCACACTCTGTCCTCCAGCCTATACTCTCGCTTTAGCAGTGAACTTTTATCCCCATCTTAGGCGAAAACGAGCAGAAAGGTTGAGATTTCTACTGTCCTGCCAATATGACTGATAGGCAGGGAAGATGTTGCTGTTAGTTTGAATGAAGAAAAGTGTGTGGTGGAGTATAAAACAATAAAAGGTAGGTTATATATAATCTGAATAATAGTTACCTAGGTTTCACACACCGCTTTCCATCTGTTCTGTACAGCATGCGACATTTTAGAGAAAGGGCTACGTGTATCCTCACGTTATAGATGGAGAAAAAAATTACAAAATATTTCCCAAGATCACAACATGGTTAAACAAGAGCCAGAAGAGTAGTTAGACTTGGACTGCCAAACCTATGTCCTGGAGACCATATAGCCACTCCTGCAATTTCTGGACAAGCCAACTTTGATGAGATGTTGACTTAAGAGTTACTTTACTTGATCTTGAGGTTAATTATACAGTTTGGGTTTGGTGGTTTGGGTTTGTTTTTTGTTTTGTTTTGTTTTGTTTTGAAATGATGACATTTTATTATTGCCCTATACTCACTGTAAAAATAAAAATCAATCATATTTTCAAAACAAAATTATATTATCATAACAAAACATTCTGGGCCTCAGTTTCTTCCAGTTGTCAGTTGCCTGGATACTGCAGTAGGTAACACACACTCAGAAGTCTCAGCAGTTACAGTGTTAATTTTATATGGCCAAATTGAATAATGTTGAAAACAAGAACAGTTTTCATAACTTTGATCATGCATCCATTGTCATCATCATTACAGGGAGTGTCCTTTTGCCTTACATAAAAAAAATCATGAGATAGATAACATTTTAAAATTAAGATGAGAAATACAGATTTCTATTCAACAAGCTGTGTGTATTCAATAAGAGCTGTCATAAAGGGGTTGTCAAAAATCAATAAGCTTCAAGAAATAAAAGCACAATTGCAAATATTTTGTGTAGTTTGGACATCAAGTAGGATGGCAATGGGTGAAATAGGGAACACACTGAAGTGGAAATTCACCTGATCACTAACCAGCACTTTTGACAGCAGGAATAGACTAATCAGAATAACAAAACTGTTTTAAAAAGAAAGCGGCATTCCTATGTGAATGCAAACAAAAGGGGAGATATGCGAACCTAATACTGAGATGATAGTTTCAGAAGACGACAGTATAAGCTATTTGCCTCATGAAGTAAGGAGGGTGGATGAGATCTTTTCAAAAGAAAACTAAGTGGCTCACGTTCTGTCGTATGTACTACATTGCTGGTGATGGTACAGCATGCCTAAGGAGCTGGACAGAAGAGATGGGTAGAGGTTCAAGTCCAAAAGAGTAGGTTTGTGACAGCAACTGTATTTGAAATAAATATGAAGTGTCAAGTGAAGCTCAAGAATTAGTCAAGAAATATAGAAATCAATGATGCTACAATTGAACGTAACTGAGATTTAACAACTGATTGGAATGTAACTTTTTGACTAGGGAAAAAATTCAGATTTTGGAAATGCATTTGAAAACACCAAGTTGCGGTTGTGAATAAAGGCACCCTAAAAAGTTTTAATTTTTGTTTTGGTTTTGGCATTTAATTTAATAGCTGATAAATTATAATATTAAAAAGAAATAGTAGAGAAAGTGTGAGATGGATGCCGAAGGGTTTTTGATCAATTCAGTGTGGCTCACTTCATAACTGAAATTTCAAACAAACACGTAGGTGTTCAAAACTGGCACTGAAGAAGTGCCAAATAGGATATTGATCCTCCTTACATTATGAGCTGCACCTGATTTAAAAATCCACATTCGAGATTACATGTATCATATCGTGATACTTCTTTGATGTTTGCTATATCGTCTTTTAATTTGTGTTCATAAAGCAAGTTCTTCCCTTAGGTATTAGTGGAACTCATGTTGTACTAGGTACGGAATTAAAATACCTTAAAACAGAAAGTAAAAGAAGGTCTAACATAAAAAAGTGCTATATAGTGTGAAAAATACTGACTTGGGATAATGAAAAGAATGAAAAAAATCCCGAAATTCATGTGACAATCTTTCTCACTAGGATGACCGATTTTTTTTCCCAGTTCTCATTCAATTCCATACAAATTCTAAACTAGATGCATGACTGTGTTTTATATTGTTCAAGTAAAATTCCTTGCTTGCAGGATTTTACAAAAGAATTGTTCTGATGGATGCATGAATTTTGAGCAGATTTAATTTTCGATACCGTACCTGGTGTATCTTTCATACACTTGATGCTTAAAATTCTTTTTTTTGCATGCTAATCAAAGCAAGATTTGAACTTTGCTGAACACAGAAATGAGTTTAACAGTATTTTTGAATGGCACCTTCAGCTGTGTCTCTCACATAAATAATTAAATTCTAATTTTACTGATACTGTAGGTCTAAGTGCATTCTTCTCACTGAGCAATTTAAGACTTCATATTTATTAAGAAAAAATTGCTACACCACATTGGGTTTAAAGTAAAATAATTAATAAACAGCTAGAACAGATGCAGTACAACCCACATCATTACAGCAGAGAAATCCGGTTTTGGATACATTCCAAGGTCTTACTCTTGTTCTGATGAGTCAAACAAATTCAAACACTGCTCATGTACAGTATTTTCTGGACAGAGCTATGAATAGGTGTTTAAAAATAACAATAAAAACAACAACAATAGCAATAATAATTTTCCATCTAATTTGCAATAATGCCAACAAATTAACTTCAAATTGTAAAATTATTTATTCTATTGAGTGGGGAGTATTGGGCTAAACTTTGGGATGATCTTTGCACAGTATTTAAAGAATAACTATTTATCTTTTTCACCTGCACTCATAGTAAGCAGTGCTGACAAAGCTATATACATTTATTCTAAAGGATTTCAAGTTACAGTTTCAGTAAGACTGATCTCTATCAACAACTAATTTATCAAAATCATTCAAAACCTGGAAGTTGAGAGTACAAGAGGTGGAGGTACTGAAGGAATTTGACCTTACTTAAATAAAACAGAAATGTAACCTGAGTATGTCATTTGATCTTTTAAATCAATAGATAAGGAACACATTGCTTTATCAGCAGAGACTTCTCATGAATAGTAAATAGTTTATGTCTGATTTCTCTTATCTCTTCAGACCACAAAATTTTAATCACAAAACTGTATTATTTTGGGAAGGGAAAATTTTGAGTGATTTTTTAAAGTGGCAAAGAACCAAAAACATCAAAGCAATATACTACTATGGCTGTTAATCTTTACAACAGTATAAATAAAGCAAAATTAAGTTGTTTGCAAATGGGCTTCTTTTAAGGTATTTATAGACCAGAAATAGCAATATTTTCATTCCATATCTATCAATCTTCAAATTATATGCCTACATATGCAAAGTATGCAAGAATTGCTCAATTTATAAAATTTATAAAACTGGGGCTATAATTTTGATAAATTACAGATTAGGAGTAATCTGTCTGGAGACCCTATAATCTTCCACTTCTTATAAAAGGCTTGACAGATTAATCCTACTACAGATCTGCTCACACAAAAAAAATAGATTTCTAGTTCTCTTTCCAATAGTTCAGTGTGTTTCTGGTTAGAATTTGCCTTACTGCTGTATTGTACTCTGGCTCCTTCTAGAAAAATTTATATGAGAGAGTTTGCATTTGTATTAGGCCACAGGTAGTAACTAAAGCCAAGTACTGAGAAGAGAATGTAAGAACAGAAAACACATTGTTCTCTCAATTGCACTTCTAGCCTCCAACAACTTCTAACTTTCGTTATATCACCCTGCAGTTGTCTGCTTTTCAGGTGGAAAAGCATTACCTTCCTCTGTTTTTCCATAATTTTGTGTATGTGTTCTATTCTTTCCATCTTCCTTATTACTTTTCTCCTTACTTTTTTAATACTACTACCTTGTAAGCAGGAACCATGGTTGGAGAGCAAGGGGGTGAGGGAACCAGCACTGCACACAAGATTCAATAACAACTGAGAATTCTTTAACATAATGGCATAGTCAAAGGCTTGAGTTTGTAATTTCTAAGTAAAAATTTAGAGAAAGTGACTACCTGCCTTTTTCACCACACTTCAGCATCTTTTGTGTAGGCAGTATCATTCTTTTTACTCAAGGCAGTTTCAAACGTTTCAGATATGAAGCAGAACTCATCTAAAATGCATATACAACATCTGAAGTTCAAAAGAGTACACAATGACTCAAAAAGAAAAAACTGGTGTGTCTCTGCTCTGCAGTAGTCTCTGATTCAGATCCGGACTTACCTATGTCTTTTTCTAAGAGACAGTACAAGAAGACTGCTCTCTCTATAAAAACCATGTGGGCTGTCTTCTCTCTGCGTTGGTCCTGAGTTTCACATGACATGATCAGCAAAACAGGATGACAGACGGCAGTTTGTTAAACCTTTGATGTTCAGTGATAAATTTACATGCACACTGCAGTTTCCCACATGAAAAAAGGTCCGTCTTAACTGAAACTAATTCACAAGGTTTGGAACTGATTGGAATTCTTTTGGTTTGCTGAAGAAAAATTAAAACAGAAGAGGCATTGATATTAATACTACTTCCATACTTAGAAGCAATCCCTTTAGGTTAAGGGATTCAAGAAAAGTTTATGCCTGTTTTACATGTACCATGCCCCTCCAACAGAAAAATTAATTTAATGTTTTTATATTCCACTTATATTTGTGATATTTCTCAGCGTTACCTTTGCTATATTTAAGAGTCAAACTCCTATGCTAATGCCTTTCAACATAGCAGTAGGGAAATGTTTACGTTCCTAAAATAGTAAAGTGAGAGATTACAGATAAAACACTTTATTTCTTTCAGATTTGATGTCTCCTTTGGTGTCATCAACATTAAAAGTAGAATCTAGAGCAGTCATGTAATAATCTGTGATTTATAGTCACTGCTTAGTAGCGGTTGAAACACTCTGGAATTCTTTCATAGAATTCCTTGAGCTCTAAACTAAGGGCTTTCACAAATTGCTTTAATTAGGTGCTTGAGGCCTGATTTTCTAAGGAATGTCCCACAACTGACTGTACATTATGAATGTTTGCCTGCTTATTCACTTTCTTATGTCCTTAATAAGGGATCTAGTTGTTCCCTTCATAAATCAAGCTCTCAGCAACGGAGGTCATAATTTCAAAGCAAAACATTCCCAGAAGTGAATAATCTTCAATTAGAAACAGTAAAGGGGACCACTCATTCTTAATTTTAGACTCCTAATTTGCTATGGAGTTCTGCCACCTGAATGTGTAGAAGGTGCTTTTTTTTGAAGCAGGGCACTGAAGATATTTTCTTCAACAATGACATTTTTTCAGCTAACAAACATTGCATGTAAACTTACATTTTTAGCATTATTTTCTGTTAGGCAGAGAAATTTTAATTTTTTTTCAGGAACTTTTTTTATAACTTTATCAGTAATCTATTTTATAAATAGATTTTATTTTTACTAGCTTATTTTCTATATCACAGTTGTCACTGGTGTCCTTCTGGATAGTATTATTCAGCCAACAGGTTACAGGTAGTGTAAATTTCAAAAGACAATACTACAAGAATATTTGTAAATCCTGGCGAGGGGAATGGAGAGACCCAGGACAACAGAGCATAACTGGGTCAACTTTTTTTTTCTATCCCTGGCATGAACTAGTTTGAAATGAACTAGTTTGTTTCTAACAGTTTGCTCAGTAGGGCAAACAGTATGTTCATACTTGGTTCTTAAGACAATTTTTAAAGACTGTAGGGCTTTGTAGTGTAGGTAATCACAATGACACAATAGCAGAAAAGGAATTAGGAAGACTGAAGGCTTGTGTAGAGTGTTCATATACTTGACTACAAAGCATCTATTTGAAACAAGGATCAAGTGGATTTCAAATTGAAAAAACAGAGCAGAATATGTGAAGGAAAATAGCTGTGTTTAATATTTTATCTGGATACTTGAAAATTATATGAATATAGGGGAAATTACTACTGAAGAATAGCTGCTATTCAGTTCTCCTCTTCCATCTGTCCGCCATCTATATTCTGCACTGCAATCACAAATTATACTGTTCTAATGCTAAGCCTCCCCATATCTCCTGCTTATTCCTGCAAAGTGCTATACAGTGCTCAACTGGATATAATAACCTACATCTTTCCTCTTTGTACATTATTAGAGTGAAAAAAGAAACATTAGTAAATTGACTAAGCTCTGTAGATTATTCTGCTTATCTTCTGGTACAGTTTTCAGCAGAGTAGATGTAAAAATAAATGAACATGCAGCAGCTGAGGTGCAAGCTGAGCAGTGACTTTGTCTTTCATATAAAAGACATAACCTAACATGGAAGAATGGCTGTATTCGTCTAATTCATGTGCCCAATAAATTGGTAGGAATATCTTCATGCTTTATTTCTAGAATTAGACAGTTATGCAGTTTTTATCTTTGTGTTCAAAATGAGAATTACACTTTTTGAACACCATAGCTCTGGCTCTGTGTTGACTGCAGAAACATAATTTTATAAGGTAATTTACTTACCCTGGAGCTCATTATGCATGCTGCATGCATTATACTCTCCATTTCTCATATCATGCCTTCATTAAACTTACATTATTTGAATAAGTATTTCACGCTTTTTATGCATCTTATTCTGTCTCATTTCTATTTTCAAGCAGTGCAGCCTTGTTTAAACTATATTTGTATAGAAAATAATCAGTTTTCAAATGTGATAAAGGATACAACTTCTTTCACTAAAGAGTGTAGATTTCATTTTATCTAGACAGAAAATCCTATTATGTAAAGGTGAGGGTTAACAAACATCCATAGAAATAGTAATTCTCAGTGGGTGGAGGAAGAATCAGGTGTTCACAGAAGATGACTCTAGCAGTGAAAAAATAAATTTAATATCTTATCTAAATGTCTGCTTAGCCTTTCTGAAAAAAAAAAAAGGTATTAGTTTTAAAAATATATGGATTTAAACTCCTTTTCTCAAGCATAATTCAATGGCTCTAAAGATATTAAAAAGACCTCAACCTCTGAAAAATGCTGACATCCATATCTGGAAATGTCAGTTCTCCTGAAGTATGATATTCTGAAATAGAGACAGTCAAAATATCAGTCATCGTAGGTGCTTCTACACTGCTTTGTTCAGACATGTATGAGGACTGTATCAATGAAGGTGCCCAAGATGGAATGTTTCATTTGTGATCAAGCTACCAGAGTCTCTAGCAAACTCTAGACTGCCTGCGGTACACATTTACACTGAAATACTTGAGATTTGTCTAATCCCGCTTGAAAACATCCAAAACATTATTTACATTTTGCCACAGTTGTCTGTCACTAGACAAATGCTTTCTGTCTGCAGAAACAGATCAGAAAGGATTAAAGGTGAAGGAGGAGTGTGGACAGGAGCAGGACTAAGAACATCTATGCTGGACTTTTTTGGGTCATGTGATAAAAGCCATCTGGACACTCACAAAGGAGCCCAGGGACACAATGTCCCATCACAGGAGTCATCAACCCATTCACAGCCCATCTCAACAAACCCAGGGGAGCACAGGGGCACAATGGCAGTTGAGAACCCGGATTAAGGACTCCCAAGGAATAAACAGCTTCTCTGGGGCCTTTCCAGGGCTGTCCCAACAGAGCCACAGACCCTTTATCCTGGGACATGGGACAGGATGCAGAGTGGTTTGGGATTGCACAGGAATTTTGCAGGATGTTCAGGGAAAGAATAGAAGATAGAGATGTGGATGAAAGGGAGGGGTTTAGGTGATTTAGGGAGAAAAAAAGTGTTGGAAAAGAAAGGTAAGAGGATAAAAAGGGCTGGTCATGAACAGATCAGTGCAGTCTCTTCTGTCTTCTTATTAAATTTCTTTCTAAGTCTTTCCTGGGTGGTACAGTCCGTGGTCTATCTGCATTGGGAACTGGGAAATCTCAGCCAGCTGTGCATGCAAAGTCTTTAACTATAACTGGAGTGGAACTGCATCTTCAGGGGCCTGTCTGGGCAGGT
Source organism: Neopelma chrysocephalum (assembly GCF_003984885.1). Lineage (NCBI taxonomy): Eukaryota > Metazoa > Chordata > Aves > Passeriformes > Pipridae > Neopelma > Neopelma chrysocephalum. Next base: position 11,398,085 of record NW_020897700.1, on the reverse strand, counting down.
GCAGAAGCCTTGACTCATCTTGCTGATGACCCTGGGATTCAGGGTGCCTGCCTGTGTGTGTGTGTGTGTTTTTGTTTTAACATAATTTAACAACTGTATTGATTTGGAAAGTGATGTAATGACAAAAAAATTTAAATTATTTAGAAGTCATTAGTGACTCCTACACTGACCCAGGAGAGAGAAAAAGGATAATTTTTATGGGCAAGTAGTCTACCTTGTTATGTACTTAGCAGTATAGAATTTTTTTTCCATTTCAAGATCAAGACAAACTTTGTAGTGTTTTAGACTTCAACTTTCTTTCATTTCTGGAAAGCCAGTTATCAAATTAATATCTTTTCCACAGAGGAAGAAAAATTAAGTAGTTAGAAAATAATACAATACATTAAAGAATTGAGAAATAAGATAAATGCTAGTCATTTCAGATAAGACAATAGAAAAGTTGTCACTAGCTTACTTATGGAAACTTTTGCCTAGAAATAATCATAGAAAACTAGAAGAAAGGTGGAGGATGAATTCTAGGATGAATCTAGCGTGATCCATCACTCAGTACTCTCTTGCACCTGGTACTTTGGGAGGGCAAACCTTCGATTAAAACTTCAGTTTAGAAGTAATTTAAGCTTATGGACGCAGAGAATTACTAACAGATACTGCTAAATACACTGTTTATTTAGGTCTATGATGTTTCAAAATTGACAACAAAACTTAGTGGGTACTTTCTATTTTGATTCTGTAACCTGATTCTGCAATTTGATTCCCATAAAATGGTAACAGCAATATCATCTCATGTCACATAGTTTACAGTTAAAATAAATGCATGAGTGCTTGTGAAACACTCAAACGTTATAAGCAAGTAAGTAATTTGAAAATACTTAGAGAAACATAGTCTGCTTTCCTCAAAAGGCATTTGGCCGAATTTAGCAAATAAAGCTCTGGACCACTTTTAACTATGAAATTTAAACATCCATGCTTTTTTTTTTCCCATCTAGGGTCCAGGTACACAAAGAATGTGATGATTAAGTAGCTGGAAAAGATATCATGAAATAGTTTGTCTGTCATTGCACAAGCACTGTTCATATACTCAAAGTAGGGCTCAGAGCAATTTTTTTCATAAAAGAATACATCAGAACTGATCAAATACAAACCTACAGGAAGAAAAAAGCATTATAACCAAGATTTCATCTAATCAAATTACCTACTTGCACTCCTTTTCCCTCAAGAATTCAGGTTTTGATCTAGTATCAGAGAGCAAATCTTTACATGTCAACTAATTCTCATGTGCCTGTGAGGCACACTGAAATAGTGGGTATTTGTTTTGTGCAGCCATAGTGATGAAATGTGTTTATTGGCTAAGGTCATAAGAATTTCAAACAACTATTTGCTTTCACTTAATTTCTGAAAATCTGAACAGTCCTCTAACACGAAATAACAGGGATTTGGGGAATAGAAGTACAAAACAAGTTTTGCAACATTTTTTTGAGATACCAGTCTACCAATGTGATTTTTTGATTAATTGAAAAAAAAATTTTGAAATACAGAAAGACAACATAAAACTTACTATCTTACAGGTTCTTCATTGAATGCTGTATTAGGGATGAGTTTTCCTTGATATGCCTAAAATTCTTGTTCTTGAAGACATATTTTATTTCTGCTACCAGCTAAGTTTCTATATTTATAATTTTTATAAATTATAAATTTATAAATAATATTTATAAATTTTTATAGTTTTCTTGCTGTTAATGTTGTGAGCCAGTAAACTTTAAAATGTAAGTGCTTCAGGGAATTTAGGAATTAGAGTATTTGTTCTTATTTGACAATACAAAGCTCATGATCCATCAAAGTCAATAAGACTCTATTAGACCATTGGTCAGGCTCATAATGAATGACGCATGCTGTAGATAAGATCAACACAGAAAAATTAGTATCACTCAAGAAAGACTGCCAAAGATTCTCAGCATCTTTGCATAGAATAATTTAGAAGAATATGTAAATATTGTGAATTTTAAGGATGGCGAAAAGTAATATGGAAGAAATCTGTACTGAAAAGAAACAAATACAAAACAATCCATACCTGGTGCCAAAGTTACCAAAACACAGACTGAATTCACTGGCAAAAATAATTTTACTTTAGTGCAGATGAAAAACAAACAAACATCATCCTCCTAGCCCAGTGTAATTTAAAGTGTTTGGGAGAAACTGCAATCATGTATCAACTACAAACCTCATATGGCTTTAGCTGCGGATTCCTTAAATTTAATAATTTATATTTTGGTGATCTGTGTGATTTCCATTCCTCAAAAATGCTAAGTGTTACCTCGTCTTGCAAAGTTCTGGAAACATTTTCTATAGTACCCTGCATAATCTAGCGTTCAAGTCAATATGCAACGAAGCAGAACTTTAAATGGATAAATTTATATTCTAGTTTATTCCATACATACTTGTTTTACAAAATGTCTGACAGACATGAAAACACATGAAATAACACTGTATGGTTCAGAAGGAACTAAAAATACACTTAGTGTTGTCTTCTCTTTGGATTAAATCCCATTGACTTAAACAATGGAGTAATGTGACTCAAAAAATGTGACCGAAAATAGAACATACTTCTTGCTTTATTAAAAGAATAAGCCCTTCCAAAAAAGCAAATGAAAAATACTCAATCCCTTTGTTCTCTCAAGTGCTACACAGAATCCAGCAAAATTCTTATGGTAACACTTTTTAACTGAGTTGATAGATAAAAACATTTACATTTTTATGATTTTACATGGATTTAGTGGCAGAGCTAGAGGTAAAGATTCACTGGAGAAGCTCCAGGTGACAGAAACTTTAGAGGCAAACTTGAAACATAAGGGACTACACTATTTGATGAATTCTAGAAACCGTGGTTCTTTGAGGGGTTGTGAGACACTGGATTATTATATTGGCTTGGAACAACTCAGGTGTGTGTGTATGAGGGGGGGAGGGAGAGGTTGAATTTCATGGAGGTGAGGTCATGCCTCGTCCCACATCCCAGGCCCTGCAAGTGTCCTGGGGCAGCCCTGGATTAGCCATCAGTCAAAGACAGCCTGGGAGCAAGGCCTACACTCTGGAGCTCGTAACCCAGCCTTAGATTGGATGACACAGTGGGAACAACTCATCCCACCTCAGAGTGGCTGGTGGGCCAGAAATACCCCCTGGGAGGGGTGGCCACAGGGAGGCCAAAGCAATAAAAGCAGCAACATGTGCTCTCCATCTTCCCTTAAGACCTACCACCTGGCCACATGGAAGCTAGACTTGCACAGGACGTCAGTGGCAGCTATATAACTTTCTCTTTTTCTCTCTCACTCTTTATTTCTTCTCTTAATCTCCTTTCTTACTATTTTTGAGTAACTTGGGACTGAATGGATTGGATTTTGCTGAACTATATGGGTTAGCATGTGCTAAGTCAATGCTTTGTGGAATGCTTTATTTTGTTTGTATGTTACCCTTTGAACTTTTGCCAAGATCTCTTATTTCCTAAAGTTTACCATTAAGAGTACCCTCTAAAAAAATGTGTGCAGCTTGCCTCCTATGCAGTCTCTCTTAAAGTGTTAAAAGAAATGAGGCATTTTCTAATAATTTGGTGTGCAAATTTTTGGAGCCTTGTATTAAAACTCCCTTGGTGAGCTCATAGCTCGAGACCTGGGGTCTTACAGGGGTCAAAACCAAAACATTAATGAATTATATCATCTAGCTTATGTTTCTCACATTTTAAACCAATTCCAAATCTTAAAAAAAGAAAGAGCTGACAGTATGATCTACTAATATTTCAATTTAACATATGACAGGTGAGGAACTATGTAGGAAACAAAGTATATGACATAAAAACATTTCTATGACATAAACAACCATAATATATTTAAGTGTAAAAGAAACAATAATTACTTTCAGTGGAGAAAAAATTATTTTTTTACAGCCACCAGATCCTATTCCCAGTTACTTTAAACATTCTGCCTCATGTTCTAGTTCCAAACTTTTTTATGGACAAGAGTCTTCTGCCTGTTGAGAAACAAAATGAGTATTGCCACATGGCTGTGCAAATATTCTCTAATATTTTCTTCAATGAGAAGGACAAGCATATTCATAGCTAGACTATTGCTAATGGCTTGTCTCAGTCTGTATTAGTTCCCAGCAGAATTTCTAGATAAAATAATGCTTTCATGTCTGTCTGAAATAATGACACTTTTATACATTTTAAACAGATATGTCTTTTCTGGCTCAACATTTTAAACGGGCATCGCAGAAGGCTAATGACATCAGACAAGATAGCAAATATTATATTTGAATGTTATAATAATTTCCTTTTGTCTAACTTCTGGTTTGAGTATAGAAACAGGGTCACAAATCACACAAACCCAAAATCAAAGAAAACCAGATTTTCAGAGAAAATGAAGCAACTGACCTTGATAGCCAGGGATAGCTTCAGAAGAAATTGTCCTTATCAATCACTCTTTTAAATAGTGTACCTTTGGAATATCACTAAAATATATATATATATGACCTGATCTAGTATTGCATCCTTCACATTTCTAAACAATTGTGGTTTGCAATTTACTGGTACAGTCACAGAAATGGACTGTGACTCAGTAACTGAATATGGCTTGTCTATCAGATTTTTGTCCAAAATTTGATTTTCCTTGTACTCTCAAACAAATGTGTGACCTGTTAGATCTCGCTGCAAGACATAAACACAAGCTTCTGACATTTAAAACAAACATGTTACAAATTTTCAAAAGGACTCCTGAAAAAGCAGTAGGGACAAAAGATTTTTATCTATTTTTAAGGAATTTCATTCTTATTTTCCTAGGATAATTCAGTTTTCTTTTATTGAAATGAAGCCTTAACAGTTTTGTACTCTATGCATTTTGACTAAGAATAAAATGGAAAGCATGGAATTGTGTAATTTGTTGGTATATTTAATGTATAAGCTGAAAAAACAACTTTGATTCTTAAGTATTTTTCCTCATGCCGATTTTTGTTCAGTTTACTTTAACTGTAAGTATTTTGAGACAAGACACTTGTCTTATTTACTACGAAGCTTTAAAGAAGTGTAATCATTTTATTACAAATTTCTCTATAAACAGTAATAAGCAAAATGAGAAAATCAATCTTCTTAAAAGTAGATGATATTTCAAAACCTCATAGTCATTATATTGCTAAACCATTATTTTCAAGTGTTAAAAATCATCAGCTATAAACAGCATATCAGAAGACGATTTTAGGATGAATTCATAATTTTGGAACTTTTATCTTTGTTTTAACTTTCTCAAGCATTTATGAGCCAAGAGTGAAATGTTAGCTCACCAATTACAAATCCAAAAGCTGATTACTTGGTTTGTGGCTTTGTGACTTGGTTTATTGTTGTAAAAAATACATTTCAATTTATGGTAATTCTTAGCTAGAAAATATTTAAATTTTAATTACCTGAGAATTTTGCCCATGGAAATTCAAATGAAGAAAAATCTCCCTTATAATAGCCTTCACTTATTTTGCCTTCTCACTCTTTATTTCTTACCCTGCCAAAAAATTATGAAAGCATTGTATCAGAAAGCATAAACTTTAGTGAAGGTTCTGATTTGAATAAGTTCTATTATACTACTTTTATGCATTTTGTTATACTAAGATTAATTAACGCAATTCCCTGGATGTGTTACACAACCTGTTGGGTTTTTTTGACAGTTTTGAAAAAAAACTAAAGGGCCTAAATAACAGCTTAGACCACTCCAGGCTGATTAGTAGCTGCTTTTAAAACATCTGTAGCTGTTCCTAATAGCCCTATAGAACTATAAAGTGTTTTAGTAAGACTAATCTATCCAACATGCCAGATATATACAAGAGCTTGTATTTAGCTTGTCTTCAGCTTTACGGCTCTCAAACTTCAAAGTGATTTTCTTCTGGCTAATAAGTGACTGGAATATGCATGTAATCCCTCCAAGAGTTTACCTAATTAGGACACTCTTTGTGACATTAAGTTGACCCTACATAAACCTATACCAGAAGGCAAGGTAAGCATCAAGTTTTCCTGACATTAGCCAATTTTATAAGGCAACTATTTTAACTAAATAGAATGGATTACATAAAAATCAACAGTCTATTTTTGCATAAGGCTCCCAGCACCAGTTAAATTATATTTTAAATGATAAATAGCTTATATTCAGGAAGAAAGCAAGCTTGTAATAGACAATTACTGTGAAGCATCTTTCCAATCAAGTTACCATAAAGCAATACATTAGGTACACTTAATTAAACATAGAATAAACTCAAGTCACCTCATACAGTGGACTCAGCTCATCCAGTGAGTGTTCAGAGGCATCTGGGCAAAATATTTGCAGTGCTATTACAGTTTCCCAGAGCTGATAGGCCAGATTAGTGAGACGTTCACTGTGTTAGTGCATGTTGTAATCATAATTTCAGAAATCAACTGCAGATATTTGTCTTAGGGTCTTTATAAAGAAGCTGTGTGAATCCATATCCTAGTGAAAATAGTATATTGTAGTATAGTATATAATTTAAGTACAGTTATATTTTAAGTATACTCAAGGCAAAAACTCACACTGGGAGAATTGTTGACACTATAGAAGTTGATTTTAATTCAGAGAGCACGGTTAAACGGTTCTAACTTTTTAAAATCAGAATGTATTTGTTTAAGAAGCTTTCAATTTTTCATGTCTCTTCAGAAAAGAATGAAAAACCCTAGTAACCCAAGCCTGCCCTTGTGAAGCCTTCATCTGTACAACATTAGATTAGCAGCAAATGCACACTTTCAAAGATATAGAAGTTGTTTCCACTGAGCACAGTGCATTTTTACCATAATGATTATTGTGTATCTCTCAAATAGGTTTCTATTTAATGTATTCTAGATGTATTCTAGTGTTACCAGAGATGCTTTCTATGGTATCTGAATAAGAAAATATAGGTAATGGGATTTAAGGTATGGAAGACACAAGATAAAAAGGTTAATGGAAATGTATAGAAGTTAAATTCTGAACACTGAACTAGACATTTGAGCTCCTCATGTAATGCACAATGTGAATTAAGAATATATGAAAAGATCATAGGAGGACGATAAATAGATGGGAATGAAAGGTAGCAAAAAGTAAGTCTTAATTTACCTAGCCTGACTGGTAATAACTACTTCCCTTCAGTTATGGTTTTCATAAAAAACAACCTAAATTAGATTTCTTAATGGTGGTCATCTGTTTATGAAGGTCTTTTTTACAAGTAGGAAGTATGAAGGACTCTCCAGACCATACAACTGGATGGGAACAACAGGTTCAATCCTGCAATCTGTGTAATGCCAAGCATTACAGATGCGAAGATGCGAAGCCTGGCTACCCAGTTACTGAAGACAAAATGGTTCTTAGTGTCTCCTAAGAATGACGCCAAAACTTATACATAATTAAATGGTCATCAGGATGCTGAAAATAACATGCATCACCTAGTTAATATTTTATAGAACATAATTATTTTTACTTATATTTCTATACAAAAGTATCTGTATTCTGGGTTCAAAGAGCGGATCTTTTGGAAAATCTTTGTACTAAATACATGAAGGTCTCACACTCTTAGTGTTTTACAAGGAACAACAGGAATAAACATAATTATGCAAAAGCTTAAGAATTTTTTATATG